>NC_084628.1:8056686-8279186 GCF_033978795.1 Nerophis ophidion | reverse complement strand
AAGCACGTATTAGCGTCATAAGGGGGGCTTTAGCTGTGGAATCCCTTTGAAAGATTTAGTCAAGGTTAATGATTTTTTTTATAAATAAACGCTCAAACTAATGCAAAGTTGTTGGCGGTTTGGAATATCTTAGTGTTCAAAGCTTTTTTTAAATGTCTTTTGGATTAACTTCATCCATCCATCCATTTTCTACCGCTTATTCCCTTTCGGGGTCGCGGGGGGCGCTGGCGCCTATCTCAGCTACAATCGGGCGGAAGGCAGGGTACACCCTGGACAAGTCGCCACCTCATCACAGGGCCAACACAGATAGACAGACAACATTCACACTAACTTCATGCTTATGGAAAGTAAATATGCACTTTCATCCCTTCTGATGAGCTAAAATATACACATTATTGTTGCAAATTTTGCACAAAACAAACCTAAATAAAACAAAAGTTCTTCCAAAGTTACTTAGACTTTCTTTTATTGTCATTCAAATTTGAATTTTGCAGTGCAGATAAGAACGGAAATTCCTTGCATTAGCTTATAGTGGTGCAGGGTAAAAGAGGAATAAGGGGCAGAAATAAATAAATAGATTACTGGACAGATAAATGTGTTGCACTTTTGCATATGCATCCACGTTTATGGATGTATGTTATATTGTCTTGTTATTCCAGCGAGTTAATCCATTTTTGAGGGGGAATTGAGGGGATTATTTTAATGCGTTCAAGAGTCTTACGGCTTGAGGGAAGAAGCTGTTACAGTCATAAATAAATAGATTACTGGACAGATAAATGTGTTGCACTTTTGCATATGCATCCACGTTTATGGATGTATGTTATATTGTCTTGTTATTCCAGCGAGTTAATCCATTTTTGGGAGGGAATTGAGGGGATTATTTTAATGCGTTCAAGAGTCTTACGGCTTGAGGGAAGAAGCTGTTACAGAACCACTTTAAATATAATATATATATATATATATATATATATGACGTTATTCTCCTACAATGACTTTTTGTTTAGATCAGTGGTTCTCAAATGGGGGTACGCGTACCCCTGGGGGTACTTGAACGTATGCCAAGGGGTATGTGAGATTTTTTAAAAATAGCAACAATTCAAAAATCCTTTATAAATATATTTACTGAATAATACTTCAACAGAATATGAATGTAAGTTCATAAACTGTGAAAAGAAATGCAGTAATGCAATATTCAGTGTTGACAGCTAGATTTTTTGTGGACATGTTCCATAAATATTGATGTTAAAGATTTCATTTTTTGTGAAGAAATGTTTAGAATTAAGTTCATGAATCCAGATGGATCTCTATTACAATCCCCAAAGAGGGAACTTTAAGTTGATGATTACTTCTATGTGTAAAAATCTTTAATTATAATTGAATCACTTGTTTATTTTTCAACAAGTTTTTTGTTATTTTTACATCTTTTTTCCCAAATAGTTCAAGAAAGACCACTACAAATGAGCAATATTTTGCACTGTTATACAATTTAATAAATCAGAAACTGATGACATAGTGCTGTATTTTACTTCTTTATCTCTTTTTTTCAACCAAAAATGCTTTGCTCTGATTAGGGGGTACTTGAATTAAAAAAATGTTCACAGGGGGTACATCACTGAAAAAAGGTTGAGAACAACTGGTTTAGATTATGAATACATGTACCGTTACAAAACTAGAAATTAGGTTTTTTTAGTCATTAAAAATTACCCTGCAATATTTGGACTTTCTTCTTGTAATACTACAACTTAAACGTCATAAAATCAGAATTTATTGCCATTATAAAATAGTATGACTTTTTCTTGTAATATTAGTTTAGTATAACTCAAGTATCATGAAATCGCCACTTTTTTTTCTCTCATTATGACTTTATTCTCCTGATATACAGTATTGCGTCTTTTATCTTGTAATATTACGGCTTAACTGTCACAAACCGCAACCTATTTCTTTACAAAGGACTTTTTTCTTGTAATATTTCAACTTAAACATAAAATCACAACATACAGTATTTCCTCATATTATGACTTGACTTTTTTCTCCAAATATTACAACTTTGTCATAAAATCGCAACTTAATTCCTCATATTATAACTTTATTATCATAATATACATTATGACTTTTTCACCTGGAATATTACAACTTTGACCTTGTTGTCCAAATGTTACGACTTTGGTATAAAATATATTGCATCTTTTCGTTTGTAATATTATGACTTAATCATAAAATTGCAACTTTATTCCTCATACTTCGCAATATTGTGAATGTCATAAAATATTATATGACGATTTTTTTTTACTTGTACGTAATGAATGTGAAACTTTTGCCCTCAAATTGTCTCTTAGATTTTTTCCCTCAAAATAAAATGACTTTGCTATAAATGACTACAAATCTGAACTTATAATGTTACAAATTATATGGAAATACAGAAATTATTTACCATTTACCCACCATCAGTGTGTGAATGTGTGTGTGAATGGGTAAATATGGAAACAGTGTCAAAGCGCTTTGACTACCTTGAAGGGAGAAAAGCGCTTGTGGAGAGGCGGAGCCGGCGAACGAGCAGCGAGGCAGGGCATGCCAGAGCCCGGCCCAAGATGGCGGCGAGGACGCGGGGACGGCGAGCGAACGGAGAGGCGCGGCACGCTGGGAGTGACGCCGAAATCATGATCAGGTGCGCGGCGCCCAGCTGGGCGGAATCATCTAATCTCCTCGCAAGGTGTAAAAGGGCTGAATGCGGAGAGAAGGGGGGAGAAGGAGGCGGACGCTGAACGCGAGAGGAAAAGAGCGAGAGGCAGACAACGATGAGGAAAAGTGAAAACGGAAGCTAAAAGGTTTTATTGAAAGAATAAAACAAAAAGTAGAACTGCTCAAGCCATGTCCTTCCTTGGTGGTCCTGTGAACCCGCACGACGGTGAGAGTCCCTCACATTTTGCGCCCAACTGGGAAGGACCATCGGAGGCGGGGGAGGACGATCTCCTGTGGGCTCTCGTGGGCGTATTCACGGAGCTGGCGGCTGGCAGCGGCTCAAAGAGTCCCGCCAACAGTTGCGGCTCCTGCAGGTGCTGGCGGACCAGGTGGGAGGGGGCGGCGAGTGCCCCCCCCCCCAAAGAAGTGGTGGTGGAGGAAGAAGTGGTGGTGGAAGACGAAGGAGAATTGGTGGTGGTGGTGGAAGGAGAAGAAGAAGTAGTGGTGGAAGGAGAAGAAGTGGTGGTGGAAGAAAAATACAAAGAAGACAAAGAAGAAAAAGGCAAAAAAAGCAAAGGAAAAAGACAAAGACAAGGAAAAAGACAAAGAAGACAAAAAAGACAAGGAAAGAGACAAAGACAAGGAGGAAGACAAGGAAAAAGACAAATACGAAATGGAAGAAGAAAATGAAGAGAAGACAGGTGGCCGTGGCAGTCTTCATTTCCCGCCCCTTCAAAAAAGGGAGGGGGGAGTTCGCTTAGCCGGTTGGAGTTCTGGCTTGCGTCTGGCGATGGAGGTATGTGGAGAGGCGGAGCCGGCGAACGAGCAGCGGGGCAGGGCACGCCGGAGCCCGGCCCAAGATGGCGGCGAATAGGCGGGGATGGCGAGCAAGCGGAGAGGCGGGGCACGCTGGGAGCGACACCGCAATCATGATCAGGTGCGCGGAGCGCCCAACTGGGCGGAATCATCTAATCTCCTTGCAAGGTGTTAAAGGGCTGCAGCGGAGAGAAGGGGGGAGAAGGAGGCGGACGCTGAACGAGAGAGGAAAAGAGAGAGAGGCAGACAATGATGAGGAAAAGTGAAAACGGAAGCTAAAAGGTTTTATTGAAAGAATAAAACAAAAAGTAGAACTGCTCAAGCCATGTCCTTCCTTGGTGGTCCTGTGAACCCGCACGACGGTGAGAGTCCCTCACATTTTGCGCCCTACCGGGAAGGACCATCGGAGGCGGGGGAGGACGATCTCCTGTGGGCTCTCGTGGGCGTGTTCATGGAGCTGGCGGCAGGCAGCGGCTCAAAGAGTCCCGCCAACAGTTGCGGCTCCTGCAGGTGCTGGCGGACCAGGTGGGAGGGGGCGGCGAGTGCCCCCCCCAAGAAGTGGTGGTGGAGGAAGAAGGAGAATTGGTGGTGGTGGTGGAAGGAGATGAAGAAGTAGTGGTGGAAGGAGAAGAAGTGGTGGTGGAAGAAAAATACAAAGAAGACAAAGAAGAAAAAGGCAAAAAAAGCAAAGGAAAAAGACAAAGACAAGGAAAAAGACAAGGAAAAAGACAAAGAAGACAAAAAAGACAAGGAAAAAGACAAATACGAAATGGAAGAAGAAAATGAAGAGAAGACAGGTGGCAGTCTTCATTTCCCGCCCCTTCAAAAAAGGGAGGGGGGAGATCGCTTAGCCGGTTGGAGTTATGGCTTGTGTCTGGCGATGGAGGTATGTGGAGAGGCGAAGCCGGCGAACGAGTAGCGGGGCACGCCAGAGCCCGGCCCAAGATGGCGGCGAGGAGGCGGGGACGCCGAGCGAGTGGAGAAGCGGGGCATGCTGGGAGTGACGTGGCAATCATGATCAGGTGCGCCCAGCTGGGCGGAATCCTCTAATCTCCTCGCAAAGTGTAAAAGGGCTGCAGCGGAGAGAAGGGGGGAGAAAGAGGCGGACGCCGAACGCAAGAGGAAAAGAGCGAGAGGCAGACAACGACACGGCAAAGTGAAAACGGAAGCTAAAAGGTTTTATTGAAAGAATATAACAAAAAGTCAAACTGCTCAAGCCATGTCCTTCCTTGGTGGTCCTGGGAACCCGCACGACGGTGAGAGTCCGTCACAGCGCTATACAAGTATAACCAATTTACCATTTAGCACTGTATGAACCAAAAGCCGAAATAGTCCCAACCTTGAACTCTCAGTGCTAGCAGAGTAAACTTGTGTGTCATCATCACAAACGGTCACACGACGCAATGTGGGAGTTTCCCTGCAGACAAGCTGACATCATGTTTGTGTTAATGTTGTCAAACACTTCTGCTGTTTATGCACATATTTGCACAGCACCTCCCCTCCCTCACTCCCTGCCCACCGTTTAATTGGCTTCCATTTCCTCTCAGCTGGTCCTGGGTGGAACAACTTTTAACAGACCGTCTCTCACTCTCAGACAGACACACACACACACACACACACACATACACAGTCTTACACAAACACACACACACAGATCAGCAGCTCGCAGACACCGGTAAGTTGAATTCTTCATTGATCAAAATATTGTCTTGTCACTCGTGTAAACATTCCTCCTCCTCCTCCTGGTGTTCACAGCGTGTGTTTACATGAGCGCAGCATAAAAGTGGAGACCAGCTTCCTGTCCAGCACATACATCACTTGAAGGTCCTACCAAGAAGACGTCCACCACTAACTGGTACGTTATTAATAGCTGACTTTCAACCGAGAACCTTTGCTCTTCTGAGTGTCAAGAAAAAGCGTAAAAGAATGAAGTTTCACACTTGGGGGTGAGGAGTTAGTGAGTCAGCTTTCTGGTGTTTAGCTTTGATTACAAACATGTGCCAAGTGGTTACAGTGTTGGGACTTTATCAAATCAATCAGCAGCCTTACGGAACTTCATCAAATAATTGCAACACTAAAAGAAACAACTTCCAAATGATCATGATGGGTCTTTTTCTTTTGTCAGAATTTCATATTTCAGAAATAAAACTACCGTATTTCCTTGAATTGCCGCCGGGGCGCTAATTGATTTAAAACCTCTTCTCATTCCTGCACTTACCAAAAGCATGCGGTAAAAGTAAGCATGCGCTAATTATTTTAAAACCTCTTCTCACTCCGGCACTTACCAAAGGTATGCAGTAAAAATTTGAGTGTGATGTAAGCTTGGACCTTAAATCCTACTGAATAGCTCTTAATCTTCTTTCCTTTATCCATCCATCATCTTCCGCTTATCCGAGGTCGGGTCGCGGGGGCAACAGCCTAAGCAGGGAAACCCAGACTTCCCTCTCCCCAGCCACTTCGTCTAGCTCTTCCCGGGGGATCCCGAGGCGTTCCCAGGCCAGCCGGGAGACATAGTCTTCCCAACGTGTCCTGGGTCTTCCCCGTGGCCTCCTACCAGCTGGACGTGCCCTAAACACCTCCCTAGGGAGGCGTTCGGGTGGCATCCTGACCAGATGCCCGAACCACCTCATCTGGCTCCTCTCGATGTGAAGGAGCAGCGGCTTTACTTTGAGTTCCTCCCGGATGGCAGAGCTTCTCACCCTATCTCTAAGGGAGAGCCCCGCCACACGGCGGAGGAAACTCATTTCGGCCGCTTGTACCCGTGATCTTATCCTTTCGGTCATGACCCAAAGCTCATGACCATAGGTGAGGATGGGAACGTAGATCGACCGGTAAATTGAGAGCTTTGCCTTCCGGCTCAGCTCCTTCTTCACCACAACGGATCGGTACAACGTCCGCATTACTGAAGACGCCGCACCGATCCGCCTGTCGATCTCACGATCCACTCTTCGGATTTCAAATTGAAATCAGCCTCCTCCATTTTGAAAATGTGGCGTCACAAGTTTGACCAGGCGGTAATACTAAGCATGCGCTAATTATTTTAAAACCTCTTCTCACTCCGGCACTTACCAAAGGTATGCAGTAAAAATTTGAGTGTGATGTAAGCTCGGACCTTAAATCCTACTGAATAGCTCTTAATCTTCTTTCCTTTCTGCGATTTCAAATTGCCGGTATTGAAATCAGCCTCACCCATTTTGAAAATGTGGCGTCACAAGTTTGACCAGGCAGTAATACTAAGCATGCGCTAATTATTTTGGGAAGCGAGTTTGACCCGGGAGTAATTCAAGGCAGGCGCATACTATGTGCCTTGCGGAAATTCAAGGAAATACGGTAGTCCTGTTATGCTAAACACAAATGTCCACTGCAGAGCACGTTGACTCTCAGGAGATTCAATGCACACATGGTATAAGCACACACACACACACACACACACACATATACAGTCGCAATCAAAAGTTTACATACACTTGTAAAGAACATAATATCATGGCTGTTTTGAGTTTCAAAACATTTCTATAACTTATTTTTTGGTGATAGAGTGATTCATGAAACATTCATGAAGTTTGCTTCTTTTCTTAATTTATTATGGGTCTCCTGAAAATGTGAGCAAGTCTGCTGGGTCAAAAGTATACATACAGCAATGTTAATATTTGGTTACATGTCACTTGGCAAGTTTCACTGCAATAAGGCGCTTTTGGTAGCCATCCACTGCGACGCTTTGCTGGCATGGTGGTGCGTGTTTGTTCTCTCGAATGGACACAGCGTGAAGGTAAGAACTGAGGAATTATTATCACTACAAAACAAACTAAGAACAGAAATACTTGCACAAAGGCAATAAGAGACAAAACCAACAGAACTAGCATGTGAGCTAGAAAGAACTAAAGATGCTAGCATGTGAGCTAGGGAAATAAACAAACGGAGCAATAGCGTGGAAGCTAACGAGTTCAAAAAGTCCTTTACCACAATCAATCAATGTTTATTTATATAGCCCCAAATCACAAATGTCTCAAAGGACTGCACAAATCATTACGACTACAACATCCTCGGAAGAACCCACAAAAGGGCAAGGAAAACTCACACCCAGTGGGCAGGGAGAATTCACATCCAGTGGGACGCCAGTGACAATGCTGACTATGAGAAACCTTGGAGAGGACCTCAGATGTGGGCAACCCCCCCCCCCTCTAGGGGACCGAAAGCAATGGATGTCGAGCGGGTCTAACATGATACTGTAAAAGTTCAATCCATAGTGGCTCCAACACAGCCGCGAGAGTTCAGTTCAAAGCGGATCCAAGACAGCAGCGAGAGTCCCGTCCACAGGAGACCATCTCAAGCGGAGGCGGATCAGCAGCGTAGAGATGTCCCCAATCGATACAGGCGAGCGGTCCATCCTGGGTCCCGACGAGCGGTCCATCCTGGGTCTCGACTCTGGACAGCCAGTACTTCATCCATGGTTATCGGACCGGACCCCCTCCACAAGGGAGGGGGGGACATAGGAGAAAGAAAAGAAGCGGCAGATCAACTGGTCTAAAAAGGAGGTCTATTTAAAGGCTAGAGTATACAGATGAGTTTTAAGGTGAGACTTAAATGCTTCTACTGAGGTGGCATCTCAAACTGTTACCGGGAGGGCATTCCAGAGTACTGGAGCCCGAACGGAAAACGCTCTAAATCGATCAATACCACAAGCGGGGATAGCGATGTCACCTGTTGCATCAAAAAGCAAATTAGACTGCGAGGACGAATGACGAAAAAGGGCCGTTTTAAATAGGGACAGAAATTAGGAAGCAGGTGCACGTCCAAAACACAAGGCAGGTGACACAGGAAGTGTCACCAGGAACTAAGGAAGACAAAATAACAGAACAAAAACAGAATATGCCATGATCCAAGTAGCGGATCATGACATCCACAAGATTCTGGTTGAATTTTTGACCACTCCTCTTGACAAAATTGGTGCAGTTCAGATAAACGTGTTGGTTTTCTGACATGGACTTGTTTCTTCAGCATTGTTCACACATTTAAGTCAGGACATTGGGAAGGCCATTTTAAAACATTAATTCTAGCCTGATTTAGCCATTCCTTTAGCAATTTTGACGTGTGTTTGGGGTCATTGTCCTGTTGGAACGCCCAACTGCGCACAAGACCCAACCTCCGGGCTGATGATTTTAGGTTGTCTTGAAGGATTTGGAGGTAATCCTCCCTTTAGATTGTCACATTTGAAACAAAAGTTCCATTGGCAGCAAAACAGACCCAGAGCATAATACTACCACCACCATGCTTGAGGGTGGGGATGGTGTTCCTGGGATTAAAGGCCTCACCTTTTCTCCTCCAAACATATTGCTGGGTATTGTGGCCAAACAGCTAAATTTTTGTTTCATCTGACATCACATGGACAAAGATAAAACCTTCTGGAGGAAAGTTCTGTGGTCAGAGCTAATATTTCAACATCGATGGCTTTAATCGAAAAAACAGAGGAAATTACCAATGCAATAGATCAGGGGTGGGGAGTACGTCGATCGCGATCGACTGGTCGATCTCGGAGGGTGTGTCAGTCGATCTCAAGCCAGGCATTAAAAAATAGACATAAAAATGAGCAATCATCAATCATACCAAGACTTCACTTTCGTCAGTTGTTTGACATTCTCGGCACCCGAGGATCTTGTGAGATGACGAAAAAATCACTAACAGGGCGGACGCAGAGAAACACATTTTATTTCTAGAGACTCCGTACCTACTGTCAAAACTCTAAAGTCCGACTGCACAGTTCCTGGCTTCACCATAAAAGACCTGTTTCATCCTGCCTGTGCTAACAAAATAAGAGTCTCAGAAAGCTAGCGTGCACAAGCTAGCAAGCTACGGAGTTTGATGCCAATGTATTTCTCCCCCGCCCTCAGCGACCGCTTTCTCACTTGCTTGCCCACCCGCACAGTCACTGACGTCACTCACCTGCTGCCAGACATTAAAGGGCCACACACATATGCTACTATCATAACAAAGTGTTTAAAAACGAGTATGCAAGTTGGACAAATGAGATGCCAAATCCAACCACTTTCATGTGGTATTGGACAGAAAGGAGGACTTTTTTTTTTCCTCCATTTGAAAATGCGGACGTTATCACCACCACTGTCTAATTCCAATCAATGCAAGTCATCAGAATCAGGTAATACACCAACTTATATTCTTGTCTTCATGAAAGAAAGGAATCTATGTGTGTTAAACATGCTTGTATTATCATTAAACACCATTAACTTGTTAACAAAAATGTCTCTTTCATAAATAAATAAATAAAAATTATAACACACATTAAAAGCGTTACTAAAACGGCCTTCTTTCATCTCCGTAACATCGCTAAAATTCGCTCCATTTTGTCCACTAAAGACGCTGAGATCATTATCCATGCGTTTGTTACGTCTCGCCTCGACTACTGTAACGTATTATTTTCGGGTCTCCCCATGTCTAGCATTAAAAGATTACAGTTGGTACAAAATGCGGCTGCTAGACTTTTGACAAGAACAAGAAAGTTTGATCACATTACGCCTGTACTGGCTCACCTGCACTGGCTTCCTGTGCACTTAAGATGTGACTTTAAGGTTTTACTACTTACGTATAAAATACTACACGGTCTAGCTCCATCCTATCTTGCCGATTGTATTGTACCATATGTCCCGGCAAGAAATCTGTGTTCAAAGGACTCCGGCTTATTAGTGATTCCCAAAGCCCAAAAAAAGTCTGCGGGCTATAGAGCATTTTCCGTTCGGGCTCCAGTACTCTGGAATACCCTCCCGGTAACAGTTCGCGATGCCAGCTCAGTAGAAGCATTTAAGTCTCACCTTAAAACTCATTTGTATACTCTAGCCTTTAAATAGACTCCCTTTTTAGACCAGTTGATCTGCCGTTTCTTTTCTTTTTCTTCTATGTCCCACTCTCCCGTGTGGAGGGGGTCCGGTCCGATCCGGTGGCCATGTACTGCTTGCCTGTGTATCGGCTGGGGACATCTCTGCGCTGCTGGTCCGCCTCCGCTTGGGATGGTTTCCTGCTGGCTCCGCTGTGAACGGGACTCTCGCTGCTGTGTGTTGGATCCTCTTTGGACTGGACTCTCGCGACTGTGTTGGATCCATTGTGGATTGAACTTTCACAGTATCATGTTAGACCCGCTCGACATCCATTGCTTTCCTCCTCTCTAAGGTTCTCATAGTCATTATTGTCACCGACGTCCCACTGGGTGTGAGTTTTCCTTGCCCTTATGTGGGCCTACCGAGGATGTAGTGGTGGTTTGTGCAGCCCTTTGAGACACTAGTGATTTAGGGCTATATAAGTAAACATTGATTGATTGATTGATTGAAATAGGAATGAGGTAGATCTCCTCGACTTGGTCAATTGAAAAGTAGCTCACCTGCGGAAAAAGTGTGAGCACCCCTGCAATAGATGCTAAACAGTGTGCAGCAGCAGTGTTTAGAGGAGTGGTCCAAAATTCAACCAGAAGCTTGTGGATGGCTACCAAAAGTGCCTTATTGCAGTGAAACCTGCCAAGTGACATGTAACCAATTATTAACATTGCTGTATGTATACCATTGACTCAGCCGAATTGGTCACATTTTCAGTTTACCCATAATAAATTCATAAAAGAACCAAACTTCATGAATGTTTTTTTGTGACCAACAATTATGTGCTCCAATCACTATCACAAAAAAATAAGAGTTGTAGAAATTATTGGAAACTCAAGACAGCCATGACATTATGTTCTTTACAAGTGTATATAAACTTTTGATCGCGACTGTATGTTCGGTACACACACACCACATATACATTCGGTACACACATACGTTCGGTATACATACACATATACATACGGTACATGCACATATATACATATACATATATGCATACATATAAACTTATGTATGCATATATGTACATGCATACGGTATATGCAAACATACGTACGGTATACCCACACATACATATATGCATACAAATGTATGCATATATGTATGTGCAAATATATGCATACGGTATATGCACACATATACATATAAGATAGGATAGATCTTTATTGTCATTGCACAAGTACAACGAAATTATATAAATTGTATACGTATGCATACATATTTATGTATGCATATGTATGTACATATATACATACTAGGGCTGCAAATCCTTAGGTCTCCCACGATTCGATTCAATATCGTTCTTGGGGTCGCGATTCGATTATACATCGATTTTTTTTTTTTTATTCAACGCGATTCTCGATTCAAAAACAATATTTTTCCGATTTAAAACGATTCAGTATTCATTCAATACAAAGGATTTCAGCAGGATCTACCCCTGTCTGCTGACATGCTAACAGAGTAGTAGATTTAAAAAAAACAAAAAACTTTTATAATTGTAAAGGACGATGTTTTATCAACTGATTGCAATAATGTAAATTTGTTTTAACTATTAAACGAACCAAAAATATGACTTATTTTATCTTTGTGAAAACATTGGACACAGTGTGTTGTCAAGCTTATGAGATGCCATGCAAGTGTATGCCACTGTGACACTATTCTTTTTATTTTATTTGTATAAGTGTCTAATGATAATGTCAGAGAGGGATTTTTAATCACTGCTATGCTGACATTATAAATAATATTGATACTGTTGTTGATAATATTCATTTTTGTTTCACTACTTTTGGTTTGTTTTATGTCGTGTTTGTGTCTCCTCTCAATTGCTCTGTTTATTGCAGATCCAAGTGTTGCTGGGTCAAGTTCGGATTTGGATTTGAATTGCATTGTTATGGTATTGCTGTGTATTGTTTTGTTGGATTGATAAAACATAAAATAAAAAAATCGATTTAAAAAAAAAAAAAAAGAGAATCGATTCAGAAATCGCACAACGTGAGAATCGCGATTCGTATTCGAATCGATTTTTTCCCGAACCCCGAATACATACATACTGTATGTATGCATGTATGTATGTGCATATATATGGATACGGTATATGCACACATATGCATGTATGCTTTATAAATACAAATATTTAAAAAAAGCATTTTAAAATGTTTTTCATAATCTTATGAAAATAGTCTTAATATTATAAGAATATTGTCATTTAAAACAGAATAAAATCATTAATACTGCCATCAAAAAAGTAATTTAAAAGGGAAAAAAAGTCATATTTTTATGAGAATAAGGTCATAATATGGCAAAACAAATATTGTAATTTTAACAGAATAAAGTCATTATTACAGCCAGGGGAATACGTCCTTCAAAAGGGCAAAAAAAGTTATAATTGTATGAGAATAAAGTTACAATATGATGACGAAAATAAAGTTATTATTGCCAAGAAAATAATTTTAAAAAACCTCAAAAGGGACAAGCGGTAGAAAATGGATAGATGGAACTTCATTAATTTTACTGGGGAAATTATGGTTTTTAAAATGAAAAGGAGTCTTAATTTGATATGAATAAAGTCAGCTAAATTTGACTTGTGTGTCCCTGCAGTGACAACAATGACTACACTCAATCTCCTCTTCCTGATCGTCCTCCAAATACATCTTTCTGTTCCGCTAGAGGACAACAAAATCCCTGCCAGTCTGTGTTCGGGTCACCCTGGAATCCCTGGCTCTCCGGGAGGTCACGGCAGCCCCGGTCAACCGGGCAGAGATGGACGGGATGGAAGGGACGCTGCGCCGGGCGAGAAGGGAGAGAAGGGGGACATGGGAGCTCCAGGTATCGTCCATTAAAGTCCCGGTAATAGAATAGAATACACTTTATTGTCGTTATATTTGCATATAACGAGATTAATGACTCCAACTTAAGGTGCGGTTGTGGGAACAAATATGGGATGAAATAAATAACCCAAGAGGAAATAAAGGAAAAAATAACAGACTACTATCCAATAAAAATAATAAGCAATCCTGTACAATATACAAAACACTATAGAAATACAAAACACTGTACAATATACAGAACAAGACAAGAGTACCGAAGTAATAAATAACAATCAGTGTCGGTCGTATTGTACTCGAAGAGTAGTATTGCACAGTAGGGTATCAGGGCAGGATATTGTGTAGGGGTCAATTATTATTATTATAGGTTAGAGTTCAACATGGTGACAGCTCTGGGAAAAAAATCCTATCCAAAAGCTGTGGTAAAAGCTCCAATTGGTCTGTCCTCCCCAGGTGAGGCGGGTGCACAAGGTCTAAGTGGGGTCAGAGGTGACTCTGGAGAGCAAGGGCAGAAGGGCGAGGCGGGACAGTGTGCCGTCTCCCCCAAATCCGCCTTTAGCGCCAAAGTGTCGGAAGGTCGCGACCTACCCCTCCCCGCGGGCGACACGGTGCTCTTCGACAAGACCCTCCTCAACGAGCAGGGCGACTACAACGCCGAGACGGGCCGCTTCACGTGCAAAGTCCCCGGCGTCTACTACTTTGCCGTGCACGCCACCGTGTACCGTGCCAGCCTGCAGTTTGACCTGGTGAAGAACGGACATGCCGTCGCGTCCTACTTTCAGTTCTTCGGGAACTGGCCCAAACCAGCGTCGTTGTCGGGCGGTTCCTTGCTCCACCTGGTGCCTGGAGACCAGGTTTGGGTCCAGATGGCTCTGGGTGAGTACAATGGATTGTACTCCAGCACTAAGACGGACAGCACCTTCAGCGGCTTCCTGGTCTACTCGGACTGGAAGAACTCTGCAGTGTTTGCATGAGCAGTCAAAAACTACAACCTTTACAGTCAAATATTAAACCACTTTTTAAGCCACTTATAACTTTGGGTAAATATCTTACAAGTGTAAGATAAAGTGCATTTTTTTTTGTATCGTAAGTATAATTATCATCTATCACAGGAGTAGGGAACCTATGGCTCTAGAGCAGTGTTTTTTTAACCAATTTTCCCTCTGCACACAAGTGTGCCGTGAGATACGATCTGGTGTGCCGTGGGAGATGGTCTAATTTCACCTATTTGGGGTAAAAAAGGTTTTTTGCAAACCAGTAATTGTAGTCTGCAAATGATGTGTTGTTGTTGAGTGTCGGTGTTGTCTGGAGTAACCGTGTAGTACTCTCCCATATCAGTAGGTGGCAGCCGGTAGCTAATTGCTTTGTAGATGTTGGAAACAGCGGGAGGCAGTGTGCAGGTAAAAAAAAAAGGTATTTATTGCTTAAACAGGAAAGTAAACAAAAGGTGAGTGTCCCTAAGAAAAGGCATTGAAGCTTAAGGAAGGCTATACGGAACAAAACTAAAACTGAACTACAAAGTAAACAAAACCAGAATGCTGGACGACAGCAAAGACTTACTGTGGAGCAAAGACGGCGTCCACAAAGTACATCCGGACATGACAATCAACAATGTCCCCACAATGAAAGATAATCCATCCATTTTTCTACCGGTTATTCCCTTCCGGGTCACGGGGGGAGCTGGAGCCTATCTCAGCTACAATCAGGCGGAAGGCGGGGTTCACCCTGGACAAGTTTCCACATCATCACAGGGTAAAAACAACTGAAATATTCTTGATTGCTAAAACAAAGTAGATGCGGGAAATATCGCTCAAAGGAAGACATGAAACCGCTACAGGAAAATACCAACAAAATAGGAGCGCAAGACAAGAAGTAAAACACTACACACAGGAAAACCGCAAAAAATACACAATAAGTTAGTGCGTGATTAGACAGGTGGTGACAGTTCACCTACTTTGAGACAAGAACTACATTGATGCATGCTTGGTTATGCTTTAAAGTCATATCCAAAAATTGCGACGACGACTTTTTACTGTCAACTGAGTTTCGTTTTTTTGTGATTTCTGCTGGTGGTGTGCCTCCGGATTTTTCCAACGCAAAAAATGTGCCTTGGCTCAAAAAAGGTTGAAAAACGCTGATCTAGAGCCAGATGTGGCTCTTTTGATGACTGCATCGGGTTCTCAGATCAATTTTAGCTGACATTGCTTAACACGATAAGTAATGAATAATTCCGCTGGTAATCACAATGTTAAAAATAACGTTCAAAATATAAAACATTCTCATGCATTTTAATCCATCCATCCGTTTTCTACCGCACCCGTTCAAGAAATAACAATGTTATTAAAAGGAATTAGAGACTTATTATACTCTAAAAATGTTGGTCTTACTTAAAAATGCACGCATTTAGTTACATACATCCATCCATCCATTTGCTACCGCTTATTCCCTTTTGGGGTCGCTGGCGCCTATCTCAGCTACAATCGGGCTGAAGACGGGGTACACCCTGGACAAGTCGCCACCTCTATAATAAGGCTCTCACGGAAATACATTTTAAAATATTTGGCTTTCATGGCTCTTTCAGCCAAAAAGGTTCCCGACCCCTGATCTATCGTTATCACTGGAGGAAGAGGCTGGACTTGTAGCACACAGTTTAAATATTGTGTTGATATTGTTAAACTGTCATTAGCACTCAACATAATTACATTGGAAAACATTTACAGTCAATACATGAGATGGTATCGACCATCTCACTCATGGATGATCGATATCGGAATTGGAAGCACAAAACCCTGATTGAAATATCCCTAGTTTTTACATCCACGCTGTAACTCTGCACTTGTCCTACGGTACAGATGCAAGTTTGTCAATCAAAGAGGGAAAATAATACCTACATATTGTGTGAATGTGTGACATTAAACTTGTGATCCAAGCAGCATTGACAAGTTGACAACAGACAAAAATAAATGAATAAACCAAATCTGCAGCAGCTGGCTGACTCCCTGTATCACTATAGTGTGCACTGTGCAGCACATGACATCAATCACTAGCGACGCGCTGTGTATTGTTACGTCTGACCAGTCTTCCTCTCAGGGAATAAAAGTCACCGG
Organism: Nerophis ophidion; assembly: GCF_033978795.1. Taxonomy (NCBI): domain Eukaryota; kingdom Metazoa; phylum Chordata; class Actinopteri; order Syngnathiformes; family Syngnathidae; genus Nerophis; species Nerophis ophidion. The sequence continues at coordinate 8,262,878 of NC_084628.1, read as the reverse complement.
TCATTCCCAAATTCTTTCAGATGACATATGTTGAGTAACAAGATTCATCAAGACAATAGGAATATTATCAAGTTTTACTAAAGCTTTAGGAGACCAGTCCTGCAGTGCGCTAATACCAGCATCTAGAAGAGGTCTGAAAGTCAAACGGGGAGAGACAACTTATTGAATAAGAAAACAGCCCCCACCCTGCCCAGAAAGGAATACAGCCTCATTGTTCTAATACTGATAAGGTAAAAGGGGAATATGCTATACTCCCACATTTCAACCCTTCAAGGTAAAGCACAGAGTTTACTTGCGGACATAAGATACAAGCAAAAAGAGTACACATGGGAAAATATTAGCTGCTTTAAACATGACTATGAATAAAGAAAGAACTCTTAAAAATATATGCATTCTCCACAGTGATGTAGCAACGTAGCAAACACATCGGCACTGACCAGATGCAGTATGAGCTTTGACAAGCACAAAGACACCGCAATAAAAAACAAAAACAATGAATAAACAATATTTTTTTTTAAAACCACACCCGCCATATAGAAGATATATGACGACTATTTTTTTAAAGACTGTTCCTGAAAATAGCAGATGTCACATAAAGGATATTTTAGGAACACAAAATATGACTTTGGACTAAACAGTATTATCTATTTGATGAAATAAAACACGCATTGCATGAACAAAATAAAAAATACTTTTTAAGTCCCCTAGTCCTTAGCTTTCTGAAAAAATTATTACCCCCCCCCCCCTCTCTCTTTTATAAGAATAAAGTTATAATACTACAAAACACATATTGTAACATTAAAAGAATAAAGTAATTAATAAGGCCAGGAAAATGTCCTCAAAAAGGAAATAAAACAACCATATGAGAATTAAAGTCATAATATTATTAAAAAATATTGTAATTTTAAACAGACTAATATTATTTAACAGACTAAAGTTATTAAAGTTATTACTTGTGGCATTTGTGATTAATGGCAATAAAAATAAACTATGATTGATGGATTGATTTGTCAGGAAAAAAAAGTAATAATTTTATGATAACAAAGTCATAAAATTACAAGAAATATATTTTCATTTTTACCAAAACAAAGTAATTAATACTTGACAGAAAAAAAGTCATTTAAAAGAAAGAAAGATAAGAAAGATAATCGTATGAAAATAAAGACTTAATATTGTAATTTTAACAGAATAAAATAATTAATATTGTCAGTAAAAAAGTAATTTGAAAGGAAAAAAGTCATACGGTAATTTAATGAGAATTATGTCATAATAGGGCAAAACAAATATTGTAACATTAACAGAATAAAGTCAAAAATAATGCCAGGAAAATGTCCTTAAAAAGGAAAAAAAAAAACAATCATATGAGAATCGAAGTCATAATATTATTTAAAAAAAAATTAATTTTAACATAGAAAAGTGATTATCCCAGCCCAAACCCCTGAGGCATTTGTGATCGAGGGCTATACAAATAAGCTTTTGATTGATTAATTTTGTCAAGCCGCCCCACCTCCTGATATTCTTTTTGTATTTGATCATGTTTTTAAAAATGTATACTGACTTGTCTAGTTAGTGATACTACAACATAGATGTTTGTATCTATAAAGCATGGATCAACTTCATTCTATAAACTCCCTTATGCAATCAGATGAATATCAAATTATTCAGTGTGCATTACAGGTGCATTTTATCATCCATCCATCCATCCATTTCCTACCGCTTGTCCCTTTCAGGGTCGCACCAAATTATAGACCTGTTTCTTTATGTTCACAACCTTCTGAAGTCATTGAAAAACTGTTCGAAAACAAATCGGACAATTTCTAAACAAAAATGGAATACTCGCTGAGAACCAATATGCATACAGAGCTGATATTTCAACATCGATGGCTTTAATTGAAATAAAAGAGGAAATTACCAATGCAATAGATGCTAAATAGTGTGCAGTAGCAGTGTTTATTGGTTTAACTCAAGCATTTGACACACTTAATCACAATATTTTATTCAAAAAATTAGAACGGTATGACATCAGAGGATTGATCTAAAAATGGTTTAGAAGCTACTTAACCAACAAGAAGCAATATTTGAATCTATAGGCGAAAACACGTCTACAACGCTAAATAGATCAATACTAGGACAAACATTGTTCAATCCGGATATACATGATATGGGTAAAGTTACAAAAGACTTAAAAGTTAGTATTATTCACGGATGATACAACAGCTAGCAAACACTGAAGATAATATAAATAATAAAATAAGAAATGAACACATTTAAATGACATTATGACAAAAACAGACTGTCCTTAAACCTCAGTAAACTAAAATAATGCTATTTGGTAACAGTGGAAGAGAAATTCAAACACAAATACAAATAGATGGAGTAGATATTGAAAGAGTAAAGGAAATCAAATTTCTAGGTATGGTGATTTATGATGAAATGAACTGGAAATCTCATATTAAAATATACAACAAAGTAGGAAAGAATATATCAATCATTGATATATAAACTATCAGACTGCGTGGTCGGTAGTAGTGGGTTTCAGTAGGCCTTTAACCACTTTGAATTGGATTGGAATCGTAATAAATAAGAATTGCGATTCAGATGTGAATCGATGTTATTTGGCACCTCTACCACAAATCACATACAACAAGTTAACACTAAGGAGAGGAGGAGAAGGACACAAACGCTAGCAACACTAGCATAGCTACGTTAGCGACCCTGCTAACATTACACTCACATTCTTTAAATAGACTCCCTTTTTAGACCAGTTGATCTGCCGTTTCTTTTCTTTTTCTCCTATGTCCCACTCTCCCCTGTGGAGGGGGTCCGGTCCGATCCGGTGGCCATGTACTGCTTGCCTGTGTATCGGCTGGGGACATTTCTGCGCTGCTGATCCGCCTCCGCTTGGGATGTTTTCCTGCTGGCTCCGCTGTGAACGGTACTCTCGCTGCTGTGTTGGATCCGCTTTGGACTGGACTCTCGCGACTGTGTTGGATCCATTATGGATTGAACTTTCACAGTATCATGTTAGACCCGCTCGACATCCATTGCTTTCCTCCTCTCCAAGGTTCTCATAGTCATCATTGTCACCGACGTCCCACTGGGTGTGAGTTTTCCTTGCCCTTATGTGGGCCTACCGAGGATGTCGTAGTGGTTTGTGCAGCCCTTTGAGACACTAGTGATTTAGGGCTATATAAGTAAACATTGATTGATTGATTGATTGCAACAGCAACTTCATGCTCAGTTAGCTCATTCGCTGAAGGAAAAACGATGTCTGTAGCTGACTGACCGATAGTTGGCAGACGACCAGGCTTTATTTTAAGACGTGTAGTGAAGCCTGGCTCACTACACCTGGCCCACAAAAGGCAAATTTTCTTACTGAAGTGGTGGAACAACAAAAACTAAAACCACACCGATAAACACGTCAACTCATGTCTACAAAGTATCAGAATGGGCAAAGGACTCAAAATATTAGCGCTAGAAACTAAATTCCAACTCACATCTGCGTATTTCATTCCTAAAATCTTGACCAAAGTAAACACATTCCATTGGCCACATACACACACACACACACACGCACACACACACACACACACACACACACACACACACCTAATGATTTCCCCAAACGCAGCAGCAACTGTGAGATGAATGATGTAAGTCATGACGGTGTTTTACCGAGACTACACCTTCTTTTTTTTTTTTCTTTTTCTTGAGCTTTGTTGACTTTTGAAGTGTGCTTAAATGCTGACAAGATGAGAAAATGTGACTTTCCACTCCTACTGTTATTTTTCCTTTTTCGGGTGAAACGAGAAAAGCAGGGAGTTCATCAAACCCAGCCTGGCATCGAACGCTTACTCCTAAGAATTGACATCTGCTAAACCAGTCTTAAACACACTTTCACCATAGGAAAATCACACTTTGACAACATGACCTGTACTTATAGATAGATAGATAGTACTTTATGGTACTTTACATACTTATGGATGTGCACACAATATGAATTATGAATATAGTCACACGTGTGAGAATATAGTCAAGTTTCTATAAATTGCAAACGGTAAAGATGGCCATTTTCAAAGAGATAAGAACGGAATGTGTTTGTTATTGTGCTTGTAGTTTGTTTCGGTGTCAACTACATTGCATCGCTAAGAGTCAGTTTCAGTGTACTTACTTCTACACCACCGCATAACAGCATGACAATAATAAAGATTGTTCATTGAATTCTTTCGATTGTGTCGGCGTATATTATGATTAAAACTCACGTTTAGGACTACACTGAAAGGATCAAGAAGTATTAGGATTATGAAAATAAAGTTGAACTACTTTGAGAAAAATGTATATTTTATCAGACAAATTGTAATTATGTGTAAATAAAGTCAACATTTTAGTAACCTTATATGAAAAAGGTTTAAAGGCCTACTGAAACCCACTACTACCGACCACGCAGTCTGATAGTTTATATATCAATGATGAAATATTAACATTGCAACACATGCCAATACGGCCTTTTTAGTTTACTAAATTGCAATTTTAAATTTCGCGCCGAAGTATCCTACTGAAACGTCGCGGTATGATGACGTCACACATTGTAGAGGACATTTTGTTCCAGCACCGTTCCCAGCTATAAAAGGTCTGTTTTCATCGCATAATTCTACAGTATTCTGGACGTCTGTGTTGCTGAATCTTTTGCAATTTGTTCAATGAATAATGGAGACGTCAAAGAAGAAAGCTGTAGGTGGGAAGCGGTGTATTGCGGCCGCCTTTGGCAACACAAACACAGCCATTTCATTGTTTACATTCTCGAAAGAAGACGTTGAAGCTTTACTATGGAACAGAGATGTCAAGCAAACACGGTTGGATTGGACCACACACGCAAAGTACAGTGTATTATGCAGCGATCATTTCGAAAGATCGTGTTTTGAAGAGGGTCCCTTGCGAAGGGCAGAGATGGGCATCGCCACCACCCGTCGACTGGTGCTGAAGAAAGGTGCGGGGCTGACCTTCAGGTTGTACAGGTACGACCATATAATCTCACTAAAACACTAGTAACACATTAAGCAGATAAGGGATTTTCCATAATTATCCTAGTAAATTTGTCTAATACATCTGAATCGCTCCCACTTTATAGTTTTTTGTTTTTTTTTCTATTCCTTCACTCTCACTTTCCTCTTCCACAAATCTTTCATCCTCGCTCAAATTAATGGGGAAATTGTCGCTTTCTCGGTCCGAAACGCTCTCGCTGCTGGTGGCCATGATTGTAAACAATGTTCAGATGTGAGGAGCTCCACAACCCGTGACGTCACGCGCACATCGTCTGCTACTTCCGGCACAGGCAAGGCTTTTTTATCAACACCAAATGTTGCGAACTTTATCGTTGATGTTCTCTACTAAATCCTTTCCACAATAATATGGTAATATCGCGAAATGATCAAGTATGACACATAGAATGGACCTGCTATCCCCGTTTAAATAAGAAAATCTAATTTCAGTAGGCCTTTAATACTACAGGAAAAATAGTCAAAATTACATGGAAATGTCAGAATAAAAATATGTAAAACTAATGGGAATTAAATTGTAATATTTGTAAAATTTATATATTTTAGAGAAGAGAAAAAAGACAACTGTCCAAGAATAGAGTTTTAATATAATTGGAATAATATCACGATACTGTGATTAGAAAGTGTAATTTATGAAACTCATATATTTTATTGGAAGAGAAAAAAGATAAAGTTATACACAAATAAAGTTGAAAATTTAGGGGAATAAAATTTTAATATTAGAAGAAAATAATTGTCCATCTATCAATTTTTCTACCGCTTATTCCCTTCGGGGTTGCGGGGAGTGCTGGAGCCTCTCGTAATTTATTTAAAAAAAGCTTCAGAGAGAAAAAAGATTAAATTGTACGACAATAAAGTTAATATTCAATTGTAATAAAAGTGTAACATTGAATAAGAAAATATTCTATTACAAGGAAAAAAGAAAAAATTGTACAATTTACCCAAAAATTGTAAAAAAAAAAAAAAAGAAAAAGTTGAGGAGCAAAGTTGTTTTATGGGAATACAATTGGAATTATTGACGACAAAAGTAAGGATTTTCAAAAAAGTGAACATTTTATGAGAATAACGTAATATATTTATAATTTTTGAATCAGAAAAATTGTAACTAACATTCAGAGAGTAACGTCATAAAATTGTGAGGAAAACATAATACTTTATTAAAAAAAAGTATCTGAAAATAATTAAAGAAATTGTACAAGAATAAAAAATATGGAATAGTGTGAGACAAAAAAATATATTTTTTGAAAGTTGAAATTGTATGAGAGTAATGTAACATAACAAAAAAATATTTAATAATTGTATTTAAAACATTTAATGCATGGGTGTCAAACTCTGGCCCGCGGGCCAAATTTGGCCCGCCGTGTACTTTCATTTGGCCCGTGAGGCAATATCAAATTAACATTAGAGCTGGACCGTCGGTATTGTACACACCGCATTCACCGCGAATACTCATACATGCCAACCCTCCCGATTTTCCCGGGAGATTCCCGAATTTCAGTGCCCCCCCCGAAAATCTCCTGGAGGCAACCATTCTTCCGAACTTCTCCCAATTTCCACCCAGACAACAATATTGTGGGCGTGCCCTAAAGGTACTGCCATTAGCGTCCCCTACAACCTGTCATCACATCTGCTTTTTCTCCTTACAAACAGCGTGCCGGCCCAGTCACGTAATACATGCGGTTTCTACACACAAATAAGTGAATGCAAGGCATACTTGGTCAACAGCCATACAAGTTACACTGAGGGTGGCCGTATAAAGAACTTTAAACTTTAAACTATAAACTACTGACCAACAGCATCTCTGTCTGGACTGGAGCCTACAGTGCCTCAGACTGGAAGTCTCTCCAGAGTGTGGTGAGGACGGCGGAAAAAATTATCAGGACTCTTCTTCCGCCTATCCAGGAAATTGCAAAAAGCTGCTGCCTGACCAGGACTCAGAAAATCTGCAAAGACTCCTCCCACCCCCACCAAGGCCTGTTTTCACTGCTGGACTCTAGGAAGAGGTTCCGTAGCCTCCGAAGCCAAACCTCCAGGTTCTGTAACAGCTTCTTCCCTCAGGCCGTAAGATTCTTGAACGCATCATAACTATCCCCTGAATTCCCCCAAAATTGGATTAACTCGCTGGAATATAAAGACAATATAACATACATCCATAAACCTGGATGCATATGTAAAAGTGCAATATATTTATCTGTACAGTAATCTATTTATTTATATCCGCACCTTATTGCTTTTTTTTATCCTGCACTACCATGAGCTAATGCAACAAAATTTCATTCTTATTTGTACTGTAAAGTTCAAATTTGAATGACAATAAAAAGGAAGTCGAAGATTAAGTCGAAGTCTAAGTCTTTAACACTGTTACAAATATGTGCCACATTGTGAACCCACACCAAACAAAAATGACAAACACATTTCGGGAGAATATCCTCACCGTAACACAACAGAACAAACACCCAGAACCCCTTGCAGCACTAACTCTTCCGTCACACTGTTGACATTTACCTCAGAATGCTGCAAATAGAAAAGAGGCATTAAAATTTTCTTATTAAAATTTCACTCAATTTAGCATTGATGTTTTTTCTTTTTTTTTTAAAGGTGATTTTCACACTATTAAGTTATAACAGCGTTGCTTGTTCCATATTCGGTATTGAAGCAAATCAGTGTAGCAAACCGAGCAATAATTAATGTTTTATTCGTGCACTTTCTCTCGCTACTTCAAGGCTTGAATGTTTGATTCATTCATTATTGTTATTTTATTTTCAAATTTACTATTAGCCAGTGGAAAAAGTTTATTTTGATATTTACCTCAGAAGGCTGCAAATAGAAAAGAGGCATTCAATTTTTATAAATATTTTATTTGATATGCCATTGATATTCTTTGTTATCATTATTTGAAACTGGATTTTGCATGTCAATATAAAGTTATATAAGCCTTGCTTGTTCAATATTCAATGCAAAACTTGTTTGGGTCCCTATTAAAAGGTTAATTTCTTCAACCTTGGCCCGCAGCATAGTTCCGTTTTAAATTTTGGCCCACTCTGTGTTTGAGTTTGACACCCCTGGTTTAATGTGATGGTAAGAATAGAATCCTAATTAATCACAATAAAGTCATTAAATGATGCAAGTGTTCCTAACAGCGGCCATGTTTTAAAAGGACAGCAGAGTTAATGGAAGACATCTTACTTGGTCCACATTGTCTAGCAGGGGGGCAGCCTTGACATCAGCAGTGTCTGCGCATCATCAAGGTGTCATCCAGGGTCTCATCCCTTTAAAAAGCAAGACCGTCAAAGTTAACAAAACTAAGTGTAGAGGATGATATTTCACATTGTTATCTTGACGCACAGCCTTCAAATAAGTGATCATGTATTTAAAAATGCAAATTGTCCAACATGGCTGACTGATGCAAACACTGATTGTTGCGAGCTGATGGCCATCATTGAGCTTGGTTTGTTTCACTCATGGCAATTTATTCAACATAAACATGTTTATAAAGAGTATGATAAACATTGACATGATAAACATGTGGCCCGGCGATGAGGTGGCGACTTGTCCAGGGTGTACACCGCCTTCCGCCCGATTGTAGCTGAGATAGGCACCAGCACCCCCCGCCACCCCAAAGGGAATAAGCGGTAGAAAATGGATGGATGAGAAACATGTAAATTTATTCATCCATTAGTACTAACCTGATCAGTGACGGAAGGTAAAGGTTAAAGGTTAAATAGTGTATAGGTTTTTTCCCCCAACTCAGACTAGAGTCCCAAACTGCGGTCTGTGGCAGTGGTTCTCAAATAGGGGTATGGGTACCCCTGGGGGTATTTGAAGGTAAGCCAGGGGTACATGAGATTTTTAAGAAAATATTGTAAAAATAGCAACAATTCAAAAATTCTTTATAAATATGTTTATTGAATACTACAACAAAATAAGAATGTAAGTTCGTAAACTCTGAAAAGAAATTAAACAATGCAATATTCAGTGTTGACAGCTACATTTTTTTGTGGACATGTTCCATAAATATTGATGTTAAAGGTTTCTTTTTTTGTGAAGAAATGTTTACAATTAAGTCGATGAATCCAGATGGATCTCTATTACAATCCCCAAAGAGGGCACTTTAAGTTGATGATTAGATTAGATAGTACTTTATTTATTCCGTCAGGAAAATTACAATTTTCAGCACAATCCCATTCATGATGAATGATAGAAGATTTTTTTTTTTTTTTTAAATTGATCTCAACTCTGTACACTGCTGCTGGAATTTTAATTTTCCTGAAGGAACTCTCCTGAAGGAATCAATAAAGTACTATCTATCTATCTATCTATCTATCTATCTTCAAGATCAGACAAACATTACAGGGAGACAGAACAGGATCGCTGACGGGTCTGCCGGCTTCCAGCGCCCCTTACAAAAAAGATGACATACAGGTAAAATTGGGGGGAAGGGTTGAGGGGTGGGGGAGAATACAAGATTAAAATAAAATTTAAAAAATCGGTCTTAGCCTGAAAAAATTGGCCCTATTGTGTGAATGTTGACTGTCTATCTGTGTTGGCCTTGCGATGAGGTGGCGACTTGTCCAGGGTGTACCCTGCCTTCCGCCCGATTGTAGCTGAGATAGGCACCAGCGCCCCCCGCGACCCTGAAAGGGAATAAGCGGTAGAAAATGGATGGATGGATGGGTCTTAGCCTGGGCCCTGGAGTGGGGGTGCAGACTGCAGACATAGACATTACTTCTATGTGTAGAAATCTCTATTTATAAATGAATCACTTGTTTATTTTTCAACAATTTTTAGTTATTTTGGGGGTGGGAAGTCGGTGACAATGACTATGAGAAACCTTGAAGAGGACCGCATATGTGGGCAACCCCCACCCTCTCTAGGGTAGACCGAAAGCAATGGATGCCGAACGGGTTTAACATGAAATTGTGGAAGTCCAGTCCATAGTGGATCCAATATAGTAGCGAGAGTCCTGTCCATAGTGGAGGCAGAAGGAGACCAGCCCAAGCAGAGACGGATCAGAAAACATCTATGATCAAACTTATTGGTGTGTCTGGTGGGACTGGCGAAAGTTAAGTATGAGAAAATGCTTTTGGTTTTAAATTATTTAACGTCTCTGTGTGGCTTGATAGCAAATGTGTCACAGACCGGTTGGTTTAACTAAAGCATTTGATTTAAAAAAAAATTGATGGAAAAAAAATTGTGTCCAATATTGCAACAAATATTAAATGTATTAAATTTTTATGTCAAAATCCAAATAAATATTTAAATATCTGCTTAACTCAGTGGTTCTCAAATGGGGGTACTTGAAGGTATGCCAAGGGGTACGTGAGATTTTTTTTAAATGTTCTAAAAAATAGCAGCAATTCTAAAATCCTTTATAAATATATTTACTGAATAATACTTCAACAAAATATGAATGTAAGTTCATAAACTGTGAAAAGAAATACAACAATGCAATATTCAGTGTTGACAGCTAGATTTTTTGTGGACATGTTCCATAAATATTGATGTTAAAGTTTTGTTTGTGAAGAAATGTTTAGAATGAAGTTCATGAATCCAGATGGATCTCTATTACAATCCCCAAAGAGGACACTTTAAGTTGATGATTACTTCTATGTGTAGAAATCTTTATTTATAAGTTAATCACTTGTTTGTTTTTCAGTTTTTAGTTATTTTTATATCTTTTTTTCCAAATAGTTCAAGAAAGACCACTACAAATGAGCAATATTTTGCACTGTTATAAAATTTAATAAATCAGAAACTGATGCCATAGTGCTGTATTTTACTTCATCTCTTTTTTTTCAAGCAAAAATGCTTTGCTCCGATTAGGGGGTACTTGAATTAAAAAAATGTTCACAGGGGGTACATCACTGAAAAAATGTTGAGAACCACTGACCTATGGTACATGGGCGCCATCTAGTGGTAGACTTTTAAAACTAAAAATACAATTGATTGATTGAAACTTGTATTAGTAGATTGCACAGTACAGTACATATTCCCTACAATTGACCACTAAATGGTAACACCCGTGTAACTTTTTCAACTTGTTTAATCACGTTAATTAATTCATGGTAGTCAATGACCTGTACCACAGTGTTTGTCAACCTTTTTTGAGCCAAGGCACATTTCTTTTTCTTTAAAAAAATGCTGAGGCACACCACCAGCAGAAAAAATTAAAACTGACACTCAGCAGCCAATATTGACAGTAAAAAGTCATTCCCGCAATTGTTAGATATGAATTGAAAACATAACCAACCATGCATCACTTTAGCTCTTGTCTCAAAGTAGGTGTACTGTCACCACCTGTCACATTGTGACATATTTGGAGTTTTTTGGACTTGTCCAGGTTGCACCCCGACTACCCCCCTACTGCAGCTGAGATAGGCTACAGCACCCCTCGCGACCCTGAAAGGGACAAGCGGTAGAAAATGGATGGATGGTGTTTTCCTGTGTGTAGTGTTTTAGTTCTTGTCTTGCGCTCCTGTTTTGGTTTTTCCTGTTTTGTTGGTATTTTCCTGTAGCAGTTTCATGTCTTCCGGTGAGCGCTATTCCTCGCACCCGCTTTGTTTTACCAACTTATACCATGCCAGCTTTATTCATAAAGCCCTTTAAAAACAACCACAGCTGAAAGGGCTGTACACCACAAATAAACTGGCAAAGGACAGACTAAAATATATCATTTAAAACAGAGGTCAAACACACACACATTATTATATATGCACATAGAAAAAGCAGGTACAAAATATCTTAAGAGCAAATTGTAAGATAAAAGGGCAGTTAAAAACAGTTTAAACAGTTCAAAGTTTTAGCAATCAAGACTATTTCAGTTGTTTTTATCTTCCTTTGTGTGGAAATTTTTGATTGTCAAGTCATGTACTTTGTGGACGCCATCTCTGCTCCGCATGCTGTAAGTCTTTGCTGTCGTCCAGCATTCTGTTTTTGTTTACTGTGTAGCCATTTCAGTTTTGCATAGCCTCCCTAAGCTTCAACGCCTTTTCTTAGCAGCACTCGCATTTTGTTTTTTTTGGTTTAAACTATAGATACCTTTTTACCTCCCGTTGTCGTCTGCATATTGTGATCACGACAAACCATGGTCCCCGACATCTACAAAGCAATTATCTCCCTGCTGCCACCTACTGATATGGAAGAGAATAACACGGTTACTCTGCCGAGCTCGAGACAGCACCGACACTCAACAATGGCACATTATTTGCAGATAATAATTATCAATCAATCAATGTTTACTTATATAGCCCTAAATCACGAGTGTTTCAAAGTGCTGCTAAATTATTGGTTGGCCAAAAATATTTTTAACCCAAATAGGTGAAATTACATAATCTCCCACGGCACACCAGACTGTATCTCGCGACACAGGGGTTGAAAAACACTGCTGTACCATATATTAGAGCAGGGGTGCCCACACTTTTTCTGCAGGCGAGCTACTTTTCAATTGACCAACCTCGAGGGGATCTACCTCATTTATATATATCATTTATATTTATTTATTTATGAAAGAGACATTTTTGTAAACAAGTTAAAAGTGTTTAATGATAATACAAGCATGTGTAACACATATAGATGTCTTTCTTTCACAAAGACAAAAATATAAGTTGGTGTATTACCTGATTCTGATGACTTGCATTGATTGGAATCAGACAGTAATGATGATAACGCCCACATTTTCAAATGGAGGAGAAAAAAAGTTGTCCTTTCTGTACAATACCACATGAAAGTGGTTGGTTTTTGGCATCTAATTCATCCAGCTTCCATACACTTTACAAGAAAAACATTGGCGGCAAATTCCGTAGCTTGCTTGATTGACATTCACGGCACCCGAGGGTCTTGTGAGATGACGCTGGCTGCTGCCAGTTCATTATTATGAAAAAATGACAGAGAGGAAGGCGAGAAACACTTTTTATTTCAACAGACTTTCGCGTCGTCCCTTCCGTCAAAACACTTAAGGCCGACTGCACATTTCCTATCTTCACAATAAAAGCCCTGCTTCATGCTGCCTGCGCTAACAAAATAAGAGTCTCGGAAAGCTGGCGTGCACAAGTGATGTGCACGCCAGCTTTCTGAGGGATCGCTTGTGCACGCCAGATTTCCGAGACTCTGTATTTAGTTAGCGCAGGCAGCATGAAGCAGGGCTTTTATTGAGAAGATAGGAAATGTGTAGTCGGCCTTTAGAGTTTTGACGGAAGGTACGGCGCGAGAGTCTGTTGAAATAAAAAGTGTTTCTCGCCTTCCTCTCGGTCATATTTTCATAATAATGATCTTGCAGCAGTCAGCGTCATCTCACAAGACCCTCCGGTACCGTGAATGTCATTTAAGTGACGTCTTGGTGAAGATTGATGATCACTAATTTTTTGGTCTATTTTTTTTTAAATCCTGGCTCGAGATCGACTGACACACCCCCCGTGGTAGACTGGTAGCTCGCGATTGACGTAATGGGCACCCCTGTATTAGAGGATTCAACGTATAATTTCAAATAATTGAAAAAATACAAATGTATTTACCAAAAGATTACATGACATTGGATACAAATTAGATTTTCCTCACTTTACCACATATTAGAGGGTAATTGCAGTGATGGGCAAGGTAATATGAAAAATGTAGTAAGCTAAGCTACAATTTACTCTCGATTAAATGTAACTGAGCTACAATGGAAGCTATCCCCACAGATACACTACAAGCTACACGGCAAAAGTAGCTTGCTACATCAAAGCAATATTTCACAACATCTATATCTATGAACCCACATGTATGATATCAATGTTAATGTAACTGAGAGTGTACAAATGGAACCAAGTAGAATCCGTTACTATTTACTATCTGTCATTTAGCATACTCGAGGGGTCCCCGCACCCCACTGTATGTATTTATTTAGTTTGCCTTTTCTTCGGCCCACTCCTATAATGTTATTAATTTTCTCTATTTATAGTAAAAAAACAGCATTTATTTATATCTTGACAAAAAAAAACAATGACATGCGTCTTGTTTGGGAACAGTTGGTACTGGTTATGTGCAGGAAAACTTTCTATGATCTCAATTCACCTTAAAGGGAAACTGAACTTTTTTTTTTTTAAATTTTGCCTATCTCTAACAATCCTTATGAAAGACATGAGGATTTTTTTTTTTTGTATTAATTCTAAATATTAAATACACGTAAATAAAAGTCCGCTTACAGCAGCGCCAATGGGAGCTCCACTCTCCCGCCCATAATATCCAATAAATAACAATTTAAAAAGCACCTAGAATACTCAATTTACATTTTGTGACTTGAATATCAACCAAGTACTATAAGCGCTAACGCAGACAAACTATTTATAGCGGCGTAATAATCACCATCTTGTGTCCCGATGTTTACATCATTGAGTGGTCTGCTGTTTCCTCGCTTCCCTGCTCCCTGTAAGTTTTATCGTAGATCATTAATCATGCCTCTCACCTGGGCGGTAGATGGCTGAGACTACAATACGACGAGTTGGGACACTTTGACAGCTGTTTCGGACTTGGAAATGGCGTGGACGACCCGAAAAGCGCGTGATTCCCCGGATCCCATTTTTTCGTGAGGATTAAAAGACATTTTTCATCTAATTTGGAATATATATACATCCTGGCCGTCGGCATCCTAATGACAGCAGACATTGCACAGTAAGTGATGTTTTATCATGTTTGTTGGCTCTTTTGAAGTCTGCAGTCCGTAATAATCAGTGATGAAAAAAAAACCAAACGTTATGATGCGTTTTTTAAATTAATGCGCCACGTAATGCTTAAAATTATCAAAATATGTAAATATTAACTGTTATTATACATGTGCCTGTTACTACATTACATTTATACTTACATCATGTATATAAAACCCTAAAGTAGGTGTTTGAATATTTTAACCTATAGGCAAAATTGAATGGCTCCCATAGTCTCTATTGTAAGTGGACTTTTGATCGAATGTATTTA
The DNA here is from genome assembly GCF_033978795.1 of Nerophis ophidion. NCBI lineage: Eukaryota > Metazoa > Chordata > Actinopteri > Syngnathiformes > Syngnathidae > Nerophis > Nerophis ophidion. Next base: position 8,247,873 of record NC_084628.1, on the reverse strand, counting down.
ATATTTAAAATGCATTAAAAAAAAAAAATACTATACGTCGTCATGTCTTTCATAATGATTGTGAACAATAGGCAAAATTCCAGAGAAAAGTGCAGTTGCCCTTTAATAAGTTTTATAAAATTTGTGTCTGACGTCTTCAATGAAGAGAGCAGCATGATTTTGGTTTACAGAGAAAACATATAAAAAAAAATCTGAATTTGGGCATTGTTTTCTCTAAACGTATACATTTGTATAAATATGGCTCAGGACACGTATTATTGTGGGTTTCCCGGACGTGGTCTTCATCACTAAAGGAAAAATCTAATCTGCGGGAGAGAATTCCTCTGCTATTTTCAAGCATGTTTTTTTTTTTAACGTCAGCTTGAAGCGTCCCTCTGTCACCGACTCAGTCATCGTCATGTGACATGACCTCATGGTAAACTACCGACCGGTGTCTCACCTTTCCTTTATTTCGAAAATCCTCGAAAAAATTGTTGCAGAGCAGCTAAATGAACACTTAGCGTTTAACAATCTATGTGAAAACTTTCAATCCGGTTTCAGGGCAAATCACTCGACTGAGACAGCCCTCGCAAAATTGACCAATGATCTATTGCTAACGATGGACTCTGATGCGTCATCTATGTTGCTGCTCCTCGATCTTAGCGCTGCTTTCGATACCGTCGATCATAATATTTTATTAGAGCGTATCAAAACACGAATTGGTATGTCAGACTCAGCCCTGTCATGGTTTAACTCTTATCTTACTGATAGGATGCAGTGTGTCTCCCATAACAGTGTGACCTCGGACTATGTTAAGGTAACGTGTGGAGTTCCCCAGGGTTCGGTCCTTGGCCCTGTACTCTTCAGCATCTACATGCTGCCGCTGGGTGACGTCATACGCAAATATGGTATTAGCTTTCACTGTTATGCTGATGACACCCAACTCTACATGCCCCTAAAGCTGACCAACACGCCGGACTGTAGTCAGTTGGAAGCGTGTCTTAATGAAATTAAACAATGGATGTCCGCTAACTTTTTGCAACTTAATGCTAAAAAAACGGAAATGCTGATTATCGGTCCTGCTAGACACCGACCTCTATTTAATAATACAACTTTAACATTTGACAACCAAATAATAAAACAAGGTGACTGTAAAAAATCTGGGTATTATCTTCGACCCAACTCTCTCCTTTGAGTCACACATTAAAAGCGTTACTAAAACGGCCTTCTTTCATCTCCGTAATATCGCTAAAATTCGCTCCATTCTGTCCACTAAAGACGCCGGGATCATTATCCATGCGTTTGTTACGTCTCGCCTCGACTCAATAAAGTACTATCTAACTATCTAGTTTCGATGACCCGCCTTAACTCGCCTCTGATACCTGGTGTAATGTTTCGTCCTAACCTTAGCCAATTGTGACTCATCATACAAACACCAACCAACCATCATAAATTTTCTGCGCATGTATAGAGGTTTTCATTCATCCAGGTCATTGTATTTTCTCCATTTAGTTTTTTTGTGCCTGGATTCACAGTCTATTTTCTGTCTTTGTAGCTTGTAACCATTATGTATGAGTCTAAAAGTTAAAAGCTACTCGTTAAAAAATTAGCTAAGCTACCGCCAGTAGTTAAACTACTTAGCTTAGATACATGTAGCTAGTTACCGTCCTTCACTTGCTAATTTTCATGTACGCAGAAGTATTGGAGCATGGGGGTACTTGCAAAGCGAAATAGATTCAATATTCAAGCCTTTTTGTCATTGTATCTGCCTACAACCACACACAAACACATGATGTGGCAAAATTATTCTCTGCATTTGACCCATCACCCTTGATCACCCCCTGGGAGGTGAGGGAGCAGTGAGCAGCAGCGGTGGCCACGCCCAGAAATCATTTTTGGTGATTTAACCCCCAATTCCAACCCTTGATATTGAGTGCCAAGCAGGGAGGTAATGGGTCCCATTTTATAGTCGTTGGTGGGGTTTGAACTCACAACCTAAAAATCTCTGGGCGGACACTCCAACCACAAGGCTACTCATTGGTACTTTAACTTAATTTAATGCTCAAAAAAGGTGCTTACATAATGATAGTGAAATAGACAATACACAAATAGGGATAATAAATATACAAATACGTGAGGAAAAAGAATATTGCATAATTTGAGGTGTTATTCATTAAAAACAAGGCATGGGTTTTATTAAGCAAACATATTTAATATGTTTGGCCACTGTTACATTACATACAGTTTGAACAGCAACACTGTGTTTGAATACATAATTAGGTAATTATTTGGCGTACCACACAATTTGAAAATCACTGTTTTAGAAAATTTCCCACGCTGAGGTCACGGAAAAGAGGTTGGCTCCCCATGAGAGTTCTGACAATGTCCTGACAATAGACAACTTCAACACGTGCCTGTGTTTACTTCATAGTTAGTCCAAAAGCAACCAGTCATCACTGAGCTCCACAGTCCACTTCTGAGACAGTTTGATATTAAAAACCTCAATGATATCCTGAAATCAGCGGGTGCATTCTTGCATCTGCACGGATGTCGGATGTTTCCATTTTTAGAAGCGGGACTGGGAATGGGGCCGAGGCAAACTGTAAACCACCAGACTCTGGATGACCGTCACGTATGAGAGGAGGACTGAAAGTGGTCCCTTGTGGTCCCATTACACTTGTAAACATTGGACACTTTTAAAATGCTATGTCGACAGAAGCCAACTGGCGGTCTCAAGAACCCACCGTGGGACTATTACTGCATGAGATAGATATCGCACACATTATTATTATTATGATACGGTACAATAATATTTAGTACATTTCAACTTAGCGGCCGGTATTTTGGCCCCTAAAGCTGTAATGTCATTATAAATCATGCCAGGAAAATGTAATAGATCAACAAAGACCCTTTTCAGGGTAGATTTAAACACTGAATTGAAACATTTTGCCTAAATATTTATTGCAAAAATAAAAAAATGTAACCATCTTTTCAAAGGGCTAAATGCTAATTCTCAAAGGGAGGCCAGCTTTAGCTCTTAAAGAAGTGAATCTTACAACAACTTACGATTTAATTTGGTTCTTGAGGTGACGATTCAATTCAGAAATTAATTCTCAAATCAAATGGTTTCTGGCTATATAATTTTAGTATACAAATAGTGAATAATCGCGTTTTGGACCTAAATCTATTTTTTTCAGCACCTCCACTATCCATTCAAATGGTACACAACAACGTGGGCATGTAATATGACAATTTCATATCACGGTTATTATCACAGTATTGTTGAATGTGATCAAAAAAGTACTTACACACTGAAATCTTTGAAACATGTTTTGTTTAAAAGATTATTAAATTAAACATACAATATACCTTACTAAATTAAATATTGTTCTAATGTTAAGTTTTAAAATATGCTGATCATTTGCTTTCATTTAAAAAAGGGTTTAGAGCACAGGTGTCTAAACTTAAGACCCGGGAGCCTGATCCGGCCCACAGCGTTCTCGTTCTGTAACCCTGTAAACTGTGTGTCTGATCTTGACCAGTTTTGTGCTGAAAACGTTGTACTTGTGCAATGACAAAAAAACACCATACCAAAAGCCTAGAAATTAGATTAACACAGCACTTTTACTTCCGTTCTTTCAGTTTTGACGGACAAATGGAAGTTCTGCATGCGATTGGCCATCTTTAAAACTAAGGCATATATCTGATCATGCAACAATTCTAATTATCCAAAATAGGCAGTATTAATAACTTGACGGCAATATACATACATACATATATATGCATATATTAATACACATACATAAATACATATGCATATATTAATACACATACATACATATACATATATATATATACACACAGAAATATACACACAAATACATACATAAACATGTATATACATACAGAAACACTGTATATACACATGCATTTTTGTATATATACACACATATACATATATATGCATATATTAATACACATACATACATATATATATATACACATATACACACAGAAATATACACACAAACATGTATATACATACAGAAACACTGTATATACACATGCATATATGTATATATACACACATATACATACACATACACATATATATATATATATACACATCCATCCATCCATTTTCTACCGCTAGTCCCACACATACAAAGATATATATATATATATATATATATATATATGTATATATATATATATATACACACAAACACGTATACACATTATTTATACATATATGTGTGCATATATCTATATATGTGTGTATATCTATATATATGTGTGTATATCTATATATATATGAGTGTGTGTATGTACACACACAGAGAGAGAACACACATATACATACACAAAAAGACAGACAGAGAGATACACACACACACACATATATATATACATATATATATATATACACACAAACACGTATACACATTATTTATACATATATGTGTGCATATATCTATATATATATATATGTGTGTATATCTATATGTATGTGTGTATATCTATATATGAGTGTGTGTATGTACACACACAGAGAGAGAACACACATATACATACACAGAAAGACAGACAGAGAGATACACACACACATATATATATATATACATATATATATATACACACACACACACACGTTTGCCAGCACAGTAACTCTTGTTAGGATGGATGTTAAAAAGCAAAAAAGGGAGACCTCTGACAGCAGAACAGTCGTTGAATCACTCTTATTACCATTCTAGTTAATATTCTATTGTAATAACGGTCAAGGAGGCACCTGAAACCAAAATATGTCCTGTTATCTGTTGGAAGCTAAATAAATATATATAAATACCTTATTAGGCATAAACCTATATAGTACTCTATTACTAGTAAGTGTTATTTTGTTCCAAGATTTCTTATTAATGATCAGCGTAGGGAAGGTGTTTCTAACCACTGTGAAGAATATGTATACAGGACAGGACTGAGAAGCTAAAAAGGAACACAGGCCTCTTTTCAGTATACCTTCTATCGTACGTTTTCTCTAACTGTGACATCCCCCTTTTAAATTACAAACTGGCTTTTTAGAAGTGTACTCACCAAAACCAAGAGTGTGAGCCATAGATCCTGTATATCCCTTTTGATAGGTTGTGGAAAAAACACATCAGGCAGATAGTACCTGACAACAACACAATTAAATTTTCCTGATGATTAACTAAAAAAAAGTTAATTCAAGGATGTTGTCGTCGATTCAATATTGGACCACAATATTTTTTTAAATGACATAATCAAGCATGATTTGCTGCACTTTATTACAAAAAGTCCCCATTAGTGTGTCTACCACCATCTCATTGGGTCTACATTCAAGTCACATGGTCTCAATTCTTTCACATTCAATTATTTCACTTCTGGAATCTTAGGAATGAAATACCTGAGGAGGAGGAGGAGAGGGAGTTTGTACACATTGTAATATTTTTAAGCTTCACTTAAAAAATAAGCAAGATATATATAAAAAAAATGCAGTCATCTAACAATAGAAAAAAAAAACAGTCAAAAAGTAGATGGCACTTTCCAGAATGTCAAACAGAATGACGCTCTGAGAATTGTAATCTGAATAAACACACCAGAAAAAATAATGGAATAGTGTATCATGGTCCTTTCTAATATTTAACATGGAATACTGTAATGGATCCTAAACAAGGAAAACAAATAATAAGAAGTGAGCAAATAAGGCATATAGTTACAAAAGGTTATAAGATCTTCCAATGTATGAAGAAACGGGGCAAAATGACCCTCAGCTTTGTTCCATCAGCTCATTCTTAACAACAAATGCACATTTTCTTTAGTCCACCCAAAACGGCCCCTTCTATCAGAGCATACATGTATTCTTTTCACAAATCCATTTATGCAAGATAAATCTCCAACATTTTCACTTTCCTGTGCAGATTTTTGTCTCCTGAGAAACTTTACTCAGGCAATAAGTGAGTAATCTGTTTAAACCATTAGCCCTATGCGTTAATTCTGTCGGAACCAATTTGGCAACGTCTGACATTCAGATTACTCTGCAAAAGGTGGACCAGCCAGGTCATTGGATTTGCTAATGATGTGAATGATGAAAAAATACATACTCGAACAAGGCCAGTTGCACCGTTTCTCACAAGCACACGCGCAGTGTAGCCGAGTTCTAGAATGACTGGAGCTAATTTAATTAACATAATCACACCTCTCACAAGTAATTATTGACCGGTGGACCCGTTCACAGAAAATATAATCAAAACAACTTGAGATAAGACTGAAAATGGTCCACACAATTCTGAATTGTGTGAATTATATTTATATAGCGCTTTTCTCCAGTGACTCAAAGCGCTTTACATAGTGAAACCCAATATCTAAGTTACATTTAAACCAGTGTGGGTGGCACTGGGAGCACGTGGGTAAAGTGTCTTGCCCAAGGACACAACGGCAGTGACTAGGATGGTAGAAGCGGGAATCGAACCTGCAACCCTCAAGTTGCTGGCACGGCCACTCTACCAACCGAGCTATACCGCCCCAAATTAGGGAATTTGCTGTAATACACAGAAGTAGAAGTGATAGGACAAAAACATTAATGCTCATTGTGAGCGCTCGTCAACCCAAGTCCAGTACGGTACAAGTGGACTGAAGTGAGAAATGCGGCAAAACACATTTTGAGTGGTTGTAAAATGTCTCTCAGAGGTACACCTCAAGGATGTCGAGGATCATGTGACGACACAACGGGCAATGTTGGTAGATGGCCTGCTGCAGCAGCATGATGTCGGCGCAGCGACGACACAAGCACAGGTGTCTGCACGGCAGCAGCACCACCGTCTTGGTGCGATCTTGACAGATGACGCATTTCTTTTGGTCTTCCTGCTCGTTCAGAAGCGTCAGCAGATTCTCCGACGAAGAGTGACTGAAATGTTTGTTGGCTTTTAAAGGTCTTTCCGTGCTGGAGGTCGTTGGGGCGAGCTGTTCCCGGTGGGGATGGTCCTCCGCTCTTCCGTCAGGTGGATCCCGCCTGATCCCCTCGCCGGGATCGCCGTCGCCTCGCGCTCTACCCGTGTTGTTGTTGTCCCTGTGCAGCTGCATCCTCAGCGCTGTGCCCAGCTGGCTGCTGTGACGAGACAGCCGCTGCCAGATTCTTCTCTCCAGCATGTGGAGGCAACACAACATCGTGTGCAGGTGTCGCCAGGCGGCACATAACGAACGAGATGCCTTCTGCCACGTTAAAACAAGCACTGCGTGGAGTCTGTGAATAGCCGGGAAAGCATTGACGTAAGCCACAAGTCGCCTTAAGGCCTGCCTGGTGAGTTCTGGGTTAAGGTAGGCGGTGGTTGTCAGAGCAATGCTGATTGCAAGCAAAAGGCCGTAGATGTTCAGTATGAAGATGCTGATGAAAATGTGCACCAGCGACGCCAGGAAGTCCAACACTAGCTTGCATGGCGACCACAGGAACGCCAACGTGCCCACCAAGCTGCTGTGTAGGAAAGTAATGGTGGTGGGCGCGAGCTCCAGTGCCATGTGCAGTGGGCTGGACACCGTCTGCAACACGCAGATCACAACCGAGTAGAGGTTGAGGGTGGCAATGAAAGCATAGTTGACTGCGGTGTTGATCAGGTAGACCAGGAGGCTGAGCGCGATGCCACACGCCTCCTGCAGCGACAAAAGCCCCCGACACAGGTGCGCCTTGCCGCGGAGCAGCACGTGCATGAGGAGGTAGCCCACCATCTTCAGGCTCTCCAGAAGCCCCTCCAGGGAGAGCATCAAGCTGGCCAGCAGGGTCACTGTGCTGTGGGCTAGGTGGGACGTCGCCTCCGCTGCGGACAGGAAGCCGAAGAGAACCATGTTTCCCAGGTCCAGCAGCGAATGGACAAAAAGTGAAGGCAGGTGGGTTATAAATTTGAACACAGTCAGAAATGTCCGGACTACAGTGTGGACGAGGAGGAAATTGACGTCCAGCATTAAGCAGGCAGCCTCCAAGCATGTTCCTACAGTGGAAATAAGAGCACTTAACAACCCCATGGCAAAGTGCACTCAAGGTGTCCTCGCGGCAAAGTCCATGCTCGGTTACATTCCTTCACACCAGCGTCGACTCGTTTCCTCGTGTTCTCCTTTCAAATGGAAGATACATCTTTTATTTTGGCCATTTTTCCCGTCAGGAGGTTGAAACTCGGAGCTAATTAACAAGCCTCACGCACTCTGAACCGGATGTTTGCTTTCAAACACGACACAGACTTCCGTTGCATGTACGTGCTTCGACTTTCGTCTTCGCTCACATTTGCGCTCATAATCCTCCAGTACATAATTAATTTCACTACTAGTTTCGCAGGAATATTGAATTGGACCATAAAAAGTTATACAATCGCCAAGAAAACACTCACTATCGCTCCTGCCGTTGAAGTGGTCGCCATGTCTGTCGGGACAGTCGACTTCCGGTGTATCTGCACATGCGCCTCGGGTAAATATTTATTTACATATTTGAAACTGTTTATTTTCTGCTAGGATTTGAAACATTTTCTGAGACAACGTTTTTTTTCTTTTTCTTAAATAGACAATAATTTATTACTATTATTATTATTTGGGCCAATAAGACAAAAGTTCAGAATCAGAATAATCCACTCATCCATCTTCTTCCATTTATCTGAGGTCGGGTCGCGGGGGAAGCAGCCTAAGCAGGGAAGCCCAGTCTTCCCTCTCCCCAGCCACTTCGTCTAGCTCAGTGGTTCTTAACCTTGTTGGAGGTACCGAACCCCACCAGTTTCATATGCGCATTCTTTAGTGAAAAATAAAAATGTTTTTCAAATTCAAGATACAGTTACACCGTATTTTTTGGAGTATAAGTCGCTCCGGAGTATAAGTCGCACCTGCCGAAAATGCATTATAAAGAAGGAAAAAAACATATATAAGTCGCACTGGAGTGCGACATTTTTGTCGCACACCAGTGCGCATTTTTGCCTCCATTTTTGCCTTCATTTTTTTCGGTTGAATTTTGAATTTTAAAGAGTCGAAATTGAAGATAAACTATGTTTCAAAATGTAATTTTAATTTTACATACTACATACAGCTACAAATTAAAATTAAAATTAACACATACACTGTGGTGGCCTCTGCGGTGTTCCACGTCAGTGTTTTTCAACCACTGTGCCGCGGGATATTGTCTGGTGTGCCGTGGAAAATTATGCAACTTGACCTAATTTATGCCAAAAATATTTTTTGCAAATCAATAATTATAATCTGCCAATAATGTGCCATTGCTTAGTGTCTGTGCTGTGTAAAACTCGGCAGGGTAACCACGTAATACTCCCTGTCAGGAGGTGGCAGCATTGCTTTGTAAAAGTCGGAATGTGTCGGGTGAGACAACGATGTTTTTCTGTGAACGTGGACTCCGACTTCCATCCATCCATTTCCTACCGCTTATTCCCTTTCGGGGCCGCGGGGGGTGCTGGCGCCTATCTCAGCTACAATCGGGCGGAAGGCGGGGTACACCCTGGACAAGTCGCCACCTCATCACAGGGCCAACACAGATAGACAGACAACATTCACACACTAGGGCCAATTTAGTGTTGCCAATCAACCTATCCCCAGGTGCATGTCTTTGGAAGTGGGAGGAAGCCGGAGTACACGGAGGGAACCCACGCATTCATGGGGAGAACATGCAAACTCCACACAGAAAGATCCCGAGCCTGGATTTGAACCCAGGACTGCAGGAACTTCGTATTGTGAGGCAGACGCATCAACCCCTCTGCCACCGTGAAGCTGGACTCCGACTTAACAAATTGAAAAACTTATTCAGGTGTTACCATTTAGTGGTCAATTGAACGGAATATGTACTGTACTGAGCAATCTACTAATAAAAGTCTCAATCAATCAATCTCGATATGCAGACCACAGTGGGAGGCAGGGTGCAGGTAAAAAAAGGTATGTAATGCTTAAACCCAAAATGAACGAAAGGGAAAGGAAAAGGCTATGCAAAACGAAAGTCAAATTGAACTGGCTACAAAGTAAACAGAGACGGAATGCTGGACGACAGCAAAAACTCACGGCACCCACAAAGTACAGCCGTACGTGACACGCCAATCAACAATGTCCACACAAAGAAGGATAGCAACAACAAAGATGGCCTTGCTTGCTAACACAAAGTATATTTTTTTATGTTTTCTGCTGGTGGTGTGCCTCCGGATTTTTTTTATGACCAAAATGTGCCTTGCCTTAAAAAAATTTGAAAAACACTGTTCCACACCATCGTCTGCTGGGGTGGAGGGAGCATGGCCAGAGACAGGAGCAGACCCAACAAAGCAACCAAGAGAGCCAACTCCACTCTCGACCGCCAACCAACTCTCGGCCAGTATCCAGTCCGTATGGATAAGCGAGGATAGGTCCGAGGAGACTGAGGTGTCCGATACCTGCTCATTGAGCCAATACACTGTAAAGCTTGTCCGTCCTAGCGCTCTGTGCTAGCTCCGCAGCCCTGTCTCTTCATCCACATCTCCTCCAGTCTCTCCAAACAGACTCTGGTGTGGCAGAGACCCAGCAGCTGGTCTCCATGGCCAAAAGGCTCCCGGGAGGCAGATCCAGAAATCCACAAAAAAGCACCACAGAAGTCACGAAAGTGCCACCCCTTGTCACACAGTCCCAAAGGGTCCCAGACCAAAATGTAAAAAAAAAAAAAAATAAAAAAAAAAAAAAATAAAAAAATATATATATATATATCACATGAAAAGAAGAGGGAAACACAAAAGGATGACACAAGAGCAGCCACTACAGCGGTAATATCTTGGAAAAAAAGTTCATTTGTTGGTAATAACTGAGTCCTATGATAATGATATTCATAATAAACAAGGTGATCAAAAAGGTCAACCAAAGAACGAGATTCCTCTACAGAATCTCCTCTCTGGTCAACAAAAGCACCTTGAGGATTCTAGCGGGAACTCTCATTCAACCCTTCTTCGATTACGCTTGCACCTCCTGGTACCCCAGCACCTCCAAAACCCTCAAATCTAGACTCCAAACATCCCAGAATAAGCTAATCCGGTTACTTTTAGACCTCCACCCCAGATCACACCTCAATCCAACCCACTTCTCCAAAGTGGGCTGGCTCAGGGTGGAGGACAGAGTAAAACAACTTGCACTGAGCCTAGTTTATAAAATCCGCTACACCTCCCTGATACCGAAATACATGTCCAACTACTTCCTTAACGTAAATGACCGCCATAACCACAACACCAGGGGGAGCTCCACAAACCACGTTAAACCCAGATTGTGATCTAACAAAGGTCTTAACTCATTCTCTTTCTATGCCACATCAATGTGGAATGCACTCCCAACAGGTGTAAAAGTAAGTGCATCTCTATATTCCTTCAAAACCGCTCTAAAACAACACCTCCAGGCAACTTCAACACTTTACTAATACCCTCCTCCATTCACATCCCATCTCCCCGGATTATAAACAACTCAAATGTACTTCTAATGTATATACTTGTTCTTATGCTATCTGAACTCACTATGTTCTCTGCTGGCTGTACATATCCTACTAAATAAGACCTACACTGTTTCAATGTCCACATTTCTCTGTTGATGCAATTGTTGATGACTGAAGTACTGATATCAACCAAAGCTCCTCATCCCACCCCCCGGATTGTAAATAATGTAAATAAATCAATGTAAATACTATGATCATTAACTTGTGTGATGACTGTATTATGTTGATAGTATATATTTGTACCATGAATTGATTAACGTGGACCCCGACTTAAACAAGTTGAAAAACTTATTCGGGTGTTACCATTTAGTGGTCAATTGTACGGAATATGTACTGTACTGTGCAAACTACTAATAAAAGTATCAATCAATCAATCAACCTTTTTCATAATAGGCTTGCAGCCACTAGGTTTTAGCACATGCAACAGGTGGAACTGTACCTGTCTTCACTGCTAGATGGCAGAAGGAACAAGGTTATGTAGAGTGCAACTTCAATACAATATGCAGTGTTTGGATGCACATAGTGCAGGGGTGTCCAAAGTGCGGCCCGCAACTAATTGTTTACTGGCCCGTCACACATTCTGGAAATGCTATTGCAAAAAAAAAAAAAAAAAAAGGAACACTTAAAAAAAGGGAAATTAGGTGAAATCTAATGAGAAAAAGTTGCAATGTTGACACAAAGATGCCATGCAGGCTGTTTTTTTTTCTTTTGTCTTTCTTTATTTTTCTTTTTTTGCCATTGCTCAAAAAAAAAAAAGACAAAAAAATCTATGTTATAATTAATTATTTTCAAGGCTCCAATTACTTCAAGTATTTCACTTTAAAATGTTTTGTCTTGTAAATATTGCATATATTGTGTGGTTGCCATATAAAAACAACGTTTAGTTTGACAAAAGAGCATAAAACCAACAAAATAATAGTTCAAACATAAAATTGATAAGATTTTGATCCTGTAACTTGTCCTGTGTTGAAAGTAAAAGAAAAACCTAATAAAAATGTAGCATTTTATGAGTGGGGATCCTAAATATATTTATTGGTATTTTATTTATCTTTTCACTGTTATTACTCCAAAAATATAAAGTAATTAAAATCAATGGTGTCCTGGATTATTGATCTTTTAGGGCTTTGATTACTAAATACTGCATATTTCAGTTTTACTATAAAAAAAAAGAAGTAGTTTTTGACAGAAAAGGTTTAAAACCTTTTTTTGTATTACTTTATATCAACTTGAAGTTGATATAGAGATTCATTGTAAGCGTTAAATAAAAAATAAATAAAATAATAATTTTGACTTATTTTTAACATTTTAATGGCTGAGACTCTTTACGGTCCCGGGAACCTTAAAGGTAAAATATTTTTTTTTTATAAAATCCATACATTTTGTTCTGGTTTGAAAACGACAAAATATCAAAATGGCCCCCGCATGCTTTAATTTTTCCATGTGCGGCCCTCAGTGGAAAAAGTTTGGACACCCCTGACATGGTGGAATGGGTTGACTAAATATTTTATAGAATATATGTCGGATGTATCCTAGTTAGAAGAGGAACATGTTATGCATAAAACAAAAATATTTTGTAAAAAAATATAAAACGCCTATAGTATCCTTCATACAGTATTGCAGTATGTGAAATAACAATACCATAATACAGGTTAACAATTTTATAAAAACATAATAATAATCAAACTTGCCAACCCTCCCAATTTTTCCAGGAGACTCTCGAATTTCAGTGCCCCTCCCGAAAATCTCCCGGGGCAACCATTCTTCCGATTTTCTCCCGATTTCACCCGGACAACAATATTGGGGGCGTGCTTTTACCGTCCTCTACAACGTCACGTGTCGGCCCAGTCACATAATAAAATGCGGCTTTTACAGCCACACATATGTGAATGCAAGGCATATTTGGTCAACAGCCACACAGGCCACCCTGAGGGTGGCCGTACAAATAACTTTAACGCTGCTACTAATATGCGCCGCACTGTGAACCCACACCAAACAAGAATGACAAACACATTTCGGGAGAACGTCCGCACCGTAACACAACATAAACACAACAAAACAAATTCCCTGAACCCTTGCAGCACTAACTCTTCCGGCCCAGTCACATAATAAATGCGGCTTTTACAGCCACACGTATGTGAATGCAAGGCATACTTGGTCAACAGCCATAAAGGTCACACTGAGGGTTGCCGTATAAAAAACTTTTAACACTGTTACAAATATGCGCTACCACCAAACCCCGCTACCCACAAACCCGGCACGCCCGCCATCTTCCGAATTCGGAGGTCTTAAGGTTGGCAAGTGTGATAATAATACAGTGGAATCCCCAAAGAGTCAAATATGCCTAAGACTTGGATTTGAAAATATAATGTGTGATGACTAATGAGACACCATCATATCGTAGAGTAATTCCTCTTTGTTTTTAATTGGTTTCCAGCCTACACGTGGCAAATGAAGGAATTATTAATAATATATGATTTTAAGAACTAGTGCATAAAAACCCTTCTGTATACGGGGTTTTGACATAATGAGAGCCTTCTCGAAATAAAATAACGCCCAGGTAGTAACATTTATGCTCATAAAAGTGGGACTGGATGCTGTCTGAGGCTGAGCCAATCAGTGGCCATGACACTGAACAGTGCAGTGCGCTCTGATTGGTTTGGTTAGTATTATTGATACTTTTAGTACAATTCGCAATTTGTATGCTTGAAAATGCCTAATATAGGCCAGAAATATGTGGAATATGGTTAAATAAGAGAACTCTGTAATGTAGTGGACGACTTTATGCCCTTTTAAAATGTTTTTAATTGTTACTATTTGCATGAATCTAATGCAGAGGTGTCCAAACTTTTTCCACTGAAGGCCACACACTGACTAATCAAAGCAAGCGGAGGCCATTAATTTTAAAAACCAATAAAATATATGTATGAAAAATATACATTTAGGCCTCCACTCAGGCTTGATCCCGGGGACCCCAAAAGGTTTTGGTAAAAATAAAATGTTAAAAATGTGTTATTATTCAGTATTATTATCAAGTTTTAAATCTCTAGATCAACATTAGGTCTATCTGTCAATAGGACGTTTTTAAAGATTTAAGTTGTATGCTCTTTTTGTCAAAGAAAACCATGTTTTTTTTTATTGAATACAATACAAAATAGGCAATATTTTCACCAAATAACATTTTTAAGTAGAATGTTTGAGATTATATAATAATTGGGAGCCGGAAAAAGGTCAACAACTCCTAACAACATTGATTTTAATTCACTATTGTTTTTTGTGCAATGAACCCTTAAAAACAAAACACACTGATCTAAAAGTGTCCTACTCATTAAAGTGTTAAAAAATAAATTATACTTTTTTTTTTTTACTATTTACTTTTAACACAATGGTCCCAAGATCAACTTCAGATCAATCCGTCAATTATAAGTTTGTTTTTTTGTTTATGTTTTTTGTTTGTTCGTTTTAGGCCATTCTTTAAAAAAAACAAAAAAACAGCTCAGTTTTTTTTCTGGCAAACACAAAATATCCAACATTTGCCCCAAAAAATATCTCAAAGTGGAATATTTAAATGTGACGTAATTGGAGCCTTGAATTGATCAATAATTCATAATTGATTTTGATTCACTATTTTTTTTTTTTTTAAAGAAACAGCCTCGATGGCAGCTTTGTGTTATTAGAGTAAACATTGCAACATGTTCTTGTTACATTTCACTTGTTTGCTCTATCATGCCACTTTTTATGTTTTTCTTTTTTTCCCCCATAGTTTCACAGTTAGTAGTTGACGAACCCCAAGATGCAGAGATGGAGTGAGAAAACATGGTTTTAATATAAAAAACTAGAACAAAACCAAACAAAGGGTTCAAAACCAAAAGCGCGCACGTGGGCGGATAACAAACAAAAGGCCTAGCGTGGAAGCTAACAGGTATCTAGCAGGAAACAGAAAAACTGGAAACAGCCAATGGCTAACAAGAAAACACGAAACCAAAAAGCTAGGGAGAAAACAAACTACAAATAGCTAACAGGAACAGCTTACTGCTACGATGACAAGGACAAATAGTAGCATGACAGGTAGTAGCTGTAATGATGACATACAGGTAGCAACGACACAAGAGTGACACGTGGCAACGACAATACAATAATCCAGCACTGACTGGAGGACAAAAACAGACTCAAATAGAAGCGGGCTGATTGACAACGAGTGTGGCCGGCTGAGGGGAAAAAGCGCTCAGGGAGAAACACAGGAAACCGACAAAATAAGAGCACTGACAGAAACTAAAAATAGGAAATACTGAACACAGAGGAAACAAAGACAAATGCAGAGGAAAAAAACTAAAACACAAACAAACTGTCAGGGGAAAGCCTGACA
This sequence comes from Nerophis ophidion, assembly GCF_033978795.1. NCBI lineage: Eukaryota > Metazoa > Chordata > Actinopteri > Syngnathiformes > Syngnathidae > Nerophis > Nerophis ophidion. The sequence goes on along the minus strand of NC_084628.1, from coordinate 8,232,043 downwards.
CATAGTATTTTTAAAATCTGCCGTGGGTCCGTTAAAAAAATGGCCCCCGGGCCGCACTTTGGACACCCCTGATCTAATGCAATGAATCACAGCTTAGGCTGCCTCATCCTGGCCATTCAAGCTGCTTAGTGGTGTTGTCTTTTCAGGGAGCGTATAGCAACTCAGATATGATCATAGGAAATCCTGTTCCTAACCCCTTGCATACATGACTGGCAGCATTTGTTTATTAATGACACAAAAGGGATACGAAAAGGCAATGCAAGAAGCTATAAAAGGTCTTGCGCTTTGCTTGATGTCTTTGCTGTAGAGCTTCTTGCTCCTTTTATGGTAGCAAACCCTCCTCTCTGGTCTAGCAAGCCAGTCAGCTTCCTGTGTTTGTTTTCTGGACATTGCCTCTCATTTCTGAATGAGAGCTTACACGTAGTTTGCAGCTTCTAAAGCAGGGGTCTCAAACTCAATTTACTTGGGGGCCACTGGACACAGAATGTAGGTGAGGCTGGGCCGCAAGAAAATATTTCTTTAAAAAAATGTGCATACTCCTCAGTATGTCTAGTTGTATAATGATGTTTCAAATTGTATTTCTTGTGCACCGCAACTTTCTCTGTGCAAATAAGACACGTCGGGGGGCCCCCGTGCTCAACAAAGAAATATTGCATCTCCCACTTTTCCTGGAATTGTCTTTGCTCATAACGAACCCTTTCTCTTCACTGCAGGCTTTGAAAAAGACATATTTGGGGTTGTGGAATATATTTGGATTTAGCCGACGCATGGAGAGTAATGTTTCATCTCCGTAATATCGCTAAAATTCGCTCCATTTTGTCCACTAAAGACGCTGAGATCATTATCCATGCGTTTGTTACGTCTCGTCTCGATTACTGTAACGTTTTATTTTCGGGTCTCCCCATGTCTAGCATTAAAAGATTACAGTTGGTACAAAATGCGGCTGCTAGACTTTTGACAAGAACAAGAAAGTTTGATCACATTACGCCTGTACTGGCTCACCTGCACTGGCTTCCTGTGCACTTAAGATGTGACTTTAAGGTTTTACTACTTACGTATAAAATACTACACGGTCTAGCTCCATCCTATCTTGCCGATTGTATTGTACCATATGTCCCGGCAAGAAATCTGCGTTCAAAGGACTCTGGCTTATTAGTGATTCCCAAAGCCCAAAAAAAGTCTGCGGGCTATAGAGCTTTTTCATTTCGGGCTCCAGTACTCTGGAATGCCCTCCCGGTAACAGTTCGAGATGCTACCTCAGTAGAAGCATTTAAGTCTCACCTTAAAACTCATTTGTATACTCTAGCCTTTAAATAGACTCCATTTTTAGACCAGTTGATCTGCCGTTTCTTTACTTTTTCTCCTATGTCCCACTCTCCCTTGTGGAGGGGGTCCGGTCCGATCCGGTGGCCATGTACTGCTTGCCTGTGTATCGGCTGGGGACATCTCTGCGCTGCTGATCCGCCTCCGCTTGGGATGGTTTCCTGCTGGCTCCGCTGTGAACGGGACTCTCGCTGCTGTGTTGGATCCGCTTTGGACTGGAATCTCGCGACTGTGTTGGATCCATTATGGATCGAACTTTCACAGTATCATGTTAGACCCGCTCGACATCCATTGCTTTCCTCCTCTCCAAGGTTCTCATAGTCATCATTGTCACCGACGTCCCACTGGGTGTGAGCTTTCCTTGCCCTTATGTGGGCCTACCGAGGATGTCGTAGTGGTTTGTGCAGCCCTTTGAGACACTAGTGATTTAGGGCTATATAAGTAAACATTGATTGATTGATTGATATTTCCGCAATGTGTGTCGTTCCGCTTTTCCTCCCTACAGCAACACGGCGAAAATACCAGGATAGCGAGCGCAAAAAAAGTAACGGCTCCTGCAGTGTTATCCGGCGTCATATAGAAATATATGTAGTGTTCATCGTGTGAGGCAATGCAAATTAAACAATAAAAAAAACAAATAACGGTTTGAATTGGTCCAGGTTATCGGGGACTTCACGGTGGCAGAGGGGTTAGTGCGTCTGCCTCACAATACGAAGGTCGTGCAGTCCTGGGTTCAAATCCAGGCTCGGGATCTTTCTGTGTGGAGTTTGCATGTTCTCCCCGTGAATGCGTGGGTTCCCTCCGGGTACTCCGGCTTCCTCCCACTTCTAAAGACATGCACCTGGGGACACTAAATTGGCCCTAGTGTGTGAATGTGAGTGTGATTCTGTGTTGGCCCTGGGATGAGGTGGCGACTTGTCCAGGGTGTACCACGCCTTCCGCCCGATTGTAGCTGAGATAGGCGCCAGCGCCCCCCGCAACCCCGAAAGGGAATAAGCGGTAGAAAATGGATGGATATCGGGGACTGTTATTACTGACGGACAGGTGTCGCGGTGTGACTGCAGCCAGGCACGTAAGAAAACCCTCGTCTCCATGGCAACGTCTCTGTCGCTTTCACTCATTTGCCGCTTTTCCACTAATGCAGGGGTAGGCAACCCAGAATGTTGAAAGAGCCATTTTGGACCCAAATAACAACGCTGTCAAGCGCCATTCATATAAAACTCGCCGGCCGCACTAACGGTAAACTTTCATATTAACGTGGGGGCCGCAAATTAACGCGTGTCTGAGACCCCTGTTCTAAAGTGTCTTTCATGGGCGTTAAATGATCATGTGTCAGGTGGACGGTAGCTAAAGCAATCCAGTGAAGATAAGGGGAGCGTGTGAAGCTTCATGTTTGACAGTCAGCATGACTTGAAACACACTTTGCAGCTGATCAGCCATACACACATCCTGTGATCCATCATAAAGTATGAGCAGCTAAATGCATGTTGACTTAAACAAACAAAAAAATCCCCACACCTAAAAAGGCCAAAATAAAAGTCCAACGGAGACATGGTAGCAGAAGAGGCTCACACAGGATGAATCTGAGACAACAAAACAAGTGACACCCTTGACGTATTTCCTTCAAAGAGACACAAATGACTGACTTGAAGCAATTGGGCGTCTCACCCGCTGGGTCATTTCCAGCGTTTAAGGAAAGGAAGAGTGTGACACACATTCTTCCTCTTCTTTGTCTGTTTGCTCCCTACACACCCAACAATAACAATGCCTTACTACTTAGCCTCAGCCATCAATTGTACAATAATCCCATACAATGTAGGGACTCATTTCTTTACTTTTATTTGGCACCAATCGAATTCCATTGCTATTGAGTATTGAGTCGTGTAAAATTAAAATAAAAACAGTACCATATTTCTACCTCTACCTTTGTTACACATTACATCCTGTGCAGGTTCAAACTTGGCGGGCCAACAAACACTCAAGCAGTCGGACTGCCTCGAGGTAATATTACAGTTTTCAATGCCAGATAGAAAACACTAAAATGTACAATGAGGCTCCACATTTCAAAATTCGCTACTTTGATAATGTATATTGGCTATGCTTAAGACATGCTACTGATTAGCATGATCTATTTTACAAATCGATTTCGACACCTCCCGTCGGAGGCACAACAAAAGACCAGATTCAGTTTAATGGCAAAGACTACTCCCTGACTAAATGGATAGTAGATAGATAGTACTTTATTGATTCCTTCAGGAGAGTTCCCTCAGGAAAATTAAAACTAGAGACTGGGTAACACACCAGAGCTTATACACTTCTTCCATCTAACGTCTTGGAATTGCAACTGCATATGAAATCCACAATATAATACTTGCAAATGAGACTCACAAATGTAAGAAAATATCAAGATATAATAACTGCACAGAAAAGTTAGAATCACAAACACACAAACAAAAGTAGCCAAAAATGGTCACTTGTGAAAGGTACCCATCCCCACAATCCACACTTGTCAAACTCAAGACCCGGGGCTGCCACATTGTTTTATGTCGCCCGCAAAAGACTGGAAGTAAAGTGTACTAATAAAGCATTTCATCTTTTTTTTTACTAGATTAGATAGATTAGATTAGATTAGATAGTACTTTATTAATTCCGTCAGGAGAGTTCCTTCAGAAAAATTGCAATTTTCAGCACAATCCCATTCAAGATCAGACAAACATTACAGGGAGACAGAACAGGATCGCTGACGGGGGGGATGGGAGAAAAGAATAGCAGATTAAAATACAATTTAAAAAATCGTTTTTAGCCTGGGCCCTGGAGTGGGGGTACAGACTGAGGCCAAGGGGGGAAAAAAAAAAAAAAGATGTATTCATTCTCAAAATTTTGAAAGACAAATTGCATGCGATGCATACAATTGCATGTCTTTTAAACTTGAGAACAATCTGAACATGCAAAAAGATATTGTATAAACACAGGGGTGTCCAAAGGCAATACAGAGTCTCGGAAAACTGGCGTGCACAAGCGATCCCTCAGAAAGCTGGCGTGCACATCACTTGTGCACGCCAGCTTTCCGAGACTCTTATTTTGTTAGCGCAGGCAGCATGAAGCAGGGCTTTTATTGTGAAGATAGGAAATGTGCAGTCGGCCTTTAGAGTTTTGACGGAAGGGACGGCGCGAATGTCTGTTGAAATAAAAAGTGTTTCTCGCCTTCCTCTCTGTCATTTTTTCATAATAATGAACTGGCAGCAGCCAGCGTCATCTCACAAGACCCTCGGGTGCCGTGAATGTCAATCAAGCAAGCTACGGAATTTGCCGCCAATGTTTTTCTTGTAAAGTGTATGGAAGCTGGATGAATTAGATGCCAAAAACCAACCACTTTCATGTGGTATTGTACAGAAAGGACAACTTTTTTTCTCCTCCATTTGAAAATGTGGGTGTTATCATCATTACTGTCTGATTCCAATCAATGCAAGTCATCAGAATCAGGTAATACACCAACTTATATTCTTGTCTTTGTGAAAGAAAGACATCTATATGTGTTACACATGCTTGTATTATCATTAAACACATTTAACTTGTTTACAAAAATGTCTCTTTCATAAATAAATAAATATAAATGATATATATAAATGAGGTAGATCCCCTCGAGTTGGTCAATTGAAAAGTAGCTCGCCTGCAGAAAAAGTGTGGGCACCCCTGTTCTAAAGACAAAAAACCTCAACTGAGTTCTAGTTTCGCGCGATACCTGGTCTATATTTTTACACGTACTTATCTCAGAATTCACAGGGGATTCTTGTCGATTGAGGTGGCTGCCATTGAAGCAGACAAATTGCTCACTTGTCAAACTGGATAAATTCGGTCGCATTGGTTTATTTTTCAAAACCCTAATTAATACACTGTTAAAAAAAAAAAAAAAGTCAGTAGATTTTACAGAAAAAAACAGGCAGCTCAGTCGCCAGAATTTTACCGGAAAAATAACAGTGGTACTCTTTTTTTTTTAGTTTACATCAGGTGTGAAACGTACGGCCCAAGGGCCGGATCAGCCCCACGAACAGGTTTTATCCGGGATGAGTTTCCTAAGTATAGAAATTAACCTGAAATTGTGTAATGATAGAAACAGCCATTCTAAATGTGTCCACTGGATGTCGCAATAGCAATCATTGTTTCTTTGTAGAACAGGGGTGCCCACACTTTTTCTGCAGGCGAGCTACTTTTCAATTGACCAACTCGAGGGGATCTACCTCATTTATATATATCATTTATATTTGTTTATTTATGAAAGAGACATTTTTGTAAACAAGTGAAATGTGTTTAATGATAATACAAGCATGTGTAACACATATAGATGTCTTTCTTTCACGAAGACAAGAAAAGAAGTTGGTGTATTACCTGATTCTGATGACTTGCATTGATTGGAATCAGACAGTAATGATGATAACGGCCACATTTTCAAATGGAGGAGAAAAAAAGTTGTCCTTTCTGTACAATACCACATGAAAGTGGTTGGTTTTTGGCATCTAATTCATCCAGCTTCCATACACTTTACAAGAAAAACATTGGCGGCAAATTCCGTAGCTTGCTTGATTGACATTCACGGCACCCGAGGGTCTTGTGAGATGACGCTGGCTGCTGCCAGTTCATTATTATGAAAAAATGACCGAGAGGAAGGCGAGAAACACTTTTTATTTCAACAGACTTTTGCGCCGTCCCTTCCGTCAAAACTCTAAAGGCCGACTGCACATTTCCTATCTTCACAATAAAAGCCCTGCTTCATGCTGCCTGCGCTAACAAAATAAGAGTCTCGGAAAGCTGGCGTGCACAAGTGATGTGCACGCCAGCTTTCTGAGGGATCGCTTGTGCACGCCAGTTTTCCGAGACTCTGTATTTAGTTAGCGCGGGCAGCATGAAGCAGGGCTTTTATTGAGAAGATAGGAAATGTGCAGTCGGCCTTTAGAGTTTTGACAGAAGGTACGGCGCGAGAGTCTGTTGAAATAAAAAGTGTTTCTCGCCTTCCTCTCGGTCATATTTTAATAATAATGATCTTGCAGCAGCCAGCGTCATCTCACAAGACCCTCCGGTACCGTGAATGTCATTTAAGTGACGTCTTGGTGAAGATTGATGATCACTAATTTTTTGGTCTATTTTTTTAAAAGCCTGGCTGGAGATCGACTGACACACCCCCCGCGGTCGACTGGTAGCTCGCGATCGACGTAATGGGCACCCCTGTTGTAGATGATGCAACATATGTACAAAATAAACCACATGATCAATCACGATCCGGGACTGTGCAATCAGTGGTTACATGCCAACTGGACAATATTTACCATATTTATTTACACATTTAATCCACAATAAAAAGCCTACACAGCATTGGAGGTAGGAAATACTGACTCCCACCCCCTCAGCACACTGGGAATCAGCATTACTCCTCTCTAGTAAGTTTTACCAGTCACCTTATACTTTTTATTGTCTCGTTTTTCACATTGCCTCTAAGAGTGGTCTTAGGCCATATTGTATATTGCATATTGTGTATATTGTGTTGTTTCTGTATATTGTGTGGTTTCTTCTTTTTTTTTAAATGCAAAGCCCCTCAGGGAAGCAACCTAAATTTCATTGGACCTGTACCTGTACATGCACAATGACAAAGTTCATTCATTCATTCATTCATTCATGATGTTATCACATCAGTCGAGGAAACTGATTAAATTACATTAATAACATCTTATAATTTGAATTTTGATATATATATTTTTTATCTTGATGGATTGAAAATTAACCCCAATGAGTTGACTGGTGAACATTATCACAATTTATTCAGGAAATATAAATATCGACAAATAAAGTGGTGAAGTGAAGTGAATTATATTTATATAGCGCTTTTCTCTAGTGACTCAAAGCGCTTTACATAGTGAAACCCAATATCTAAGTTACATTTAAACCAGTGTGGGTGGCACTGGGAGCCGGTGGGTAAAGTGTCTTGCCCAAGGACACAACGGCAGTGACTAGGAGGGCGGAAGCGGGAATTGAACCTGCAACCCTCAAGTTGCTGGCACGGCCGCTCTACCAACAGGTCATTGTTAAAAAAAAAAAACCCAACAACATTATGATTTGTACAATTTCTGAATGAACAATTTGAAGTTGTCTTTATTTTTAAGTTATCGTGCCGTGATCTTATCAGTCTGGCCCACTTGGGAGTAGATTTTTCTCCATGTGGCCCCTGATCTAAAATAAGTTTGACACCCCTGGTTTACAGTAATGCTGTGTAATATTATTATTATTATTAAGTTTATGATAAATTTGATGTTAAAAACTGGCAGCTCAGATGTCAGAGTTTTACTGTTAAAAAAAAACAGTTGTACTGCTTCTTTTCTATTTACCGTAATGCTATAAAAAAACGACGATGGTAGATGTTACGGTAAAAAAAGAACTGGCCGGTCAGTCGCCAGAATTTTACTGTAAAAATAAAAGTGGCATCTTTTTCCCCCCATTTACTGTAAAAAAAAAATTGACCGCAGATTTTACGATGAAAAAAAACTGTCCTCTTTGTCGTCAGAATTTTACTACAAGAATAACACATCCATCTATTTTCTACCGCGGGGGGGGCTATCTCAGCTACAATCGGGCGGAAGGCCGGGTACACCCTGGACAAGTCACCATCTCATCGCAGGGTCAACACAGATAGACAGACAACATTGACACTCACATTCACACACTATTTACAGTAATTCTTTTCACGGTAAAATTATTGGCAAAATAGATTATTTGGCATTGTCAGCCGCCGCGTACTCGCAGTTTTGCAGTTTTTAGAACCTTCAGAAAAGGGAAATAAATGTGTGCTCTTGTCTCACATCAGGACTGTGGAAGATGAGCAAGATTCCCCTTTATAGGGCACTTTTTTTGAACCAAGATGGGGGGTATGTGACTACAACTCTTCGCTGGGAAAGCACAAACTCGAAACAGCAAAAATGACCCCAGCGTGAAATCTTATATTTCACATTGACCTTCTGCCTGAATCCCAGTAGCTCAGAGTGGGAAAGAGGGTAGGGAAGGAAAAGAGGTTGACTGATGGTTGTGTCGTTGCACCTCAGAGAGATATGAATAGCATGACTAACACACTGAAGCTGATCCAGAATGGAATTCTTCGTCTTTGACCAGCCTTCTCGGGGAACTTGAACACGTCATCTGTGCATCTGCAGGATGTAACGAACAGGAGTTGCAACTTCCTACTTCATGTTTGCTAGTACATTTCTGTTCAGTGCAGTGAGCCAGGTTAGATGTCATTTACGAACAATTCTATGAAGTGATTATCCTACAAGCCCCGTTTCCATATGAGTTGGGAAATTGTGTTCGATGTAAATATAAACGGAATACAATGATTTGCAAATAATTTTCAACCAATATTTAGTTGAATATGCTACAAAGACAACATGTTTGATGTTCAAATTGATATACATTTTTTTGGGGAAAATAATCATTAACTTTAGAATTTGATGCCGGCAACACGTGACAAAGAAGTTAGGAAAGGTGGCGATAAATACTGATAAAGTTGAGGACTGCTCATCAAACACTTATTTGGAACATCACACAGGTGTGCAGGCTAATTTGGAACAGGTGGGTGACATTTCAATTTTCCTGAAGGAACTCTCCTGAAGGAATCAAGAAAGTACTATCTATCTATCTATTGGGTATAAAAACATCTTCCCAAAAAATGATCAGTCTTTCACAAGAAAGGATGGGGCGAGGTACACTCCTTTGTCCACAACTGCGTGAGCAAATAGTCAAACAGTTTAAGAACAACCTTTCTCAAAGTGCATTTGCAAGAAATTTGGGGATTTCAACATCTACGGTCCATAATATCATCAAAAGGTTCAGAGAATCTGGAGAAATCACTCCACGTAAGCGGCATGAATGACAGTGACCTTCAATCCCTCAGACGGCACTGTATCAAAAAAACGACATCAATCTCTAAAGGATATCACCACATGGGCTCAGGAACACTTCAGAAAACCACTGTCACTAAATACAATTAGTCGCTACATCTGTAAGTGCAAGTTAAAGCTCTACTATGCAAAGCCAAAGCCATTTATCAACAACATCCAGAAACGCCGCCGGCTTCTCTGTGCCTGAGATCATCTAAGATGGACTGATGAAAAGTGAAAAAGTGTTCTGTGGTCTGACGAGTCCACATTTCAATTTTTTGGGGGAAATATTCGACATCGTGTCATCCGGACCAAAGGGGAAGCGAACCATCCAGACTGTTATCGACGCAAAGTTCAAAAGCCAGCATCTGTGATGGTATGGGGGTGCATTAGTGTCCAAGGCATGGGTAACTTACACATCTTTGAAGGCACCATTAATGCTGAAAGGTACATACAGGTTTTGGAACAATATATGCTGCCATCTAAGCACCGTCTTTTTCATGGACGCCCCTGTTTATTTCAGCAAGACAATGCCAAGCCACATTTAGCACGTGTTACAACAGCATGGCTTTGTAAAAAAAAGAGTGCGGGTACTTTCCTGGCCAGCCTGCAGTCCAGACCTGTCTCCCATCGAAAATGTGTGGCGCATTATGAAGCGTAAAATACGACAGCGGAGACCCCGGACTGTTGAACGACTGAAGCTCTACATAAAACAAGAATGGGAAAGAATTCCACCTTCAAAGCGTCAACAATTAGTTTCCTCAGTTCCCAAACGTTTATTGAGTGTTGTTAGATTAGATTAGATTAGATAGTACTTTATTTATTGCGTCAGGAGAGTTCCTTCAGGAAAATTAAAATTTTCAGCACAATCCCATTCAAGATCAGACAAACATTACAGGGAGACAGAACAGGATCGCTGACGGGTCTGCCGGCTTCCAGCGCCCCTTACAAAAAAGATGACATACAGGTAAACAAGGGGGGGAATGGGAGAAAAAAATTGAAGATTAAAATAAAATAAAACAAAAAATCGGTCTTAGCCTGAGCCCTGGAGAGGGGGTGCAGACTGAGGCCAAGGGAAAAAAACAACTCATAGCCATAGTAAACATCCCTCTTACATGTGTGTAAGAGGGAAACATCCAACATCAAAGAACACAGAGGACATTAAAGACATTAAAACAGCAGATACAACCAGACACTTCTGCATACAGCTATGAATAAAATGTTAAAGAAACATATCATGTTAAAAGAAAGGGTGATGTAACACTGCGTGATGTAACACTGCGGTGAACATGCCCTTTCCCAACTACTTTGGCACATGCTGCAGCCATGAAGTTCTAACTTAATTATTTGCACAAATAAAATAAAGTTCATGAGTTTGAACATAAAATATCTTGTCTTTGTAGAGCATTCAATTGAATATGGCTTAAAAAGGATTTGCAAATCATTGTATTCCATTTATATTTACATCTAACACAATTTCCCAATTCATATGGAAACGGGGTTTGTACATTGAAAAAAGTCACTGGACACACACCTCTATTCCTAAATCACAGAAATTCACATATCTGATACATCTTCAACCATGTATGCTACATTAAACCCACAGAAAGATGTCAGTGGGCCAATTATGTGTATTATCACCACAGTGAAGCAATGTCCACTTCCTTATGCTGGGTCCTTATCAAAGTACCCCTTTGTCGCATTCCTCGTTGCCGTGACAGCAGATATTTTAATTTTCTCTCCCACTCTCCCTGTGGAACCCCTCACCATACATCGCTGACTCAATCCGACCACCCCCCCTCCCCAACCAATAATACCCGGGCAGCAACCGCAGCAAGGACAATAGACGTCTCTCATGATGTGGCGGACTACCCCCCGAAAGACTCCCTCAATGGCTCGGAAAGAATGACTTCTTTTCCTCTCCTTCCTTCCTTCTGGGCCCTCAACACAACCCAGAACCACGGTGGGATAAACACCGGCCGTGTGAAGTCGTCAATCACGGGGGAGAGTCGGACAGGGAGGACGTGCGGAAGAACTTAGGGGTCAAGCAGTTAAAGCCGCCGATGTCTCAATTTCATACTTTAATACTCTCCAAGAACCTGGCACACAAATACGGTGGAAACTGGAAAGTTCAGCGCAGGCTATGTGTGGCATTAAACAAGATTTTGTTTGTGGCCCCATTTTGTTTTTTAACATTACTTATTTATTGTTATAAGACTCCTGGAGGGTTCCCACACCACCCCAAAAATTGAAAGTCACCGCCTCACATACAGTGGGGCAAAAAAGTATTTAGTCAGCCACCGATTGTGCAAGTTCTCCCACTTAAAATGTTGACAGAGGTCTGTAATTTTCATCATAGGTACACTTCAACTGTGAGAGACAGAATGTGGAAAAAAAAAAATCCAGGAATTCACTTTGTAGGAATTCTAAATAATTTATTTGTAAATTCCATCCCATCCATCTATTTTCTACAGCTTATTCCCTTTCGGGGTCGCGGGGGGCGCTGGCGCCTATCTCAGCTACAATCGGGCGGAAGGCGTGGTACACCCTGGACAAGTCGCCACCTCATCGCAGGGCCAACACAGATAGACAGACAACATTCACACTCACATTCACACACTAGGGCCAATTTAGTGTTGCCAATCAACCTATCCCCAGGTGCATGTCTTTGGAAGTGGGAGGAAGCCGGAGTACCCGGAGGGAACCCACGCATTCACGGGGAGAACATGCAAACTCCACACAGAAAGATCCCGAGCCTGGATTTGAACCCAAGACTGCAGGAAATTCGTATTGTGAGGCAGACGCACTAACCCCTCTGCCACCGTGAAGCAACCATTCAAAGCTCTCACTGATGGAAGGAGGTTTTGGCTCAATATCTCATGATACATGGCCCCATTCATTCTTTCCTTAACACGGATCAATCGTCCTGTCCCCTTAGCAGAAAAACAGCCCCAAAGCATGATGTTTCCACCCCCATGCTTCACAGTAGGTATGGTGTTCTTAGGATGCAACTCAGTATTCTTGTGAATTAGTGAAGTGAATTATATTTATATAGCGCTTTTCTCTAGTGACTCAAAGCGCTTTACATAGTGAAACCCAATATCTAAGTTACATTTAAACCAGTGTGGGTGGCACTGGGAGCAGGTGGGTAAAGTGTCTTGCCCAAGGACACAACGGCAGTGACTAGGATGGCGGAAGCGGGAATCGAACCTGCAACCCTCAAGTTGCTGGCACGGCCACTCTACCAACCGAGCTATACCGCCCCACTTCTTCCTCCAAACACGACGAGTTGAGTTTATACCAAAATGGATACATGGATGATACAGCAGAGGATTGGGAGAATGTCATGTGGTCAGATGAAACCAAAATATAACTTTTTGGTATAAACTCAACTCGTTGTAAATATAATAAAAGAATACGCAGTTCCCGCGCTCAGATTTTTTTTGCTTTAATCTAAACTAACTTTATGAGCATAAAAAAATGATGTTGCAAAAGGTTGACTGGGATGATGCAGGAATTCCCCTTAAACATGCTCTTGTTGAATAGCAGAGCCTGGGAACAGTGTGAAGGAGGGGGGGGGGCAGGCCTTTTCCTGCTTCTGTTTTCCCCCATTCAGCCCCCCTGATAGAAACCCACCGCCCCGCAAATTCCCTTTACAGGATGTGCCATGTTAAATAAAAGTGCCTCGTCTTGAAATCATTTTTAAGAGTTCTTGAAAATTATTTTTTTTTGTTGACGTGCCACATGACATGAGCCACGCCCCGAGTTACATGGCAGCCCTTTGAGAAGCACTCATAATTTACCGACCGAGGCCGAACAATGCAGTTGTTTTAGGAACCCGCTATCGCCTCAAACCATAAGTGCTGCACTTCACTCCAGAGGAAATGAACGCATCGGAGCGCTGGTTTACATCCCTCTTCGCACATGCATCTACATTCTTTGGAAAACAAGCATACAGAGGGATCCTAGTGGGCCAGGCCAATCTTTCCTTATCTCTAAACTAAAACTGGGGAAATGCGTAGAGTGTTCTGGGCTTCAGTACAGTGTTGATCTCGTGAAGACATGATTTTATTTCAGAATTCCTTGAGAGAGAAAAATGCCTGGTTAGGCTTTGTGTATAACAAAGCTGTTTGTTACTTACTGAGGGTGGTAACAAACACAGCTATTTAAAATAGTTGTGTCAATTTGTTCTGGCCCGAAATAAATTGGCCCTTTGAAACATATCTTTGTGTGTTGTACGTAGAACATATTGCTTAGCAGAGTTCAGTGATTCAAATGCATGTCCAGTTGATCAACAGATTGTATTATTCTCCAGTGCAATAACAGTATCAATCAATCAATCAATCAATGTTTACTTATATAGCCCTAAATCACTAGTGTCTCAAAGGGCTGCACAAACCACTACGACATCCTCGGTAGGCCCACATAAGGGCAAGGAAAACTCACACCCAGTGGGACGTCGGTGACAATAATGACTATGAGAACCTTGGAGAGGAGGAAAGCAATGGATGTCGAGCGGGTCTAACATGATACTGTGAAAGTTCAATCCATAATGGATCCAACACAGTCGCAAGAGTCCAGTCCAAAGCGGATGCTACACAGCAGCGAGAGTCCCGTTCACAGCGGAGCCAGCAGGAAACCATCCCAAGCGGAGGCGGATCAGCAGCGCAGAGATGTCCCCAGCCGATACACAGGCAAGCAGTACATGGCCACCGGATCGGACCGGACCCCCTCCACAAGGGAGAGTGGGACATAGGAGAAAAATAAAAGAAACGGCGGATCAACTGGTCTAAAAAGGGAGTCTATTTAAAGGCTAGAGTATACAAATGAGTTTTAAGGTGAGACTTAAATGCTTCTACTGAGGTGGCATCTCGAACTGTTACCGGGAGGGCATTCCAGAGTACTGGAGCCCAAACGGAAAATGCTCTATAGCCCGCAGACTTTTTTGGGGCTTTGGGAATCACTAATAAGCCGGAGTCCTTTGAACGCAGATTTCTTGCCGGGACATATGGTACAATACAATCGGCAAGATAGGATGGAGCTAGACCGTGTAGTATTTTATACGTAAGTAGTAAAACCTTAAAGTCACATCTTAAGTGCACAGGAAGCCAGTGCAGGTGAGCCAGTACAGGCGTAATGTGATCAAACTTTCTTGTTCTTGTCAAAAGTCTAGCAACCGCATTTTGTACCAACTGTAATCTTTTAATGCTAGACATGGGGAGACCCGAAAATAATACGTTACAGTAATCGAGACGAGACGTAACAAACGCATGGATAATGATCTCAGCGTCTTTAGTGGACAGAATGGAGCGAATTTTAGCGATATTACGGAGATGAAAGATGGCCGTTTTAGTAACGCTTTTAATGTGTGACTCAAAGGAGAGAGTTGGGTCAAAGATAAAACCAAAATCCTTAACTTTTTTTTAATTTTTTTTTTATTTTTTATTATTTTTCCAAGATGGCGCTGCTGTAGTGGCTGCTGTAGGCAGGAGCTCTGTGCTCTTGTGTCCCCCTTTTGTGTTTCCCTCGTTTTCATTTGTTATTATATTTTTTTGCCTTTTGGTCCGGGACCCTTTGGGACTGTGTGACAAGGGGTGTCACTTTCGTGACCTCTGTGGTGCTTTTTTTGTGGACTTTTGGATCTGCCTCCCGGGAGCCTTTTGGCCATGGAGACCAGCTGCTGGGTCTCTGCTACACCGGAGTCTGTTTGGAGGGACTGGAGGAGATGCGGATGAGGGGACAGGGCTGCGGAGCTAGCACTGAGCTACTGGGACGGAGAGGCTTCGCGGTGTCTCGACTGGGTGAGCAGGTGTCGGACACCTCAGTCACCTTGGACGTATCCTCGCTCATCCATGCGGACTGGACACTGGCCGAGAGTGGAGTCGGCTGTCTTGGTTGCTTTGTTGGGTCTGCTTCTGTCTCTGGCCATGCTCCCTCCACCCCAGCGGACAATGGCGTGGAACACCGCAGAGGCCACCACAGTGTATATGTTTATTTTACTTTTTATTCATAGCTGTATGTAGAAGTGTCTGGTTGTATCTGCTGCTTTAATGTCTTTAATGTCCTATGTGTTCTTTGATGTTTCCCTCTTACACACATGGAAGAGGGATGTGTACTATGGCTATGAGTTGTTTTGTTTTTTTTCCCTTGGCCTCAGTCTGCACCCCCACTACAGGGCCCAGGCTAAGACCGATTTTTAATTTTTTTTATTTTAATCTTCTATTCTCCCCCCCCCATGTTTACCTGTATGTCATCTTTTTTGTAAGGGGCGCTGGAAGGCGGCAGACCCGTCAGCGATCCTGTTCTGTCTCCCTGTAATGTTTGTCTGATGTTGAATGGGATTGTGCTGAAAATTGTAATTTTCCTGAAGGAACTCTCCTGACGGAATAAATAAAGTACTATCTAATCTAATCTAATTGTTTAATTGTTTGGTTGTCAAATGTTAGAGTTGTATCATTAAATAGAGGTCCTGAAATGAAGGCCAAAAGGGCATTAATGGGAGCTTTAAAAAAAGAAGAAAATAAGTAACTAAATATTTACTTTTTACAGTAACCCATTACTTTTTGGTGTAAGTAACTGAGTTACTTTTGAAATAAAGTAACTCGTAACTGTAACTAGTTACTGGTTTTCAGTAATCAACCCAACACTGCACATACTTGATAAACATATATAACCTGGACAATGTCGAATAATTTGGCCCCAAATTATTATATAAAATATGTTTACTCTGTAAATTCTTTTTTTTTCAAAATGACTTCTAATTTTACTATCTATTTTATTTATACAGTTACGTATAGACTCTATGTCACAGGTGTCAAACTAAAGGCCAGCAGGCCACATCAGACCCGCAAAAACCTTTGTCAATAAGACGTTTTTGCTAAATATTTACATCTTTACAGACAAAAAAAAATGTACTGCAAGCATCTGCAGTTCTATTATCAGTGATGGGCAAACTACTTGGAAAATGTAGTAAACTAAGCAACAATTTACTTTTGATTAAATGTAGCTAAGCTACAGGCGAAGCTATCCTCAGAGAATTGTTGCAAGTTACACTACAAGCTACACAGCAAAAGTAGCAAGCTACATCCAAACTACATTTAACAGCATTTATATCTATGGGCCCACATGCATAATGTCAATGTGACCAATAAGCATCCTTGCCAAACCTCCCGATTTTCAGTGCCCTTCCCGAAAATCTCCCGAGGCAACCATTCTACCGAATTTCTCCCGATTTCCACCCGGACAACAATATTGGGGGCGTGCCTTAACCTTCCTCTTGTGTTAGCTTTCTGTTACCATCTCTTATGTTAACGGGTCGGTTTTGACCCATGTCTTAAATCAGCTGTAAAATTCACTAAAAACAATTATCTATCATCCAATTTGTTCTCTCATCCCTTGGTTACCTCGTTAGGTTTCCTTATCCATGAAAATATTGGTTTTAATATTTTTGGTGTGGGCCATTGGGCCTTTTTTTTTGTCAGTATACCCCTCGATTTCAATTGAAAAAAATAGTAAAACAAACCTCAAGAGAATCGTATAAATAAAAAAAAAGGTTGTTGTGTTACCTGACCATTACTGAGGGGTATTAGAACACATCTCTTAAATAAATTTGTTTTGTTTATTTTTTCATTTTAATAATTTTAACATAGTAACAACTCTATACTGAATTGACCTCAAATGTCTGGACATTTTAGTTTTTAAATGCATAAAAGAACCACATAAATTGTGTTTGTTTTTGTACTGGATAACAAGGTAAAATGAGAATCCACTAAAGCTCACATGATTGGGAGAGGAGCTGGCCGTCAGTGTGTTCAGTTTTGGCTCTACTTAGTCCTTTATAGTCTTATTTTTATAACTGGGTCGAAACCGACCCTAACAACACCAAGGTCATAATTTCAACCAGTGCATTTTATAATTTAGTGAAACAAAAAAAACAAGTTTTATTTTGTTGAAATAGAGGTTCCTGACAAAGTCAAAAAGCCTTGATGCATAAAAATAAATGTATGTGGTTCTTTTATGCATTTAAAAACTAAAACGGGTCGGTGCCGACCCTAACACAAGACGAAGGTTAAAGGCACTGCCTTTAGCGTCGTCTCTCACCTGAAAAGGAGCGTATGATATATGTCTCATATAGCCATAGGTTTATCTATAACCCATAAAGTAGGCAGGCACGGAGCCATTTCTCAGCGTGTGTTCATTCCAGCCGGCACGTTAATACACTGACAGAACATCCGGATTCCCATCATGCATCGCTTCAAAACTACGGAAAGTACAAACCCTGTTTCCATATGAATTGGGAAATTGTGTTAGATGTAAATATAAACGGAATAAAGTGATTTGCAAATCCTTTTCAACCCATATTCAATTGAATGCACTACAAAGACAAGATAATTGATGTTCAAACTTATAAACTTCATTTTTTTTTGCAAATAATAATCAACTTAGAATTTCATGGCTGCAACACGTGCCAAAGTAGTTGGGAAAGGACATGTTCACCACTGTGTTACATCACCTTTTCTTTTAACAACACTCAAACGTTTGGGAACTGAGGAAACTAATTGTTGACGCTTTGAAGGTGGAATTCTTTCCCATTCTTGTTTTATGTAGAGCTTCAGTCGTTCAACAGTCCGGGGTCTCCGCTGTCATAATTTACGCTTCATAATGCGCCACACATTTTCGATGGAAGCCAGGTCTGGACTGCAGCCGGGCCAGGAAAGTACCCGCACTCTTTTAACGAAGCCACACTGTTGTAACACGTGCTGAATATGGCTTGGTGTTGTCTTGCTGAAATAAACAAGGGCGTCCATGAAAAAGACGGCGCTTTGATGGCAGCATATGTTGTTCCAAAACCTGTATGTACCTTTCAGCATTAATGGTGCCTTCACAGATTTGTAAGTTACCCATGCCTTGGGCACTAATGCACCCCCATACCATCACAGATGCTGGCTTTTGAACTTTGCGTCAATAACAGTCTGGATGGTTTGCTTCCCCTTTGGTCCAGAAGACACAATGTCGAATATTTCCAAAAACTATTTGAAATGTGGACTCGTCAGACTGGAGAACACTTTTCCACTTTGCATCAGTCCATCTTAGATGATCTCAGGCACAGAGAAGCCGGCGGCGTTTCTGGATGTTGTTGATAAATGGCTTTGGCTTTGCATAGTAGAGCTTTAACTTGTACTTACAGATGTAATGACGAACTGTATTTAGTGACAGTGGTTTTCTGAAGTGTTCCTGAGCCCATGTGGTGATATCCTTTAGAGATTGATGTCGGTTTTTGATACAGTGCCGTCTGAGGGATCCAAAGGTCACGGTCGTTCAGTATTGGTTTCCGGCCATGCCGCCTACATGGAGTGATTTCTCCAGATTCTCTGAACCTTTTGATGATATTATGGACCGTAGTTGTTGAAATCCCTAAATTTCTTGCAATTGCACTTTGAGAAATGTTGTTCTTAAACTGTTTGACTATTTGCTCACGCAGTTGTGGACAAAGGGGTGTACCTCGCCCCAACCTTTCTTGTGAAAGACTGAGCATTTTTTGGGAAGTTGTTTTTATACCCAATCATGGCACCCACCTGTTCCCAATTAGCCTGCACACCCGTGGGATGTTCCAAAAAAGTGTTTGATGAGCATTCTTCAACTTTATCAGTATTTATTGCCACCTTTCCCAAATTCTTTGTCACGTGTTGCTGGCATCAATTTCTCAAGTTATTATTTGCAAAAAAAAAAAAAAAATTATAAGTTTGAACATCAAAGTTGTCTTTGTAGCATATTCAACTGAATATGGGTCGAAAATTATTTGAAAATCATTGTATTCCGTTTTTATTTACATCCAACACAATTTCCCAACTCATATGGAAATGGGGTTTGTAGTAATGTCCAAAAATATAACAGAGACGAAGCATAAGAACAAAGAAGAGACATGGCGACGACGAGTAAGAAGAAGTACGCTTGCAAGTTCCAAAAATGATTGGAAAAATTTTTTTCTGTTCATCCAGGACAGCTTGAAGGGGAAGTGGTATCCATCGGATTAATCAATTCGGAGGTCTCGAGGTTGGCAAGTATGCCAATAAGGGTCCATTACTATTAACTATCTGTCATTTAGCTGGGGACACACTACAACTACCTCTAAGGGTCTCCACACTCCACTCCATGTATTTATTTAGTATGCCTTTTCTTTTCTGTCTTTTTTTTATTTAGACAAAAAAAAAAAAGACTTGTGTGTTGTCTGGGAACATTTGGTAATGGTTATGTGCAGTAATACTTTTCACCTTAATGTGTTCCACGTCTTGTTTTTATATTGTTTTTTTATATTGGTTTTATATTTATTTATTTTGTGTTTTTATTCAGTCATTGGTGGAGCATAATATTGGTTTTTTTTAATATTGTTTTTAACATGGCTGTGCAGCACTTTGGAAACATTGTTGTTTGAATGTGCTATATAAATAAAGTGGATTGGATTGGATTAGATGAAGAGAACAGTTAGGGTTTTGGTTTGAGGAGTAAAAAAACTAAAAACTGAACGTTTGGACATTGTTTTCTCTAAATACATACTTTTGCCTAAATATGGCTGAGGACACGCATAATTGTGGGTTTCCTTCACTTCATCTTCATTACTGAAGAAAAATTTTAATCTGCGGAAGACAATTCCTCTACCATTTTCAAGTATGTTTTTTTTGTTTTTTGAGACGTGAGCTTGAAGCGTCCCTCTGTCTCCGACTCCCTTGTCGGCATGTGGCATGAGTCTGTCATGATTATGCTTACTAGTTACTAGTGCGTCTCCCATAACAGTGTGACCTCGGACTATGTTAAGGTAACGTGTGGAGTTCCCCAGGGTTCGGTCCTTGGCCCTGTACTCTTCAGCATCTACATGCTGCCGCTAGGTGACATCATACGCAAATACGGTATTAGCTTTCACTGCTATGCTGATGACACCCAACCCTACATGCCCCTAAAGCTGACCAACACGCCGGACTGTAGTCAGCTGGAAGCGTGTCTTAATGAAATTAAACAATGGATGTCCGCTAACTTTTTGCAACTTAACGCCAAAAAAACGGAAATGCTGATTATCGGTCCTGCTAGACACCGACCTCTATTTAATAATACAACTTTAACATTTGACAACCAAATAATAAAACAAGGTGACTCTGTAAAAAATCTGGGTATTATCTTCGACCCAACTCTCTCCTTTGAGTCACACATTAAAAGCGTTACTAAAACGGCCTTCTTTCATCTCCGTAATATCGCTAAAATTCGCTCCATTTTGTCCACTAAAGACGCCGAGATCATTATCCATGCGTTTGTTACGTCTCGTCTCGATTACTGTAACGTATTATTTTCGGGTCTCCCCATGTCTAGCATTAAAAGATTACAGTTGGTACAAAATGCGGCTGCTAGACTTTTGACAAGAACAAGAAAGTTTGATCACATTACGCCTGTACTGGCTCACCTGCACTGGCTTCCTGTGCACTTAAGATGTGACTTTAAGGTTTTACTAATTACGTATAAAATACTACACGGTCTAGCTCCAGCCTATCTTGCCGATTGTATTGTACCATATGTCCCGGCAAGAAATCTGCGTTCAAAAGACTCCGGCTTATTAGTGATTCCTAGAGCCCAAAAAAAGTCTGCGGGCTATAGAGCGTTTTCCGTTTGGGCTCCAGTACTCTGGAATGCCCTCCCGGTAACAGTTCGAGATGCTACCTCAGTAGAAGCATTTAAGTCTCACCTTAAAACTCATCTGTAAACTCTAGCCTTTAAATAGACCTCCTTTTTAGACCAGTTGATCTGCCGCTTCTTTTCTTTCTCCTATGTCCCCCCCTCCCTTGTGGAGGGGGTCCGGTCCGATGACCATGGATGAAGTACTGGCTGTCCAGAGTCGAGACCCAGGATGGACCGCTCGTCGGGACCCGCTCGCCTGTATCGATTGGGGACATCTCTACGCTGCTGATCCGCCTCCGCTTGAGATGGTCTCCTGTGGACGGGACTCTCGCTGCTGTCTTGGATTCGCTTTGAACTGAACTCTCATGGCTGTGTTGGAGCCACTATGGATTGAACTTTCACAGTATCATGTTAGACCCGCTCGACATCCATTGTTTTCGGTCCCCTGGAGGGGGGGTTGCCCACATCTGAGGTCCTCTCCAAGGTTTCTCATAGTCAGCATTGTCACTGGCGTCCCACTGGATGTGAATTCTCCCTGCCCACTGGATGTGAGTTTTCCTTGCCCTTTTGTGGGTTCTTCCGAGGATGTTGTAGTCGTAATGATTTGTGCAGTCCTTTGAGACATTTGTGATTTGGGGCTATATAAATAAACATTGATTGATTAATTGATTGATTGTTTTGATAACCCGCCTTATTTTGCGTCTGATTGGCCAGTCCATAATGTTTTGCCCTAACCTTTGCCAATTGTGAGTTATCAGACAAAACTAACAAACCATCATTGATTTTCTCCGTATGTATGGTTGTTCTCATTCATCCAGGTCATTGTATTTTCTCCATATTTTTGAGGGGGGACTGGATTCACAGTCCATCGTTTTTTTTTCTCTTTGGAGCTTGTAGCTTTGATGTAAGCTACCTAGCTACATCAGTCTAAACATAGCTAAGCTAAAAGGAAATCTACTCGTTAAAAAGTTAAGTCAAAGTACCTATGTGTCATGTCTGGGATCATGTTTTGTTTAAAGTTATGTTCTGTTTGGTTTTTGGACTATTTTTAGTTCCTGCTTGTTCAGTCCCTTGTCTTGTTGCCATGGTTACCTATTAGTTTCACCTGTTCCACGTTTGGACTCACACACCGGTCACCAATCATGTCACTGTTATTTAAATCCTGTCTTTTTCTGTTGGTCGGGGTGGGGACATTAACTCTGTTGGACTTCTGCTACCGATGTTACCCATGCTACCATAGTTCCATGCCAAATGAGTTTTGTCTAGTCTCATGTCACAGTAAGTGTTGTCGTTTTCATGTCCATAGCTTTTGCCCAAGTGCTAGTTTATTGTTTTCAAAGCCAAGTTTGTTCTCCACCTTGTGTGCGCCTTTTTTTTTTGCACCCTTTGTTCCTTTTTTATAGTAAAATTAAATCATGTCCCTACCTTCACGTCATGAACACTCCAATTTCTTTGCATCGCAGGAAAACAAACCCTGCCATAGTCCATGTCTTGACACAATGATTGTCACACACACCATGTGTGGTGAAATTTGGCCTCTGCATTTGACCCATCCCCTTGTTCACCCCCTGGGAGGTGAGGGGAGCACTGGGCAGCAGCAGTGGCCACGCCCGGGAATCATTTTGGTGATTTAACCTCCAATTCCAAAAAGTAGCTAAGCTACCGCCAAGCTACTGGAAAATGCATTTAAGTCACATAGCTTAGCGACATGTAGCTTGCTACTAAACTTGAGTTTGACACCTGGGTTGTACATTATAAGAAATAGCGGAATAAGAAAATGGATGGACACAGTATTGTACTTATAAAATGTGCAGTTACGGAACATTACGTCTAGTCAATGCATCTTCCTGCTGGACAATGTTTACTGAATTACCTTGTGACACAGCGCCCTCTGCTGGATTCATACTTGCAGCATATTTTTTTTCCCCATGTAAATAGCGCCATCAATTTACTTTTGATTGAAGTTACCATGAAAAATGTAAATGTACAATTTCAAGCAAACAAAAAAGTTCTACTGTATTTGTTTTTCTTTCCCGTATTACACTATCAGAGAGGAAGACCTCATGTTGATATGGACTCTGTCCCCTCTGTTATGGTGGCAATATGAGGCCACTACTGATAAAACATCCTCATCTCTGTAATCTTTGATGTCATTTTAATTGGGGCTTTTTGTTGTGTAGGAAACGCAGCACAACATCCTTTGTGAGCAGCTGCAAAGATTGACATTGTTTGATCCTCCTGATGTGCTTTATGGACATGCAAATATTAATAGTATAATAGTAAAAACTTAGAATAGTCAGTTACAATCGGCAGGATACAGGACACAAGTAGCGATAGCAGCAAAACACAAAGGGCAGGGGACTCAAACTCATTTTCAGCGTGTGCCACGGCAGGCCACTTCTAACAGTTATATTATATGAATTAGGGGGGGTGAAAAAAATAGATTTTCAAATGAATAGCGATTCTTATTTGTAACAATTCCTAATGGATTAAAAAAAAAAATCTTAAATTGATTTATTTATTTTTTTATCTGTCCTTTCCAGAGACTCAAGCAAATCATATTGTTGATGTAGACTCCCATGTCTGCTGTACATTTTTACTTTAGAAAAGAGATGCAGGGCAGCACGGTGGAACAGGGGTTAGTGCATCTGCCTCACCATACGAAGGACTTGAGTAGTCCTGAGTTCAATCCTGGGCTCGGGAACTAATTGTGTGGAGTTTGCATGTTCTCCCCGTGACTGCGTGGGGTTCTCTCCGGGTACTCCGGCTTCCTCCCACCTCCAAAGACATGCACCTGGGGATAGGTTGATTGGCAACACTAAATTGGCCCTAGTGTGTGAATGTGAGTGTGAATGTTGTCTGTCTGTGATGAGGTGGCGACTTGTCCAGGGTGTACGCCGCCTTCCGCCCGAATGCAGCTGAGAAAGGCTCCAGCGACCCTCCGCGACTCCAAAAGGGACAAGCGGTAGAAAAATGGATGGATGGATGGAAGTGTTGAATTGTTCTCTTGTTGCCTTATTTGTATCGGACTTTATTAAATGGTTGGGTTGCATTTTGATCAACAGAACTAGTTTTCTTTTAGTTAATATAAACATTTTTCAAAGCTGTTTGTCTATTTTATGGAGCGATGTAGATAATCATAGAACTGGCATCCAATGTTATTAAAAAAGTATTGATTTTGAATTGAGAGTAGGTTCGAATGGATTCTGAATCGAATTGTTACCCCCAAGAATCGAATCGTGTGGTGCCCAAAGATTCCGCTTGAACTGAACTCTCGCGGCTGTGTTGGAGCCACTATGGATTGAACTTTCACAGTATCATGTTAGACCCGCTCGACATCCATTGCTTTCGGTCCCCTAGAGGGGGGAGGTTGCCCACATCTGAGGTCCTCTCCAAGGTTTCTCATAGTCAGCATTGTCACTGGCGTCCCACTGGATGTGAATTCTCCCTGCCCACTGGGTGTGAGTTTTCCTTGCCCTTTTGTGGGTTCTTCCGAGGATGTTGTAGTCGTAATGATTTGTGCAGTCCTTTGAGACATTTGTGATTTGGGGCTATATAAATAAACATTGATTGATTGATTGATTCACAGCGGTGCGCGTACCTTCAGTTCATTCTATTTTCAATTCATAAATGCAAATCAAAAAATAGAGATGTCCGATAATGGCTTTTTTAACCAATATCCGATATTCCGATATTGCCCAACTCTTAATTACCGATACCGATATATACAGTCGTGGAATTAATCATTATTATGCTTAATTTTGTTGTGATGCCCCGCTGGATGCATTAAACAATGCAACAAGATTTTCCAAAATAAATCAACTCAAGTTATGGAAAAAAATGCCAACATAGCACTGCCATATTTATTATTGAAGTCACAAAGTACGTTATTTTTTTTAACATGCCTCAAAACAGCAGCTTGTAATTTGGGACATGCTCTCCCTGAAAGAGCATGAGGAGGTGGTGGAGGGGGGGTAGAGGGTAACAGGGGTGTATATTGTAGCGTCCCGGAAGAGTTAGTGCTGCAAGGGGTACTAGGCATATGTTCTGTTGTGTTTAGGTTGCGTGTAAGTGCGGATGTTCTCCCGAAATGTGTTTGTCATTCTTGTTTGGTGTGGGTTCACATATTTGTAACAGTGTTAAAGTTGTTTATACGGCCACCCTCAGTGTGACCTGTATGGCTGTTGAACAATTATGTGTTGCATTAACTGGTGTGCGTGAGAAGCTGTAGATATTATGTGATTGGCCCGGTATGCAAAGGCAGTGCCTTTTAGGATTTGTGGCGCTCTGTACTTCTCCCTATGTTCGTGTACACAGCGGTGTTTTAAAGAATCACAAATTTTAGTAATTGAAACGTATACGGATAAGCATGAAACTGATACCGATAATTTCCTATATTAAATTTCAAAGAATTTATCGGCCAATAATATCGGCAGTCCGATATTATCCATATTGTCGGACATCCCTATCAAAAAACAAATTTCGGCCCATTTTTTATATTTCCATTTCTGAAACAAAAGTTGGACAACTTTTTAATGACACCTTTTCTTAAAACAGCAATAGGACTGCTGGACATCCTGGACAAGTCGCCACCTCATCGGAGGGCCAACACAGATAGACAGACAACATTCACACACTAGGGCCAATTTACTGTTGCCAGTCAACCTATCCCCAGGTGCATGACTTTGGAAGTGGGCGGAAGCTGGAGTACCCGGTGGGAACCCACGCACTCACGGGGAGGACATGCAAACTCCACCCAGAAAGATCCATGAGCGAAGGTCGTACCCAGTACCTTCGTATTGTGAGGCAGACGCACAAACCCCTCCACAACCGTGCTGTACAGTGAATGTGTTATGTATATATGTTACACAGTTTATAATAATAGTGTGTTGAAGGATCAGATATAAAAGTTTAAAAAATGTGCGATTTAATGCAGTACATAATGTTTTCTGTCAAAATGGAAAAAAGGAATACATTTAGTAAGAATTTTCTTTTTCCAATCTTTTGCGGGCCACATACAATTATGTGGCGAGCCAGATGTAGTCCCGGGGGCCTTGACTTTGACACATGTGCCAGAGGGCAGTGGTTCTCAAATGGGGGTACGCATACCTCTGGGGGTACTTGAAGGTATGGCAAGGGGTACGTGAGATTTTTAAAAAATATTCTAAAAATAGCAACAATTCAAAAATCCTTTATAAATATATTTATTAAATAGTACTTCAACAAAATAGGAATGTAAGTTCATAAACTGTGGGAAAAAAAATATAACAATGCAATACTCAGTATTGACAGCTAGATTTTTTGTGGAGATGTTCCATAAATATTGATGTTAAGGATTTCTTTTTTTGTGGAGAAATGTTGAGAATTAAAGGCCTACTGAAACCCACTACTACCGACCACGCAGTCTGATAGTTTATATATCAATGATGAAATATTAACATTGCAACACATGCCAATACGGCTGGTTTAGTTAACTAAATTGCAATTTTAAATTTTGCGCGGAAGTATCATGCTAAAACGTCGCGGTATGACGACGCGTGCGCGTGACGTCACGCACTGTAGAGGACATTTTGCTCCAGCACAGTTCACAGCTATAAGTCGTCTGTTTTCATCGCATAATTCCACAGTATTATGGACCTCTGTGTTGCTGAATCTTTTGCAATTTGTTTAATGAATAATGGATACGTCAAAGAAGAAAGCTGTAGGTGGGAAGCGGTGTATTGCGGCCGCCTTTAGCAATACAAACACAGCCGGTGTTTCCTTGTTTACATTCCCGCAAGATGACAGTCAAGCTTTACTATGGAACAGAGATGTCAAGCAAACACGGTTGGATTGGACCACACACACAAAGTACAGTGTATTATGCAGGGATCATTTCGAAAGATCGTGTTTCGAAGAGGGTCCCTTGCGAAGGGCAGAGATGGGCATCACCACCACCTGTCAACTGGTGCTGAAGAAAGGTGCGGGGGCTGACCTTCAGGTTGTACAGGTACGACCATATAATCTCACTAAAACACTAGTAACACAATAAGCAGATAAGGGATTTTCCAGAATTATCCTAGTAAATGTGTCTAATAACATCTGAATCGCTCCCACTACCATCGTCTTTTTTTTTTTTTTTTTAGTCCTTCACTCTCACTTTCCTCTTCCACAAATCTTTCATCCTCGCTCAAATTAATGGGGAAATCGTCGCTTTCTCAGTCCGCATCGCTCTCGCTGCTGGTGGCCATGATTGTAAACAATGTGAGGATGTGAGGAGCTCCACAACCCGTGACCTTCAGGTTGTACAGGTACGACCATATAATCTCACTAAAACACTAGTAACACAATAAGCAGATAAGGGATTTTCCAGAATTATCCTAGTAAATGTGTCTAATAACATCTGAATTGCTCCCACTACCCTCGTCTTTTTTTTTTTTTTTTTTTTAGTCCTTCACTCTCACTTTCCTTATCCACGAATCTTTCATCCTCGCTCAAATTAATGGGGAAATCGTCGCTTTCTCAGTCCGCATCGCTCTCGCTGCTGGTGGCCATGATTGTAAACAATGTTCAGATGTGAGGAGCTCCACAACCAGTGACGTCACGCGCACATCGTCTGCTACTTCCGGTACAGGCAAGGCTTTTTTATTAGCGACCAAAAGTTGCGAACTTTATCGTCGATGTTCTCTACTAAATCCTTTCAGCAAAAATATGGCAATATCGCAAAATGATCAAGTATGACACATAGAATGGACCTGCTATCCCCGTTTAAATGAGAAAATCTCATTTCAGTAGGCCTTTAAGTTCATGAATCCAGATGGATCTCTATTACAATCCCCAAAGAGGGCACTTTAAGTTGATGATTACTTCTATGTGTAGAAATCTTTATTTATAATTGAATCACTTGTTTATTTTTCAACAAGTTTTTAGTTATTTTTATATCTTTTTTTTTTTCAAATAGTTCAAGAAAGACCACTACAAATGAGCAATATTTTGCACTGTTATACCCATCCATCCATCCATCCATTTTCTACCGCTTATTCCCTTTCAGGGTCGCGGGGGGCACTGGCGCCTATCTCAGCTACAATCGGGCGGAAGGCGGGGTACACCCTGGACAAGTCACTGTTATACAATTTAATAAATCAGAAACTGATGACATAGTGCTGTATTTTACTTCTTTATCTCTTATTTTCAACCAAAAATGTTTTGCTCTGATTAGGGGGTACTTGAATTAAAAAAATATTCACAGGGGGTACATCACTGTTAAATTGTACAACACTGCAGAACATTGCTCATTTGTAGTGGTCTTTCTTGAACTATTTGGCAAAAAAAATATATAAAAACAACTAAAAACTTGTTGAAAAATAAACAAGTGATTCAATTTTAAAATAAAGATTTCTACACATAGAAGTAATCATCAACTTAAAGTGCCCTCTTTTGGGATTGTAATAGAGATCCATCTGGATTCATGAACTTAATTCTAAACATTTGTTCACAAAAAAAAGAAATCTTTAACATCAATATTTATGGAACATGTCCACAAAAAAATCTAGCTGTCAACACTGAATATTGCATTGTTGCATTTTCTTTTTACAGTTTATGAACTTACATTCATATTTTGTTGAAGTATTATTCAATAAATATATTCATAAAGGATTTTTGAACTGTTGCTATTTTTAGAATATTTTAAATAAATCTCACTTACCCTTTGGCATACCTTTAAGTACCCCCAGGGGTACACGTACCCCCATTTGAGAACCACTGCCCTAGGGCATAGGCGGCTCACACGCACAAACAATAATGCGTGAAAAAATAAATAAATTGAAAATGTGTTTAATACATGCAAGAGGCCTTTTGTAAAGTTCAGAGAATCAAAAATAGACAATTAAGCACTTTTAAAAGTGCATCTATTGTTGGTTTTTCGCAACCTGGGGAGGGTCTTGGAACGTAACCCTCATTTTCCGTTCGGGCTCCAGTACTCTGGAATGCCCTCCCGGTAACAGTTCGCGATGCCACCTCAGTAGAAGCATTTAAGTCTCACCTTAAAACTCATTTGTATACTCTAGCCTTTAAATAAACTCCCTTTTTAGACCAGTTGATCTGCCGTTTCTTTTCTTTTTCTTCTATGTCCCACTCTCCCGTGTGGAGGGGGTCCGGTCCGATCCGGTGGCCATGTACTGCTCGCCTGTGTATCGGCTGGGGACATCTCTGCGCTGCTGGTCCGCCTACGCTTGGGATGGTTTCCTGCTGGCTCCGCTGTGAACGGGACTCTCGCTGCTGTGTTGGATCCGCTTTGGACTGGACTCTCGCGACTGTGTTGGATCCATTATGGATTGAACTTTCACAGTATCATGTTAGATCCGCTCGACATCCATTGCTTTCCTCCTCTCTAAGGTTCTCATAGTCATCATTGTCACCGACGTCCCACTGGCTCATTATTGTCACCGATGTCCCACTGGGTGTGAGTTTTCCTTGCCCTTATGTGGGCCTACCGAGGATGTCGTGGTGGTTCGTGCAGCCCTTTGAGACACTAGTGATTTAGGGCTATATAAGTAAACATTGATTGATTGATTGATTGATGAATGGCGTGGAATCTACTGTACACTAAACACTGACGCAACAACGCCACCCACCCTTTACATGTCATTTGTCCAATAGCCACAGCATTAGGTACACCTGCACAAGCTCATGAGGTCCAAAATCCTGCTCATGCAAAACTAACTAGAAAGGTCGTAAATAATCACAATCTATCCTCATGGACATCCTCCAATTGTGGAGTGTGGTGCGTGCGTGTCAGGTGACGGGACAAAGCGGGGATGACACACATGCCACAATGGCCGGCTTAGTCCACAGACTATTTTGGTGATTGGTATGACGACCCTGCCAATTGAAGTCACTGGGGCGTTCACACTCTCTTAAGCTTTCGCATACCTCACAAGGTCTTTGTTGGGCTGCCAACAAACCAACATCATTTTTGAACACTTAGAAAAGAGTGAAGTGAAGTGAATTTATATAGCGCTTTTTCTCTAATGACTTAAAGCACTTTACATAGTGAAACCCAGTATCTAATTTTTACATTTAAACCAGTGTGGGTGACACTGGGAGCAGGTAGGTAAAGTGTCTTGCCCAAGGACACAACGGAAGTGACTAGGATGGCGGAAGCGGGGATCGAACCTGCAACACTCAAGTTGCTGGCACGGCCGCTCTACACGCCAAGCTATACTGCCCGCATAAAGAGCAATACAATGGTGGAAAATCAAATAAAATGTGTAAACATTAAATATTATAAATATAATAATATACACATTATAGCTTCCTATGATCAAATGATGTCTAGTGCAGTGATTTTCAACCACTGTGCAGTGGCACACTATTGTGCCGTGAGATACAGTCTGGTGTGCCAAGGGATATTACCTAATTTCACCTATTTGGGTTAAAAAATTTTTTTTGCAAACCAGTAATTAAAATCTGCAAATTATGTGCTATTGTTGAGTGTCTGTACTGTCTACAGCTCGGCAGAGTGACCATGTAATACTCTTCCATATCAGTAGGTGGCAGCCTGTAGCTAATTGCTTTGTAGATGTCGGAAACAGCGGGATGCAGCAAGCAGATAAAAAGGTAACTAATGCTTAAACCAAAAATAAACAAAAGGCGAGTGCCCCTAAGAAAAGGCGTTGAAGCTTAGGGAAGGGTATGCAGAACAAAACTAAAACTGAACTGGCTACAAAGTATTCAAAAACAGAATGCTGGACAACAGCAAAGACTTACTGTGGAGCAAAGACAGCATCCACAATGTACATCCGATCATGACATGACAATCAACGATGTCCCCAACTGAAATAGTCTTGATTGCTAAAACAAAGTAGATGCAGGGAAATATCGCTCAAAGGAAGACATGAAACTGCTACAGGAAAATACCATAAAAAGAGAAAAAGCCACCAAAATAGGAGCGCGAGACAAGAACTAAAACACTACACACAGGAAAACACCGAAAAACTCAAAATAAGTCAGAGCGTGATGTGACAGGTCGTGACAGTACACCTACTTTGGGACAAGAGCTATATTGTTGCTTATGGTTTGAAATGCCATCCATCCATCCATCTTATTCCGTTTATCCGAGGTCGGGTCGCGGGGGCAGCAGCCTAAGCAGGGAAGCCCAGACTTCCCTCTCCCCAGCCACATCGTCTAGCTCTTCCCGGGGGATCCCGAGGCGTTCCCAGGCCAGCCGGGAGACATAGTCTTCCCAACGTGTCCTGGGTCTTCCCCGTGGCCTCCTACTGGTTGGACGTGCCCTAAACACCTCCCTAGGGAGGCGTTCGGGTGGCATCCTGACCAGATGCCCGAACCACCTCATCTGGCTCCTCTCGATGTGGAGGAGCAGCGGCTTTACTTTGAGTTCCTCCCGGATGGCAGAGCTTCTCCCCCTATCTCTAAGGGAGAGCCCCGCCACACGGCGGAGGAAACTCATTTCGGCCGCTTGTACCCGTGATCTTATCCTTTCGGTCATGACCCAAAGCTCATGACCATAGGTGAGGATGGGAACGTAGATCGACCGGTAAATTGAAAGCTTTGCCTTCCGGCTCAGCTCCTTCTTCACCACAACGGATCGGTACAACGTCCGCATTACTGAAGACGCCGCACCGATCCGCCTGTGGATCTCACGATCCACTCTTCCCCCACTCGTGAACAAGACTCCTAGGTACTTGAACTCCTCCACTTGGGGCAGGGTTTGAAATGATATCCAACAATTGCGACTTTTTACTGTCAACTGAGTTCTGTTTTTTAATGATTTCTGCTGTTGGTTGGTGTGCCTCCGGATTTTTTCAACGCAAAAAATGTGCCTTGGCTTAAAAAAGGTTGAAAAACACTGGTCTAGTGAATAATACGTATCTCAGCAGGTATCAGTGGGCGCTTTAATGTCGTTGAAATGGTCCAAACAAAACCACCCACCTCCTCCACAGTCCAGATGTGCTGTAAGAAGCAGCTCTTATCAGCAATAAAGGATGCTTTGGCATCCATGTGGACAACTGCCAGAGTCTACTTGGCAGCCGGTGTTTTTCCAGCAATAAAGGCTAGAGATCAGCGAGCATCACACATCTCAGCATTCTTTCATCTGCTTCCAAATACACTGACTGCGATATTTCACACGGTATCGAATCCTGTCAAGGAGGGACTATTACTGTACCCATATAGGAACTATTTTCTGACCTGTGACCTGCCGCTTTTTTAACTTTGAAATAGAGATGTCCAATAATGGCTTTCTTGCCATTATCGGTTCTTGAGGGTGCATGGGAGTTTGCCCAACCAGTCTACATGTGCTTTGTGGACTTGGAGAAGGCATTCGACCGTGTCCCTCGGGAATTCCTGTGGGGAGTGCTCAGAGAGTATGGGGTATCGGACAATCTTATTGTGGGCGGTCCGCTCCCTGTACGATCAGTGCCAGAGCTTGGTCCGCATTGCCGGCAGTAAGTCGGACACATTTCCAGTGAGGGTTGGACTCCGCCAAGGCTGTCCTTTGTCACCGATTCTGTTCATAACTTTTATGGACAGAATTTCTAGGCGCAGTCAAGGCGTTGAGGGGTTCCGGTTTGGTAACCGCAGGATTAGGTCTCTGCTTTTTGCAGATGATGTGGTCCTGATGGCTTCATCTGACCGGGATCTTCAGCTCTCGCTGGATCGGTTCGCAGCCGAGTGTGAAGCGACCGGAATGAGAATCAGCACCTCCAAGTCCGAGTCCATGGTTCTTGCCCGGAAAAGGGTGGAATGCCATCTCCGGGTTGGGGAGGAGACCCTGCCCCAAGTGGAGGAGTTCAAGTACCTAGGAGTCTTGTTCACGAGTGGGGGAAGAGTGGATCGTGAGATCGACAGGCGGATCGGTGCGGCGTCTTCAGTAATGCGGACGTTGTACCGATCCGTTGTGGTGAAGAAGGAGCTGAGCCGGAAGGCAAAGCTCTCAATTTACCGGTCGATCTACGTTCCCATCCTCACCTATGGTCATGAGCTTTGGGTCATGACCGAAAGGATAAGATCACGGGTACAAGCGGCCAAAATTAGTTTCCTCCGCCGGGTGGCGGGGCTCTCCCTTAGAGATAGGGTGAGAAGCTCTGCCATCCGGGAGGAACTCAAAGTAAAGCTGCTGCTCCTTCACATCGAGAGGAGCCAGATGAGGTGCGGGCATCTGGTCAGGATGCCACCCGAACGCCTCCTTAGGGAGGTGTTTAGGGCACGTCCAACCGGTAGGAGGCCACGGGGAAGACCCAGGACACGTTGGGAAGACTATTTCTCCCGGCTGGCCTGGGAACGCCTCGGGATCCCCCGGGAAGAGCTAGACGAAGTGGCTGGGGAGAGGGAAGTCTGGGTTTCCCTGCTTAGGCTGTTGCCCCCGCGACCCGACCTCGGATAAGCGGAAGATGATGGATGGATGGATGGGCTTTTTTGCCATTATCCGATATTACGATATTGTCCAACTCTTAATTACCGATTCCGATATCAATCGATACCGATATATACAGTCATGGAATTAACACATTATTATGCTTAATTTTGTTGTGATGCCCAGCTGGATGCATTAAACAATGTAACAAAGTTTTCCAAAATAAATCAACTCAAGTTATGGAAAAAAATGCCAACATGGCACTGCCATATTTATTATTGAAGTCACAAAGTACATTATTTTTTTTCACATACTTCAAAACAGCAGCTTGGGATTTGGGACATGCTCTCCCAGAGAGAGCATGAGGAGGTTGAAGTGGGCGGGAATCGGGGGGTGCGGGGGGTGCGGGGGGGGGGTGTATATTTAACCATATTCCACATATTTCTGGCCTATATTAGGCATTTTCAAGCATACAAATTGCGAATTGTACTAAAAGTATCAATAATACTAACCAAACCAATCAGAGCGCACTGCACTGTTCAGTGTCATGGCCACTGATTGGCTCAGCCTCAGACAGCATCCAGTCCCACTTTTATGAGCAAAAATGTTACTACCTGGGCGTTATTTTATTTCGAGAAGGCTCTCATTATGTCAAAACCCCGTATACAGAAGGGTTTTTATGCACTAGTGCTTAAAATCATATATTATTAATAATTCCTTCATTTGCCACGTGTAAGCTGGAAACCAATTAAAAACAAAGAGGAATTACTCTACGATATGATGGTGTCTCATTAGTCATCACACATTATATTTTCAAATCCAAGTCTTAGGCATATTTGACTCTTTGGGGATTCCACTGTATTATTATCACACTTGCCAACCTTAAGACCTCCGAATTCGGAAGATGGCGGGCGTGCCGGGTTTGTGGGTAGCGGGGTTTGTTGGTAGCGCATATTAGTAACAGTGTTAAAGTTTTTTATACGGCAACCCTCGGTGTGACCTTTATGGCTGTTGACCAAGTATGCCTTGCATTCACATACGTGTGGCTGTAAAAGCCGCATTTATTATGTGACTGGGCCGGAAGAGTTAGTGCTGCAAGGGGGTCTGGGTATTTGTTCTGTTGTGTTTATGTTGTGTTATGGTGTGGATGTTCTTCCAAAATGTGTTTGTCATTCTTGTTTGGTGTGGGTTCACAATGTGGCACATATTTGTAACAGTGTTAAAGTTGTTTATACGGCCACCCTCAGTGTGACCTGTATGGCTGTTGACCAAGTATGCCTTGCATTCACTTGTGTGAGTAAAAAAGTTGTAGATATTAAGCAACGTATATATGTTTTTTTCCTTCTTTATTTTGCATTTTCGGCCGGTGTGACGTAAACTCCGGAGCGATTTATAATCCGAAAAATACGGTAGTAGTACCTCGACTTGCAAGCTTAATTGGTTCTGTGTTGAAGCTCCTAACTCAAAACACTTGTATCTCAAATCAACGTCCCCCATTTGAAATTAATTGAAATCAGCCCAACTGGTGCTGGGGGCCCCTAAAACAGCCCCAAAAACTAACTTTCAATTAAGAAATATTGTATAAAAACAATACACAGAATGTGATACACACAACTACAGTAGTTTTTATGAAGTAATGTAAGAATAATGTACAGCATTGACTTTGGAGAGTGGATTTCTACGGTATGTTCTTCCAACTGCTTTCCGTCAAATACACCATCAGTAGCTTTTTGATATTTTCATGGATACATGTCGGCTGTTTACTGTATTTTTAGGATTATACATTGCACCGACTGAAAATGCATAATAAAGAAGGGGAAAAATATATACAAGTCGCACTAGAGTATAAGTCGCATTTTTGGGGGAAATATATTTGATAAAAACCAAGAATAGACATTTGAAAGGCAATTTAAGATAAATAAAGAATTGCGAACAACAGGCTGAATAAGTGTACGTTATATGAGGCATAAATAACCAACTGAGAAGGTGCCTGGTATGTTAACATAACATATTATGGTAAGAGTCATTCAAATAACTATAACATATAGAACATGCTATACCTTTACCAAACGATCTTTCACTCCTAAGCGCTGTCCAGAGTCGAGACCCAGGATGGACCGCTCGTCGAGACCCAGGATGGACCGCTCGCCTGTATCGATTGGGGACATCTCTACACTGCTGATCCGCCTCCGCTTGAGATGGTCTCCTGTGGACGGGACTCTCGCTGCTGTCTTGGATCCGCTTGAACTGAACTCTCGCGGCTGTGTTGGAGCCACTATGGATTGAACTTTCACAGTATCATGTTAGACCCGCTCGACATCCATTGCTTTCGGTCCCCTAGAGGGGGGGGGGGGGGTTGCCCACATCTGAGGTCCTCTCCAAGGTTTCTCATAGTCAACATTGTCACTGGCATCTCACTGGATGTGAATTTTCCCTGCCCACTGGGTGTGAGTTTTCCTTGCCCTTTTGTGGGTTCTTCCGAGGATGTTGTAGTCGTAATGATTTGTGCAGTCCTTTGAGACATTTGTGATTTGGGGCTATATAAATAAACATTGATTGATGATATATCCGATGAAATCTTTTTCCTCGGTGCGGCTTCTAAAACTTGTAATCTGCAGTACATGATTTCCTTTTCGGTGCCATTTTTGTTCAGCCCTTCTCAGTTTTTATAAGTTACCGCCAATGTTGAAATGATCCATTTTCATAGGTACGGAAGTAGTATCGGGTAGCATCTTTTTTTTCACAATTCACTTCTGCCATGACCCGCCCCCGACAAATTTTTATTGGTTGACCTGTGTGTGTGTGTGTGTGTGTGTGACGATTGCTGATATACGTCTAGTCTCTGACGTGAATGAGATTAATAATATTGATATTTTACGGTAACATGTTAATAATTTCGCTTCAGAACAGCCCTGGGCAAATTAAGACCCGGGGGCCACATGCGGCCCGTCAAGCTTTTCAATCCGGCCCGCCGGACATTCCCAAATATTTTTTTTTAGATCTCTAAGATGGAAAGTGTAGCTGCCATTATGATGTGCAGTGATGTTTTCTAATTGAGTAGGACCATGGCTTGTCCTGTCCCGCTGAGGCAGAAGTCATTCATTAGACCAGTTGATCTGCCGTTTCTTTTCTTTTTCTTCTATGTCCCACTCTCCTTTGTGGAGGGAGTCCGGTCCGATCCGGTGGCCATGTACTGCTCGCCTGTGTATCGGCTGGGGACATCTCTGCGCTGCTGATCCGCCTCCGCTTGGGATGGTTTCCTGCTGGCTCCGCTGTGAACGGGACTCTCGCTGCTGTGTTGGATCCGCTTTGGACTGGACTCTCGCGACTGTGTTGGATCCATTATGGATTGAACTTTCACAGTATCATGTTAGACCCGCTCGACATCCATTGCTTTCCTCCTCTCCAAGGTTCTCATAGTCATCATTGTCACCGACGTCCCACTGGGTGTGAGTTTTCCTTGCCCTTATGTGGGCCTACCGAGGATGTCGTAGTGGTTTGTGCAGCCCTTTGAGACACTAGTGATTTAGGGCTATATAAGTAAACATTGATTGATTGATTGAAGTAGGAGAACCAGCAGAAAGACCTGAAGAGCGAGAAGGATCGAGAGCGAGCCGAAGACAGAGACGAAGACGCGGCAGACTGAGCGAGCCGGAAGGAAGAGCAGCTGAAAAGCGATCCGACCGAAAAGACGCAAGTTTTATTGAAAAATAAACAAGAGTCAAACCTGCTCAGCCATGTCCATCCTCAATGGTCCCTGCAACCCACGCGATGACGGCAGGAAGTCGTTCACACAATCAATCTGTGGCGGAGAAGATGTATTCATGAACAAAATATTTTTTTAAAACTGGTATTTTTGCATTGTTGCTGTTCCCTCAGGCCTGACTACTGTTCTGCTTAAAAGGCCACAGTATAAATCCAACAGACGGAGTGAACCAAAAGAAATGCTATGATAAAACTAGCAAAACTTTATACTGGACAGGTACGTAACTTTAAAAGAAAATATTCAGATTTTCAAATGTATGTATTTGTTTGTACACACGAGAGTGGAAATTTGTCAAAACGTGCACCTTTGGTGTGTTGCCAGCGCTTTTATATTTGTGACATATACACCTGTCGGTGGCCCCCAAGTCGGATTGACTTACAATTTCCCACACAGCTCAATGCAATCGACAAAACACATGCTGTAACTTTTAAGGCCCCGTCAGATTTGTCAAATAGTTCTCTTTATGTATTTGCAGTTCCTGGAAAGAAATCCGGCAGTAATTTCCCATAAAATCAATTAGTTTTTGAGTAATGGGTAGAAAACTAACTGTAATTTGATATGGTATGACGTCATCTACAGCAGTGGTCCCCAACCTTTTTGTAGCTGCGGACCGGTCAACGCTTAATAATTTTTTGTGGGGGGCGGGGGGACTGGGGGGCCTTTGGGGTATGGGGGGGTTTCTTTTTTTTTTTTTCTTTGTCATGAAAAAGGGAGGTTTTTGTCATGACAAAAGGAGGTTTTTTGGGTTGGTGCACTAATTGTAAGTGTATCTTGTATTTTTTATGTTGAATTTAATAATAATTAAAACATTTTTTTTTTTAAATAAAAAAAATAATAAAAAATGTATAAAAATGTATACAAAATTCTTCTGCGGAACCACTGATCTACAGAACTGGAGGCCATTTCTCCACATAAGTCATGTAAAACTATTATTTTGAACACTTATTTGCAGGTTTTTGTCACCCTGATCCATGATTACTTCCAAACTGACATGGTTAACATTATGGTAAAAAAATATATATAAACTTCAGTAGAAGACGACTCTAAATTCAATTTTAACAACTCTCATTCTTTTTCAATCGCTGGTTCTGCTCCTCTTTCTCCATTTCTCAGCAGCTTCTGACAAAGTCATTCTCCCCTTAAGAGTGCTCCTGATTTTCGGCATCGCATTTGGCTTAAGTCTTTTGAGTTTTTGAACTCAGACCAAAACCCTCCTTCTCCCAAGTCCATCCATCCATCCATCCATCATCTTCCGCTTATCCGAGGTCGGGTCGCGGGGGCAACAGCCTAAGCAGGGAAACCCAGACTTCCCTCTCCCCAGCCACTTCGTCTAGCTCTTCCCGGGGGATCCCGAGGCGTTCCTAGGCCAGCCGGGAGACATAGTCTTCCCAACGTGTCCTGGGTCTTCCCCGTGGCCTCCTACCGGTTGGACGTGCCCTAAACACCTCCCTAGGGAGGCGTTCGGGTGGCATCCTGACCAGATGCCCGAACCACCTCATCTGGCTCCTCTCGATGTGGAGGAGCAGCGGCTTTACTTTGAGTTCCTCCCGGATGGCAGAGCTTCTCACCCTATCTCTAAGGGAGAGCCCCGCCACACGGCGGAGGAAACTCATTTCGGCCGCTTGTACCCGTGATCTTATCCTTTCGGTCATGACCCAAAGCTCATGACCATAGGTGAGGATGGGAACGTAGATCGACCGGTAAATTGAGAGCTTTGCCTTCCGGCTCAGCTCCTTCTTCACCACAACGGATCGGTACAACGTCCGCATTACGTCC
This sequence comes from Nerophis ophidion, assembly GCF_033978795.1. Lineage (NCBI taxonomy): Eukaryota > Metazoa > Chordata > Actinopteri > Syngnathiformes > Syngnathidae > Nerophis > Nerophis ophidion. The sequence continues at coordinate 8,193,249 of NC_084628.1, read as the reverse complement.
GCATTCTCCCAAGTCAGAATCAATAAAATGATTGCATTTAACACTCCTCTCGCTTGGTCTGCAAAATTTTGCGAGAGTCAATTTGATTGGAGAGGTCCATACTTTCCTCATATTCCCAACATTTGGAAATGTATGCAGACTGACCCCTTCCTTAATTGCAGTGACGTGCTGTCAGGGGAGGCAAGTGAGGCAGTGCCTCACCTGCCACCAGGTGGGTTAACCATGAGATGTTCCAAAACTAAGTAATAAAAGAAAATACGTTTTAATATTTCTCTTTTTGTTTATGCTTTCTATGTGATTTTGGTGTGGTTCCTGTATATTTTGATAATTTTCATGGTCAAAATTACGGAAATTTCATGTTTCCTGATCAAAACAATGCAGCAGATGAAAAGTGAGGCAGACACAGGCGGTGCCTCCACGGCTACACACAGTGTGTATTTAGCGTTCGTGCGAGGGAGCGCATGCTTGTTGCCACGTGGAATAGGCAGGTCTTGAGGCAGCTAGTACCTCTGCCTCAAGGAAGGGGGCGATATATTGTCAATTTGCAGTTCAATGCCACAGCAGTACTCCAACACGCCACACTGGGAGAAGTGGGGGCGCTCAAGCTAGCAGACACAGGTCTCTCCAGCGGAACCAAGCAGTTTTTTCTTTTCTTTTTTTTTTTCAACTGTATTTATAACAAACAAGGCATTTTTATTAGAGTGAGCCAGCGTTTGTGGGTGTTTTTTGTCAGATGCAAAAATATTGTTTAATTTCTTGGAATTAAATTTAATTAAAGGCCTACTGAAAAGAGATTTTCTTATTTAAACGGGGATAGCAGGTCCATTCTATGTGTCATACTTGATCATTTCGCGATATTGCCATATTTTTGCTGAAAGGATTTAGTAAATAAATAAATAAATAAATGGGTTGTACTTGTATAGCGCTTTTCTACCTTCAAGGTACTCAAAGCGCTTTGACACTACTTCCACATTTACCCATTCACACACACATTCACACACTGATGGAGGGAGCTGCCATGCAAGGCGCCAACCAGCACCCATCAGGAGCAAGGGTGAAGTGTCTTGCTCAGGACACAACGGACGTGACGAGGTTGGTACTAGGTGGGATTTGAACCAGGGACCCTCGGGTTGCGCACGGCCACGCTTCCACTGCGCCACGCCGTCCCAGTAGAGAACATAGAGAATAAAGTTCGCAACTTTTGGTCCCTAATAAAAAGACTTTGCCTGTACCGAAAGTAGCAGACGATGTGTGTGTGACGTCACGGGTTGTAGGGCCCCTCACATCCTCACATTGTTTACAATGTGAGCCACCAGCAGTATGAGCAATTTGGACCAAGAAAGCGACAATTTCCCTATTAATTTGAGCGAGGATGAAAGATTCGTGGATGAGGAAATTCAGAGTGAAGGACTAGAAAAAAAAAAAAAGAAAACATTTTTTTTTTTTTAAAACAGACGAGGGCAGTGAGAGCGATTCAGATGTTTTTGGACACATTTACTAGGATCATTCTGGAAAATCCCTTATCTGCTTATTGTGTTGCTAGTGTTTTAGTGAGATTAAGTAGTACCTGAAAGACGGAGGGGTGAGGCCACGGGTGTCTTGTCGCCAGAGTCTCTGAGAGAAGTCACGGCAGCTGCATGGACGGCGCAAACTCCGCTGATCTCCGGTAAGAGGCGACTTTATACCACAATTTTCTCACCGAAAACTGCTGGCAGACATGTTCGCTTGACCGCTCTGTTCCATAGTAAAGCTTCACCTCCGGGAATTTTAAACAAGGAAACACCGGCTGTCTTTTTGTGGCTAAAGGCTAAAAGCTTCCCACCTCCATTTTTCTACTTTGACTTCTCCATTATTAATTGAACTAACTGCAAAAGATTCATCAACACCGATGTCCAGAATACTGTGTAATCACGCGATTAAAGCAGACTACTTACATCTTGGATCGGGCTGGAAAATAATGTCCGCTACAACCGAAGACGTCAAACGCACGCTTCACCATAAGCGTCATCTTACCGCAACGTTTTCAACAGGAAACTTCGCGGGAAATTTAAAATTGCAATTTAGTAAACTAAAAAGGCCGTATTGGCATGTGTTGCAATGTTAATATTTCATCATTGATATATAAACTATCAGACTGCGTGGTTGGTAGTAGTGGGTTTCAGTAGGCCTTTAAATGAATGTTTCTGCCAATATGGAGGATTATATATTGTATCCAAGATTAAATACTTTTCTAAACTGGACTTTAAGACAAAATGAATGTGATCATACAAAGTACGTTTTCATGGGGGATAAATATTGCTGCTTCAGATACAAATACAGAAAGGTAATATACACCCACAATACTCGATTTATTTTGTTAAAAGCAAATGGGACCAAAAAGTATTTAATAACAACTTTATCAAATAGTTTTTGGACCCATTTATCATATCATAATATCATCATGATAAAGTTTTTATGAATGCGAATAACTCCCTTTTTTCCCTGTAACTCTAATGTGCAACCTAAATCAACAATGGCTAGAACTGCACATATGAATTTAAGTAAAAACAAAAAAAGTATCTATGCCTCACCTGGTGTTTAGTTCACCGCACGTCACTGCTTAATTGAATTGCTACAACATGCAACAATGCATCTGGCAGATTCCTTTAAATTGAGTGCGAAAATAACGTGTTTTGGGATGACGATGCTACCAAAACACATACAATATGAAATTGCCTCCAGTCGTCTGTAGGTGACGTCTGTAGGCTGACGCAGGCGACATTTTGGAGCTAAAAGTGGGTATTTTAAAGGGCCTACTGAAATGAGATTTTCTTATTCAAACAGGGATAGCAGGTCCATTCTATGTGTCATACTTGATCATTTCGCGATATTGCCATATTTTTGCTGAAAGGATTTAGTAGAGAACATCGACGATAAAGTTCGCAACTTTTGGTCGCTAATAAAAAAGCCTTGCCTGTACCGGAAGTACCAGACAATGTGCGCGTGACGTCATGGGTTGTGGAGCTCCTCACATCTGAACATTGTTTACAATCATGGCCACCAGCAGCGAGAGCGATTCGGACCGAGAAAGCGACGATTTCCCCAATACTTCGAGTTAGGATGAAAGATTTGTGGATGAGGAAAGTGAGAGTGAAGGACTAGAAAAAAAAAAAGACGAGGGCAGTGAGAGCGATTCAGATGTTATTAGACACATTTACTAGGATAATTCTGGAAAATCCCTTATCTGCTTATTGTGTTACTATTGTTTTAGTGAGATTACATGGTCGTACCTGTACAACCTGAGGGTCGGCCCCGCACCTTTCTTCAGCACCAGTCGACAGGTGGTGGCGATGCTCATCTCTGCACCTTCGCAAAGGACCCTCTTCGAAACACGATCTTTCGAAATGATCGCTGCATAATACACTGTACTTTGTGTGTGTGGCCCAATCCAACCGTGTTCGCTTGACATCTCTGTTCCATAGTAAAGCTTGACTGTCATCTTTCGGGAATGTAAACAATGAAACACCGGCTGTGTTTGTGTTGCTAAAGGCGGCCGCAATACACCGCTTCCCACCTACACCTTTCTTCTTTGACGTCTCCATTATTTGAACAAATTGCAAAAGATTCAGCAACACAGATGTCCATAATACTGTGGAATTATGCGATGAAAACAGACGACTTATAGCTGGGAATGGTGCTGGAACAAAATGTCCTCTACAATGCATGACGTCACGCACACACGCCATCACACCGTGACGTTTTAGCATGATACTTCCATGCGAAATTTAAATTTTTTTTTTTTTTTTTTCCATTTTCTACCGCTTATTCCCTTTCGGGGTCGCGGGGGGCGCTGGCGCCTATCTCAGCTACAATCGGGCGCACTAGGGCCAATTTTAGTGTTGCCAATCAACCTATCCCCAGGTGCATGTCTTTGGAAGTGGGAGGAATCCGGAGTACCCGGAGGGAACCCACACATTCACGGGGAGAACATGCAAACTCCACACAGAAATATCCCGAGCCTGGATTTGAACCCAGGACTGCAGGAACTTCGTATTGTGAGGCAGACACACTAGTAAATGTGTCTAATAACATCTGACTCGCTCCCACTGCCCTGTCTTTTTTTCTCCTTCTAGTCCTTCACTCTCACTTTCCTCATCCACGAATCTTTCATCCTCGCTCAAATCAATGGGGGAATCGTCGCTTTCTCGTTACGAATCGCTCTAGCTGCTAGTGGCCATGATTGTAAACAATGTTCAGATGTGAGGAGCTCCACAGCCCGTGACGTCACACTCACATCGTCTACTACTTCCGGTACAGGCAAGCCTTTTTTATTAGCGACCAAAAGTTGCGAACTTTATCATCGATGTTCTCTACTAAATCCTTTCAGCAAAAATATGGCAATATCTTTTTTTTCTTTTTCTAGTTTTTCACTGCAATTTTGTAATCTAAACCGGCCGTATTAGCATGTGTTGCAATGTTAATATTTCATCATTGATATATAAACTATCAGACTGCGTGGTCGGTAGTAGTGGGTTTCAGTAGGCCTTTAAAATGTGCTGAAAGTCATTAGAAAACAACACTTGAGGGTAAATTTTATCAGTAGACACATTTTTTTAGGTCCAGAACTATGAACTAAGTGTCAATGTTGTCAGCCAAGTCAACACAAAATATGCTGCCAGCCTTGATATGATCACTTGTCAATCACAAGACTGACACAAATAGACTTTTTACGGTCACATGGCATACCTACAGCAATTCGGAATGCTCACTGAACCTACATAAGATGCAGGACTGTAGGAAGAATCCACTAGGAAAGAACATGTCACACGGGACAAAGCATTTCTGCACCAACAATGACTAAGTATGGCGGTACTGAGTGAGATATCAAAGTACTGGACACATTAGTTAATGGTAATCCATGCAACAGTCTGAGAATGTGTTTCATTAGGTCAAAGTTAGTCAGGAGTTACGCGCTCTATTACAACTTGGCAAAGTGCACGCATATTCCATGAGTGCGAGCCAAAAGCATGTCCACTCAGACGGTTTACCTGCCAGGAGACCAGCAGAGAGGCAAAAGACCAAGAGGTCAGCGTCACGTACTGTAATTGATATGATGTCTTCTGGCAGGTGTTTTAACATAGTGTGCACAGCGCCTTGGTCCAATTCATTCCCCGACCCCGTCTTGTGTCCATATTAAGCTCGGCGTGCGTCCCTGCACAGAGGAGGAGTGGCGCGAGTGTGGATAAAGGCGAATGTGAAATAACTTGTAGCAGAGGGAGACAACAAGAAGAGGCTTTGTACTTAAGAATGTGGCCTTTTCCGTCTCGTAAACACTCCGTTTTGGCAACCGTTTTCCAAAAACAACAAAACTTTGATGTCCAGTGTAAAAGATACCGTGCCTGGACCCGCAACAAAGTTAATATTTACAGGAGTAATGACAAGCTTCTGCTCGGGCATAATTTTTTTTAAGCAGTGTCACTACATATATTTATGCATTTTTCATCACAAAGATCTGTTATTGATAATGGAAGAAGTTAAACATCTTCATGTTTATCTACAAATTAAACAAACTACTGAAACATAGTTATGGTATAAAATGAGGAGATCAAAATAAAGTTAAAAGTTAAAGTACAATGATCATACCATGCCAAACCTCACGATTTTTCTGGGAGACTCCCGAATTTCAATGCCCCTATCGAAAATCTCCCGGAGCAACTATTCTCCCGATTTTCTCAAGATTTCCCCCCGGACAAAAATATTGGGGCGTGCCTTAAAGGCACTGCCTTTAGTGTCTTCAACAACCTGTCATCACGTCCGCTTTTCCTCCGTCCAAACAGCGTTTCGGCCCAGTCGCATGAGATATGCGGCTTTAACAGACACACATATGTGAATGCAAGGCATACTTGGTCACCAGCCATACATGTCACACTGAGGGTGGCCGTACAAACAACTTTAATTATTTTAAAAATATACGCCACACTGAAAACCCACACCAAACAAGAATGACAAACACATTTCGGGAGAACATCTGCACCGTAAAGCAACATAAATACAACAGAACAAATACCCAGAATCCCTTGCAGCACTAACTCTTCCAGGACGCTACAATCTACGATATACACCTCCGCTACCACCAACCCCCCCAATCGCGCCCACCTCATCCCCCCATCTCCCGAATTCGGAGGTCTCAAGGTTGGCAAGAAGACGCCTTGGAGCCACTATTTTGAGAATCTAATGCATTGTGAAAGTAATGCAGTTGTTGTATTGAAGTGAAAATATCAAACTTCCTGTTGATTTTTGCTAAAGTATGTTAATTATTAAAATGTAGGTCTAAGTGAGACCTACATAGTGTTTTTTGTTTCATGTCTCTCTGACATTCCTACCGGAAGTTACAAGCAGTTTTGTCTGTGTTTTATTCCTAGGAGCAGTTTGTCCGTGTTGTATTCCTAGGGGGAAGGTAGAGCGCAATTTTGAGTTTTGAGGTTAGGTTTTTTCATCAGATCGCAATTTATGCCAGACCTGATGTGTGTGTCAAGTTTGGTGAGTTTAGAAGCATTTTAAGGCGGTCAAATAACAGCTCAAAGAGGCAAAAATGACATTTTTTAGGAGACTTTGCACAGGGGTTCTCTGAAGGCGCGTAAAATCAAAACCTGAGAACTTATCAAAACTCTGTTTATCTACATTTAATCAGAAGGGTTCAATCTCTCTCCTGTGCGAGTTTGAAGCCAAAAAAACAAACGCACTCAGAGGAGATAATGTTTGAAGAAAGGTGACCGGTTTTTACAAAAGTTTTGTTTTGAAGGGGGGATTGCAAACTTCCTGTTGATTTTTGTTGGGGGTTGTCAATCTATGAAATGTAGGTCTAAGCGAGACCTACATAGAGGTTTTTGTTTCATGTCTCTCCAACATTCTTACCGGAAGTTACAAGCAATTTTGTCTGTGTTTTCTTCCTAGGAGCAGTTTTTTCAGTGTTTTATTCAAAAATAGCGCTAGAGCGCAATTTTGAGTTTTGGGGTTTGTTTTTTTTCATTAAATCGCAATATTTGCCAGTCCTTATGTGTGCGCCAAGTTTGCTGACTTTTGAAGCATCTTAAAGGGGTCAAATTACAGAGCAAAGAGGCAAAAATTGCATTTTGCGCGAAAATTTTATTTTGAAGGGGTTTTTGCCAACTTCCTGTAGATTTTTGCTGAAAGAAGTGAGTGTGTGAAAATTGGGTCTAAGTCAGACCTACATAGGAGTTTTTGTTTCATGTCGCTATGACATTCCTAACAGAAGTTACATGCAGTTTTGTCTGTAATTTTTTCCTAGGGGGCGCTAGAGCGCAATTTTTATTTTGGGGGATTGGTTGCTTAATATGTTGGGAAGGTTTGCTATACCGACGTGTGTGTCAAATTTGGTGAGTTTTGAAGCATGTTAAGGGGGTCGAATTACAGCGCGTAGGTGCGGAATAATAATAAAACACAGCAGTTTCAATAGGGTCCTTGGCCCATGGCAAAGGACTCCTGTGGAGTCTTTTGCCATGGGTCTGCGGACCCTAAATAAAGCACAGGCAACTCAGATGGGGTGCATGTTTTGACAAATTCTCCGCCATTTGTGTGAAGCAGTTCTGCAGTAGAAGTTTAACATACAGTATTCTTTTTAATGCCTATGTTCGCTCCAGGGTGAGAGAGAAACAGTATCTTGATTCCTCCTTATGGTTTGCATGTTTGGAAATATTGGCAATAAGTAATCTTTGAAGTACTTTATCTTCTATTGCAGTGGTTCTCAATCTTTTTTCCAGTGATGTACCCCCTGTGAACATTTTTTATAATTCAAGTACCCCCTAATCAGAGCAAGACATTTTTGGTTGAAAAAAAGAGATAAAGAAGTAAAATACAGCACTATGTCATCAGTTTCTGATTTATTAAATTGTATAACAGTGCAAAATATTGCTCATTTGTAGTGGTCTTTTTTTAACTATTTGGAAAAAAGATATAAAAAATAACTAAAAACTTGTTAAAAAATAAACAAGTGATTCAAGTATAAATAAAGATTTCTACACATAGAAGTAATCATCAACTTACAGTGCCCTCTTTGGGGATTGTAATAGTAATATCCGGAATTATGAATTTAATTCTAAACATTTCTTCACAAAAAAAGAAATCTTTAACATCAATATTTATGGAACATGTCCACAAAAAAATCTAGCTGTCAACACTGAATATTGCATTGTTGTATTTCTTTTCACAGTTTATGAACTTACATTCATATTTTGTTGAAGTATTAGTGAAGTGAAGTGAATTGTGTTTATATAGCGCTTTTCTCTAGTGACTCAAAGCGCTTTACATAGTGAAACCCAATATCTAATTTACATTTAAACCAGTGTGGGTGGCACTGGGAGCAGGTGGGTAAAGTGTCTTGCCCAAGGACACAACGGCAGTGACTAGGATGGAAGAAGCGGGAATCGAACCAGCAACCCTCAAGTTGCTGGCACGGCCGCTCTACCAACCGAGCTATGCCGCCCACTTTATTCATAAACATATTTATAAAGAATTTTTGAATTGTTGCTATTTTTACAATATTTAAAAAAAAAATCTCACCTACCCCTTGGCATACCTTCAAGTACCCCCAGGGGTACGCGTACCCCCATTTGAGAACCACCGCTCTATTGCATTGGTTCTCAAACTTTTTTTCACCAAGCACCACCTCAAAAAAACGGAATTGCAGCAGGGCATATAGTATGCACCTGCCTTGAATTACTGCCGGGTCAAACTCACTTTCCAAAATAATTAGCGCATGCTTAGTATTACCGCCTGGTCAAACTCGTGACGTCACGAGTGACACTTTGCCTGTCATCATTTTCAAAATGGAGGAAGCTGATTTCAATACCGGTAATTTGAAATCGCGTAAAGGGAATAAGATTAAGAGCTATTCAGTAGGATTTAAGGTCCAAGCTTACATCACACTAAAATTTTTACTGCATACCTTTGGTAAGTGCCGGAGTGAGAAGAGGTTTTAAAATAATTAGCGCATGCTTACTTTTACCGCATGCCTCTGGTAAGCGCAGGAGTGAGAAGAGGTTTTAAATTAATTAGCCCCCCGGCGGCAATTCAAGGAAATGTGGTAGCAACAATTCAAAAATCCTTTATAAATATATTTATGAATAATACTTCAACAAAATATGAATGTAAGTTCATAAACTGTGAAAAGAAATTCAACAAAGCAATATTCAGTGTTGACAGCTATATTTTTTGTGGACATGTTCCATAAATATTTTATATCTGCACCTTATTGATATTTATTTATATCTGCAGCTTATTGCTTTTTTTTGTTATCCTGCACTACCAAGAGCTAATGCAACAAAATTTCGTTCTTATTTGTACTGTAAATTTCATTTTTTGTGAAGAAATGTTTAGAATTAAGTTCATGAATCCAGATGGATCTCTATTACAATCCCCAAAGAGGGCACTTTAAGTTATTATAAGTTTATATATAATTGAATCACTTGTTTATTTTTCAACAAGTTTTTATTTATTTGTTTATCTTTTTTCCAAATAGTTCAAGAAAGACCACTACAAATGAGCAATATTTTGCACTGTTATACAATTTAATAAATATTATTTTACTTCTTTATCTCTTTTTTTCCACCAAAAATGCTTTGCTCTGATTAGGGGGTACTTGAATAAAAAAAAAAATGTTCCCAGGGGGTACATCACTGAAAAAAAGTTGAGAACCACTGTTTTAGATCAGTGGTTCTCAAATGGGGTTACGCGTACCCCTGGGGGTACTTGAAGGTATGCCAAGGGGTACGTGAGATTTTAAAGATATATTCTAAAATAGCAACAATTCAAAAAATCCTTTATAGATATATTTATTTGTTGATGACTGAAGTACTGATATCAACCAAAGCTACTCATCCCACCCCCCGGATTGTAAATAATGTAAATAATTCAATGTATATACTATGATGATTAACTTGTGTGATGACTGTATTATGTTGATAGTACAAATTTGTACCATGAATTGATTAACGTAGACCCCGACTTTAACAAGTTGAAGAAATTATTTGGGTGTTACCATTTAGTGGTCAATTGTACGGAATATGTACTGTACTGTGCAATCTACTAATAAAAGTTTCAATCAATCAATTGAAAAATAGCAACAGTTCAAAAATCCTTTATAAATATATGTATTGAATAATACTTCAACAAAATTTGAATGTAAGTTCATAAACTGTGAAAAAAATGCACAGTGTTGACAGCTAGATTTTTTTGTGGACATGTTCCATAAATATTGATGTTAAAGATTTCCTTTTTTGTGAAGAAATGTTTAGAATTAAATTCATAATTCCGGATATTACTATTACAATCCCCAAAGAGGGCACTTTAAGTTGATGATTACTTCTATGTGTAGAAATCTTTATTTATTATTGAATCACTTGTTTATTTTTCAACACGTTTTTAGTTATTTGTATATCTTTTTTCCATATAGTTCAAGAAAGACCACTACAAATGAGCAATATTTTGCACTGTTATCAGTCAATCAATCACTCTTTACTTATATAGCCCTAAATCACTAGTGTCTCAAAGGGCTGCACAAACCACTACGACATCCTCGGTAGGCCCACATAAGGGCAAGGAAAACTCACACCCAGTGGGATGTCGGTGACAATGATGACTATGAGAACCTTGGAGAGGAGGAAAGCAATGGATGTCGAGCGGGTCTAACATGATACTGTGAAAGTTCAATCCATAATGGATCCAACACAGTCGTACAATTTAATAAATTAGAAACTGATGACATAGTGCTGTATTTTACTTCTTTATCTCTTTTTTTGCAACCAAAAATGCTTTGCTCTGATTAGGGGGTACTTGAATTAAAAAAAAAAAATGTTCACAGGGGGTATATCACTGAAAAAAAGTTGAGAACCACTGTTTTAGATGATGCTGTATGCAAGCAGTGGTCCATCCATCCATTTTCTGCCGCTTATTCCCTTAAATGTTCACAGGGGGTATATCACTGAAAAAAAGTTGAGAACCACTGTTTTAGATGCTGCTGTATGCAAGCAGTGGTCCATCCATCCATTTTCTACCGCTTATTCCCTTTTGGGGCTTCACGGTGGAAGAGGGGTTAGTGCATCTGCCTCACAATACGAAGTTCCTGCAGTCCTGGGTTCAAATCCAGGCTCGGGATCTTTCTGTGTGGAGTTTGCAAGCAGTGGTAATCTACATTATGCCACTGGGGGTTGTAGTCAAGTGGGCGGGGCTAATTTATAATCCGTCAATCAGTGATCTCGCTGGGAAACTTTTTTTTCCTCACCCCCTGCGTGCATCATCCCTCCCTGCTGGAGGACCACTGCGTGTCCTTTTCTCATTCGTCTCTCTTTCTCTCGCACACACTAGACGCGGACCTATCTCCACACTACCGACCAACCAGCATGGACGCACGGGTCGCTGCCTCTCTGCTCGCCGGACTTGTGGTCCTCCTTCACGGATTGACGGGTGAGCGCATTGACGGGACATCGCGCTGTGTTTTTTTTTTTTTTTTTTGTATTTTTTCTCATTGGTACAATTTATGCACGTTACCGATATAGAGTTTGTGTTTTAGTTAGCTGAGGTTATTTTTAGAGGTTGATGCACTTAAACCATGTTGAAAGGTCAGTGTGCAGAGGAACTTCTCCCACTGGTGCAGGTCCTGACTAAAGTAAACCACACTACATGTGACTTTTCACACACACCCACTTGTTTACATTCATTTTCAGTGAAAAAATGTCACAAGTGCAGTCTTTTTCTGTAATGACCTGGCTGTGTTTATGCAGGAGTAAACCAACATGAGCGTGAGTAATTTGATTGGGAGAATATACCTGGTGCAGTTTGCTTGGATTTTTTGCAATGGGACCATGCAAAAAAATGTATACTTGGCAATTTTTAACAGCTCAGATTTGAAAAAAAGCTTCTAAAATATACTTTTAAACGACACAGATAATTATTGTGATCACATTGGACCACAAACAGATACCAGAGTTCCTTAAAGCAGTGTTTTTCAACCACTGTGCCGCAGCACACTAGTGTGCCGTGAGATATTGTCTGGTGTGCCGTGGGAAATGATGCAACTTCACCGAATTGGTCCCCAAAAATATTTTTTGCAAATCAATAATTATATAATGTGCCGTTGTCTAGTGCAGTGTTTTTCAACCACTGTGCCGCAGCACACTAGTGTGCCGTGAGATATTGTCTGGTGTGCCGTGGGAAATGATGCAACTTCACCGAATTGGTCCCCAAAAATATTTTTTGCAAATCAATAATTATATAATGTGCCGTTGTCTAGTGCAGTGTTTTTCAACCACTGTGCCGCAGCACACTAGTGTGCCGTGAGATATTGTCTGGTGTGCCGTGGGAAATGATGCAACTTCACCGAATTGGTCCCCAAAAATATTTTTTGCAAATCAATAATTATATAATGTGCCGTTGTCTAGTGCAGTGTTTTTCAACCACTGTGCCGTGAGATATTGTCTGGTGTGCCGTGGGAAAAGATGCAACTTCACCGAATTGGTCCCAAAAATATTTTTTGCAAATCAATAATTATATAATGTGCTGTTGTCTAGTGCAGTGTTTTTCAACCACTGTGCCGTGGGAAATTGTGAAGTGAATTATATTTATATAGCGCTTTTCTCTAGTGACTCGAAGCACTTTTACATAGTGAAACCCAATATCTAAGTTACATTTAGATATTGGCATAGCTCGGTTGGTAGAGTGGCCGTGTCGGCAACTTGAGTGTTGCAGGTTCGATTCCCGCTTCCGCCATCCTAGTCACTGCCGTTGTGTCCTTGGGCAAGACACTTTACCCACCTGCTCCCAGTACCACCCACACTGGTTTAAATGGAACTTAGATATTGGGTGTCACTATGTAAAGCGCTTTGAGTCACTTGAGAAAAGCGCTATATAAATATAATTCACTTCACTTCACATTTAAACCAGTGTGGGTGGCACTGGGAGCAAGTGGGTAAAGTGTCTTGCCCAAGGACACAACGGCAGTAACTAAGATGGCGGAAGCGGGAATCGAACCTGCAACCCTCAAGTTGCTGGCACGGCCACTCTACCAACCGAGCTATACCGCCCCACCAAATTATGCAACTTCACCTAATTTATGCCAAAAATATTTTTTGGGCAAATCAATAATTACAATCTGCCAATAATGTGCCATTGCTTAGTGTCTGTGCTGTGTAAAACCTGGCAGGGTAACCACGTAATACTCCATGTCAGGAGGTGGCAGCATTGCTTTGTAAAAGTCGGAATGTGTCGGGTGTGAATTAGTGTGAATTATATTTATATAGCGCTTTTCTCTAGTGACTCAAAGCGCTTTTACATAGTGAAACCCAATATCTAAGTTACATTTAAACCAGTGTGGGTGGCACTGGGAGCACGTGGGTAAAGTGTCTTGCCCAAGGACAGTGACTAGGATGGCGGAAGCGGGAATCGAACCTGCAACCCTCAAGTTGCTGGCACGGCCACTCTACCAACCGAGCTAAACCGCCCCACCAAATTATGCAACTTCACCTAATTTATGCCAAAAATATTTTTGGGGCAAATCAATAATTATAATCTGCCAATAATGTGCCATTGCTTAGTGTCTGTGCTGTGTAAAACTCGGCAGGGTAACCACGTAATACTCCATGTCAGGAGGTGGCAGCATTGCTTTGTAAAAGTCGGAATGTGTCGGGTGAGACAAAGATGGTTTGTTGTGAACGTAGACCCCGACTTAACAAATTGAAAAACTTATTCACGTGTTACTATTTAGTGGTCAATTGTATGGAATATGTACTGTACTGTGCAATCTACTAATAAAAGTCTCAATTAATCAATCCCGATATGCAGACCACAGTGGGAGGCAGCGTGCAGGTAAAAAAGGTATGTAATGCTTAAACCCAAAATGAACGAAAGGGAAAGGCTATGCAAAACGAAAGTCAAATTGAACTGGCTACAAAGTAAACAGAGACGGAATGCTGGACGACAGCAAAAACTTACGGCGTCCACAAAGTACATCCGTACGTGACGCGACAATCAGCAATGTCCACACAAACAAGGATAGCAACAACGTAGATAGCCTTGCTAGCTAACACAAAGTACATTTTTATGGATTTTTTTTTATGAAAGAAATGTGCCTTGCCTTGAAAAAGGTTGAAAAACACTGGTCTAGTGCCTGTGCTGTGTAGAGCTTGGCAGGGTAATCATGTAATAAGTTAAGTTAAAGTTAAAGTACCAATGACGGCGTGGCGCAGTGGGAGAGTGGCCGTGCGCAACCCGAGGGTCACTGGTTCAAATCCCACCTAGAACCAACCTTGTCACGTCCGTTGTGTCCTGAGCAAGACACTTCACCCTTGCTCCTGATGGGTGCTGGTTGGCGCCTTGCATGGCAGCTCCCTCCATCAGTGTGTGAATGTGTGTGTGAATGGGTAAATGTGGAAGTAGTGTCAAAGCGCTTTGAGTAACTTGAAGGTAGAAAAGCGCTATACAAGTACAACCCATTTATCATTTATTGTCACACACACACTAGGTGTGGTGAAATGTGTCCTCTGCATTTGACCCATCCCCTTGATCACCCCCTGGGAGGGGAGGGGAGCAGTGGGCAACAGCAGTGCCGCGCCCGGGAATTATTTTGGTGATTTAATCCCGGATTCCAATCCTTGATGCTGAGTGCCAAGCAGGGAGTTAATGGGTCCCATTTTTATAGTCTTTGGTATGACTCGGCCGGGGTTTGAACTCCCAACCTACCGATCTCAGGACGGACACTCTAACCACTAGGCCACTGAGTAGGTTTATTCATAATACATATATTTATTTATTTACAATACTCCAATACTGGAGATAGGGAAGTCTGGGCTTCCCTGCTTAGGCTGCTGCCCCCGCGACCCGACCTCGGATAAGCGGAAGATGATGGATGGATGGATGGACAATACTCCATATCATTAGGTGGCAGCAGGTAGTTGAGTAGTCGAGGATGGTTTGTCCTGATCCCAATAAGCAGAGCACAGCGGGAGACAGCTTGCAGGTAAAAAGGTATGTAACACTTAAACCAAAAATGCCAGCTAGGAAAAGGTACTGAAGCATAGGGATGGCTATGCAAAACTAAAGTAAAACTGAACTGGCTACAAAGTAAACAAAAACAGAATGCGGGACGACAGCAAAAACTTACAGCGTGTGGAGCAGAGGCGGCGTCCACCAAGTACATCCGTACATGACATGACAATCAACAATGTCCCCACAAAGAAGGACAGCGTACGCACAACTTAAACAGTCTTGATTGCGAAAACAAAGCAGGTGCGGGCAATAGCACTCAAGGGAAGGCGTGAAGCCGCAACAGGAGAACACCAACAAAACAGGAAGAGTCACCAAAATAACAGCGCAGGACAGGAACTAAAGCACTACACACAGCAAACAACAACAAACTCAAAATAAGGCACGACAACCTGGTGGAGAATAATTGTTTAACCTTTTCTGCTGGTGGTGTGCCTCTGTATTTTTTTTTATGATAAAAATGTGCCTTGGCTAAGAAAGGTCAAAAGACACTGCCTTAATGGCCTACTAAAATTACATTTTCTTATTCAAACGGGGATAGCAGGTCCATTCTATGTGTCATACTTGATCATTTCGCAATATTGCCATATTTTTGCTGAAAGGATTTACTGACGATAAAGTTCGCAACTTTTGGTTGCTAATAAAAATGCCTTGCCTTTACCGGAAGTAGCAGACGATGTGCGCGTGACATCCTCACATTGTTTATAATCATAGCCTCCAGCAGCAAGAACTATTCGGACCGAGAAAGCGACAATTTCCCCATTAATTTGAGCGAGGATGAAAGATTCGTGGATGAGGAAAGTTAGAGTGAGGCACTAAAAATTTTTTAAAAAATAAAATAAAAAGCGGGCTTCACGGTGGCAGAGGGGTTAGTGCTTCTGCCTCACAATACGAAGTTCCTGCAGTCCCGGGTTCAAATCCAGGCTCGGGATCTTTCTGTGTGGAGTTTGCATGTTCTCCCCGTGAATGCGTGGGTTCCCTCCGGGTACTCCGGCTTCCTCCCACTTCCAAAAACATGCACCTGGGGATAGGTTGATTGGCAACACTAAATTGGCCCTAGTGTGTGAATGTGAGTGTGAATGTTGTCTGTCTATCTGTGTTGGCCCTGCGATGAGGTGGCGACTTGTCCAGGGTGTACCCTGCCTTCCGCCCGATTGTAGCTGAGATAGGCGCCAGCGCCCCCCGCAACCCCGAAAGGGAATAAGCAGTAGAAAATGGATGGATGGATGGATGGAAAATAAAAAGCGACGGCTCCGGGCGGCGGCAGTGGTAGCGTTTCAGATGTTATTAGACACATTTACTAGGATAATTCTGGAAAATCCCTTATCTGCTTATTGTGTTAATAGTATTTTAGTGAGATTAGACGAGTAAAGTCATACCTGAAAGTCGGATGGCTGCGGTGAACACCAGTGTCTCAGAGAGAAGCCGATGAGGAGCCAAGATCACAGCTGCCTTTTTGACATCTACAGGAGAAGGTCCCATAATCCACTGAAGTCTCCGGTAAGAGCCGACTTAATATCACAATTTTCCCATCCAAAAACTTGCTCGTTGACGTAGAGAAACATGTTCGCTTGACCGCTCTGTGTTAAAGCTTCACAACAAACAAACACCGGCTGTGTCTCGGTGCTAAAGGCAGCTGCAATACACCGCTTTCCACCAACAGCATTCTTCTTTATAGTCTCCATTATTAATTGAACAAATTGCAAAAGATTCAGCAACACAGATGTCCAAATTACTGTGTAATTATCAATCAATCAATCAATGTTTACTTATATAGCCCTAAATCACTAGTGTCTCAAAGGGCTGCACAAACCACTACGACATCCTCGGTAGGCCCACATAAGGGCAAGGAAAACTCACACCCAGTGGGACGTCGGTGACAATGATGACTATGAGAACCTTGGAGAGGAGGAAAGCAATGGATGTCGAGCGGGTCTAACATGATACTGTGAAAGTTCAATTCACAATGGATCCAACACAGTCGCAAGAGTCCAGTCCAAAGCGGATCCAACACAGCAGCGAGAGTCCCGTTCACAGCGGAGCCAGCAGGAAAACATCCCAAGCGGAGGCGGATCAGCAGCGCAGAGATGTCCCCAGCCGATACACAAGCGAGCAGTACATGGCCACCGGATCGGACCGGACTCCCTCCACAAGGGAGAGTGTAACATTGGAGAAAAAGAAAAGAAACGGCAGATCAACTGGTCTAAAAAGGAGGTCTATTTAAAGGCTAGAGTATACTTAAATGCTTCTACTGAGGTGGCATCTCGAACTTTTACCGGGAGGGCATTCCAGAGTACTGGAGCCCGAAATGAAAACGCTCTATAGCCCGCAGACTTTTTTTGGGCTTTGGGAATCACTAA
The DNA here is from genome assembly GCF_033978795.1 of Nerophis ophidion. Lineage (NCBI taxonomy): Eukaryota > Metazoa > Chordata > Actinopteri > Syngnathiformes > Syngnathidae > Nerophis > Nerophis ophidion. The sequence continues at coordinate 8,175,856 of NC_084628.1, read as the reverse complement.
TAAGCCAGAGTCCTTTGAACGCAGATTTCTTGCCGGGACATATGGTACAATACAATCGGCAAGATAGGATGGAGCTAGACCGTGTAGTATTTTATACGTAAGTAGTAAAACCTTAAAGTCACATCTTAAGTGCACAGGAAGCCAGTACAGGCGTAATGTAATTATGCGATGAAAAGGGATGACTTTTAACCGTAAGTGGTGCTGGTCTAAAATGTTCGCTCCAACCAATAACGTCACACACACGCGTCATCATTCTGCGACATTTTCAACAAGAAACTCCGCGGGAAATTTAAAATTGTAATTTAGTAAACTAAAGCGGCCGTATTGGCATGTGTTGCAATGTTAATATTTCATCATTGATATATAAACTATCAGACTGCGTGGTTGGTAGTAGTGGGTTTCAGTAGGCCTTTAAATGGATCAAACCCGACAAGTGTGCTCATTGGGATGTGATGGCTGCATGTGCACAGAGGTGCGTGCTGTATAAAGTTGGCCACTCAAGATGGCCACGTGTATTTTTAGCCACTTCTCTGCTTTCTGTCAGGTCTTGTCTGACCCGAGCGGGACACATAAACACATAACAGTGAAAAAAGTTGGAATGAGAGTGCAGTTTCTGCCACAAATAATCAGCGGTAGGGCTGTGTGTTTATTCGTTTGGTGCACTATATGGCAGTTGATTTACTTGTTTGTGTGTCAGAGACGCTCCTGAGACCTCCGCCCATTCTAAACCTTTCCTCTCTTTGAGGGTCGGACTTCCCTCTCGCGCTCCTGTTTGTTCTCCACCTTTCCCTACCGCCTCCTCCTTGTGTATTGTGTTTGTTCATCTCCTGTTTGAGGTCACCCCGACCATTGTCCATAGTCTTTTTACAAGTACATCATCATCAGCTCCCTCCCAACTGCACTTAGTAGTCCACTTCCTGGACCTCGCCTTGCTCATGTGCACAAAAATGACCAGGGAATTCCTGAGAACACAGACTCGTTTTTATGAAGTACTGACTGTCCAGAGTCGAGACCCAGGATGGACCGCTCGTCGGGACCCAGGATGGACCGCTCGCCTGTATCGGTTGGGGACATCTCTACGCTGCTGATCCGCTTGAGATGGTTTCCTGTGGACGGGACTCTCACTGCTGTCTTGGAGCCACTATGGATTGAACTTTCACAGTATCATGTTAGACCCGCTCGACATCCATTGCTTTCGGTCCCCTAGAGGGGGGGGGGTTGCCCACATCTGAGGTCCTCTCCAAGGTTTCTCATAGTCAGCATTGTCACTGGCGTCCCACTGGATGTGAATTCTCCCTGCCCACTGGGTGTGAGTTTTCCTTGCCCTTTTGTGGGTTCTTCCGAGGATGTTGTAGTCGTAATGATTTGTGCAGTCCTTTGAGACATTTGTGATTTGGGGCTATATAAATAAACATTGATTGATTGATTGATCTTGACATATTTGGCAATTTTAACTTAAAAAAATATATATATTCACGGATGAACCTGAACGGGACAAGCGGTAGGAAATGGATGGATGGATGGACAAAAGACAAGGGTCACGCCAAATTCGCTATTGTGTCAATCAACTCTCCGTGGTTGATTGACACAGAGAGTACTCTCTGTGGTCAATCAACCACAGAGAGTACCAGGGCCCTAATTTGGCTTTGATTGATTGATTAAAACTTTTATTAGTAGATTGCACACCGCAGTACATATTCCGTACAATTGAGCACTAAATGGTAACACCCGAATAAGTATTTTAACAGCACACCACGGACATTATAAAAAGAAGTCAACAAAGACTGTCAGCCATCCGAAAACTTAAAGGACTTTATGTTGCACCTCATCTCCTGTTATTACTTTACCAAAGCATCGTTCAATCCATCCTTCTGTACTGCTCCACATGTTTTTTCACCATGCTTTCTGTAACCAATGGGACCAAACTCACACGCATTACAAACATAGCAGCTAAAATCGTCGGCCTACCCACACCCAACATTTTAGATTCAAACCACAGGTCCATCACTCGACCTGGCAAACATAATAGTCCAGGATATCAGTCACCCACTACACAAATACATAATCCCACAACCATCAGGGCGCAGGTACAGAACCATCAAATTCCGGAGGGCCCGCCTCAGGAAAAGCCTTATCCCTGCAGCTATAGCCGCCCTTAAGCAGGCCCGGCCGACCCGTCTGATAAAGCCTGTAAATGTGTCGGTCATGTATGATGTCTTTTTGTTATTTTTGTTTTGTGATGTGTAATGTCTATATGTTTAAATGTATGGCAGTGAAAATCAATTTCCCCAAAGGGGACCAATAAACCTAAATCTAAATCTTAACTTGTTTAAGTCGCGATCCACATAGATCAATTCATTGTAAGGCTAAGTTGTTTGTTCGTACAAAAGTGTGTTATATGATAGAAAAAATACTTTTAGACATAAATAATAATACATTTGAATAATACTACATATCAGGGTTTTATGCTGTTGATTCCGATACCAATACCGATAACAATCACATGTTCTAAAAGGTTCCTATTATGCAAAACCAACTTTTTTTTACCTGTTGGTACCTGTTTCTGAGTATTTGGGATCCCCATAAATACCAAAAATTGGAACTCAAACTATAGAGGCGTGGCAGACATAATTATAAAACAATCTTGCCTTCTTCCAAATGAGCCGTTTAGTGACGTATTTTGCCTTATTTAGGTCAGTGGATATCTCCATATATGGTAGAGGTGTCCAGTGGGGGTTGGACTCCACCAGGGCTGTTCTTTGTCACCGATTCTGTTTACAACTTTTATGGACAGAATTTCTAGGCGATCCGGTTTGGTGGCTGCAGGATTAGATCTCTGCTTTTTGTGAGTGATGTGGTCCTGCTCATCTGGCCAGGATCTTCAGCTGTCACAGGATCAGTTCGCAGCCGAGTGTGAAGCGACTGGGATGAGAATCAGCACTTCCAAATAGTCCGGGTCTATGGTTTTCGCCCGGAAAAGGGTGGCGTGCCATTTCCGGGGGAGGAGATCCTGCCCCAAGTTTAAGTACCTCGGGCTGTTGTTTACGCTTGAGTAAAGAGTGGATCGTGAGATTGACAGGCGGATCGGTGCGGCGTCTGCAGTGATGGGAACCCAGTATCGGTCTATCGTGGTGAAAAAGAGCTGAGCCGGAAGGCAAAGCTCTCAATATCCCACTCCATCTTTGTCCCTATCCTCACCAATGGTCATACGCTTTGGCTTATGACCGAAAGGACAAGATCATGGGTACAAGAGACCAAAATTAGTTTCCTCTGTCGGTTGGCGGGAGTCTCCCTTAGAGAGGGTGAGAAGCTGTGTTATTCGGAAGGAGCCCTGAGTAAAGCCGCTGCTCCTTCACATTGAGAGGAGCCAGATGACGTGGTTCGGGCATCTGGACAGGATGTCACACGAACGCCTCACTAGTGAGGTGTTTAGGGCATGTCCGACCGATAGGAGACCACAGGGAAGACTCAGGACACGTTGGGGAGACTACGTCTCGGGATCCCCTGGGAAGAGCTAGACAAATCGGCTGGGGAGATTGAAGTCTGGGCTTCAATGTTGAGGCTGCTGCCCCCGCGACCTGACTTTGAATAAGCAGAAGAAGATGGATGGATGGGTTTGCATGTGTCAGGCATTTTTATTCAGTTGTAGTCAAAAATGTCTTTTTTTTTTCTCTATCCTCTTGTTTTGCGGCAGACTGGCTCGTACATGCACATGAGGACTAAAATCCTCTGCTGTTGCCTTTTATAATAAAAAGTAGCACATAGTTCTAACTTTGGTCAGTAGACTCGATATGGAAGCACTAAAAACTACAACATGGCTGACGGGTAGGAGATGTAATTGAAGGAGGCGTGGTCTAGGGGAGGATTTCGTCAAGTAAGTAGGACCATCCCACAAAAGGATGCATTCTGTAGAGCAGTGTTTTTCAACCTTTTTCAAACCAAGGCACATTTTTTGCGTTGTAAAAAATCTGGATGAACACCACCACCAGAAATCATTTAAAAACGAAACTCAGTTGACAAGAAAAAGTTGTTGTCGCGATTGTTGTATAGGACTTTAAACCATAACCAAGCATGCATCAATGTAGTTCTTGTCTCAAAGTAGGTGTACTGTCACCACCTGTTAAATCACACCCTGACTTATTTGGACTTTTTTTGCTGTTATCCTGTGTGTAGTGTTTTAGTTCTTGTCTTGCGCTCCTATTTTGGTGGCTTTTTCTCTTTTTCTGGTATTTTCCTGTAGCAGTTTCATGTTTTCCTTTGAGCGATCTTTCCCGCATCTACTTTGTTTTAGCAATCAATAATATTTCTCTTGTTTTTATCCTTCTTTGTGGGGGCATTGTTGATTGTCATGTCATGTTTGAATGTGCATTGTGGACGTCGTCTCTGCTCCACAGTAAGTCTTTGCTGTCGTCCAGCATTCTGTTTTTGGTTACTTTGTAGCCAGTTCAATTTTAGTTTTGTTCCGCATAGCCTTCCCTAAGCTTTAATAGCTTTTCTTAGGGGCACTCACCTTTTGCTTATTTTTGGTTTAAGCATTAAACACCTTTTTACCTGCACACTGCCTCCCGCTTTTTCCGACATCTACAAAGCAATTCGCTACCGGCTGCCACCTACTGATATAGAAGAGTATTACACAATTACTCTGCCAAGATCTAGACACACAGACACTCAACAACAACACATCATTTGCAGACTATAATTACTGTTTTGCAAAAAATATTTTTAACCCAAATAGGTCAAATTAGATTATCTCTCACGGCACACCAGACTGTATCTCACAGCACACTAAACAGTGGTTAAAAACCCTGCTGTAGAGAGTTAGAAAGTGCCTTAATGATTGTCTGTAAAAGAAAAAACAACAAAGTAAAATGTTGACCAAAGTACCACCATTACATGTTATGTAGATCACAAGGAAAAAAATCATAATGACCCCTTTAACTAAAACAATTTCAATAGGGACCCTTGCCTTACAGTATGCTTACAATACACCATTTTCACCCAAAAAAAAACAAAAACATGGAGTTGGATTTACCAGAATGTTTTCATTATTTCAAAAAAAAAAAAAATAAACTAGTAATTTTCAAAGTTAGCTAAAAGTGTGTTCAGGGGTTTTTGGACTTCCAATTGTTTGGTAGACAAAAGGTGACACAGCGTCAAAAGGCCGGTTTATTCTACCCTTTCCGCTCAGACACTTTGCTGCTGCTGTGCGGGAAACATTTGATTGTCGCAGTGAAGTCCACTCAGGCCGTTGGCATGTGGACACAGCGTCTGTGTGGATGTCCACATGAGCGCCACATCTTTTGTCTCCATCCTCGATGACATCAGAGGAAAAACGGCCCGGGGTGTTGATGTGCAGCAGTGACCCCTTAATAAGGACGTATTCACTTCCTGTGACATCAGCCAATGGAGTGGGGCCAAAGAGCAGCCCCATCTAAAAGTGGCTGCCGTCTGCTCTTAGCACCCACAATAAATGGCTTTGTTCTGCTGTTAAAGCATGCAAAATGGAGGCTGGACATATGTGGATACGAGGCAAGCAATGCAGTGTGTTGGAAGTCCATTCATTTGGAGTTTTTCTCACAGTAAAGTGGTATTCTTTTATTTTATCTTTACAGTCCTTTGTTGGGGGCCTTTAGATTATGTTTGATGCGCGAATACATTTGGGGCAATCTAAAATGTTGTATACCAAAATATTTGTATTTTGGTAAAACACTTTATTGACTCTCTTTTGTTAACCCTTTATTATTGTTAGAAAAAGCTCATATATATTCAGTATGTATATTAAACAAGAAGCGAAAAGACTAGCAGTAATTGCTGTGACTTAGAGAAGGGAACAAATAAAAATTGCTTCTTCTTACACCTTTTTGGACATGTTCAATTGTGCAAGTAGAAATGTGTTATTCTTATTGTAGCTCTTAACCTTTGCCAGAAAAAATATCATTTCTATTTGCCAGTACAGTGGTTCCTCAACTTAAAAGCCTACTGAATCCCACTACTACCCACCACACAGTCTGATAGTTTATATATCAATGATGAAATCTTAACATTGCAACACACGCCAATACGGCCGGTTTTAGTTTACTAAATTGCAATTTTAAATTTCGAGCGGAAGTATCATGCTAAAAAGTTGCTGTATGATGACGCGTGCGCGTGACGTCACGGATTGTAGAGGACATTTTGTTCCAGTCCGATCCAAGCTATAAGTAGTCTGCTTTAATCGCATAATTCCACAGTATTATGGACATCTGTGTTGCTGAATCTTTTGCAATTTGTTCAATGAATAATGGAGACGTCAAAGAAGAATGCTGTAGGTGGGAAGCGGTGTATTGCGGCTACTGTCAACAACTTGTGATCTGATTGGCTATCGCAACTGTCCATCAACTGTATGTGTTCTGTTCGTTTACACTATGTTGGTTCAAAAGGCTATGGCTAAATTCATAAAGCTCTGGCAACAAACCAGCTGACTTCTGATTGGATGAAAGCTCTAATGTAAAAACTAGCAACATGGGAGCTTGACATGAAGAGAATATGATGGATAATTTTCTATATCAATGAAAATTTAATTAAAAAATTTGACAATTTGTAGGGGTGTAACAGTACACGAAAATTTCGTTTTGGTACTTACCTCGGTTTAGAGGTCGCGGTTAAGTTCATTTTCGGAACAGTAAGAAAACAACAAAATATTATTTTTTTGTTTATTTATTTACCAAATTTGTAAACAATGGCTTTATCCTTTTAACATTAGGAACACTAATAATTCTGCCCACGTTAATCAACATTAAACTGCCTCAACTTGTTGCTCGGATTAAATAAAATGACAAAACTTTTCTTCTTCATATGAAAAGTGCAACATTAAACAGTTTCAAGTCAACTCATAATGCTTAATTTATTACAGCATTTGGGAAGCCTGTAGTTGATTTTTATTATGTAAATGTTATATTTTTATCAACATGTGATAGCAGGGACCCTGCCATTCAAACTAGGCTGCTACATTACTAATGATTAATGTAACTATAGCTGAAAAAATAGCACATAGCAATAGGAGAGACTATTCATCCCTGAACACCATGGAGTTCATGTAGGCTTGATGATGCACTTACAGTATTATATCACTAGCATACACACACACACATGCACGCACGCACGCACGCACACACAAACACACACACACACACACACACACACACACACACACACACACACACACCGCACGATGAGCTAACACACACACCGCAAAATGAAATAACTTCACGCTAAAAGTTAATTAGCCTTCACCTCAAGCTAGGACTGCGAGCGAGCTGAGCTGCAGTTTGTTTCTAGAACGTCACCTAGAACGTTTATTATAATTTGGTGAGAGACCGCTGCTCACCTGCTAAACGCCTATCGGCTGACTAAATGTGCCATGAATATGCACTGCTGAATGGTTGTTACCACTCTGAATACTCACTGCTGATTGGCTGTTACCGCTATACATGTAACCAATCAGATGGTTGTGTGGGTGGGACAATGCTGGGTACTGTGTAGGAGACAGAGGCAGAACGGAGTGGAGCAGCTTGTTAAGACTTTAGCTTAGGCGGCTACTTCATATGTTGGTGTGGAAACTCCTTCGGTACACCTCCGAACCGAACCCCCCATACCAAAACGGTTCAATACAAATACACGTACCGTTACAACCCTATTTTTTTTATTGATAATCAGATTAATTTAATAATTGAATCCATCCGCTAACAGATGTTGATCTGCATAGCACCGTCGCGGCTCAAAACTCAAAACGTCAACACTCAATCACAGGACGCGCAAATGTCACGTTCAACGTGAGGCGAGTTAAAAGGCCTTACTGACATCAACTCGTGACAGTATTATTTTTTTGTGGTGGCGTGTGGGAGGGGCAAGCACTAATTAAATTGATTTCAAGTCATTTAAACGGGAGACATTGATTTGAGATCTTAGGAGCTCCCTTACAGCAGTGGTTCTCAACCTTTTTTCAGTGATGTACCCCCTTTGAACATTTTTTAAATTCAAATACCCCCTAGTCACAGCAAAGCATTTTTGGTTGAAAAAAAGAGATAAAGAAGTAAAATACAGCACTATGTCATCAGTTTCTGATTTATTAAATTGTATAACAGTGCAAAATATTGCTCATTTGTAGTGGTCTTTCTTGAACTATTTGGGAAAAAAGATATAAAAATAACTAAAAACTTGTTAAAAACGTCAAAAGTGATTCAATTATAAATAAATATTTGTACACATAGAAGTACTCATCAACTAAAAGTGCCCTCTTTGGGGATTGTAATAGAGATCCATCTGGATTCATGAACTTAATTCTAAACATTTCTTCACAAAAACAGAAATCTTTAACATCAATATTTATGGAAAATGTCCACAGAAATATCTAGCTGTCAACACTGAATATTGCATTGTTGCATTTCTTTTCAGTTTATGAACTTTCATTCATATTTTGTTGAATTATTATTCAATAAATATATTCATGAAGGATTTTTGAATTTTTGCTATTTTTTAAAAATCTCACGTACCCCTTGGCATACCTTCAAGTACCCCCAGGGGTACGCGTACCCCCATTTGAGAACCACTGCCTTACAGAACCAATTAAGCTCGTAAGTTGAGGTACTACTGTATTTCTGTTCCTGGAAATGACTTTCTTCAGACTGCTGATTGGTTACAATGGTCGTACAGTTATGTTTTGTTTTTATTTAGCAACCAGTAAAAGCTAATTGTAAAAAAATAAAAAAAATAAAAAAAATATTTTAAAACTTGATGTTGTGGCCACAGCCACTGAAAGCTGGTGGACACAGCTGGTGTTAGTGCTGTCTCTTTTCTTTCTTCTCAAGGATTAATGCCAGTCATGCCAGTTGCTAAATATAATACTCTAATACAACTCTATTACTTGCCGGCATTTTAATCGCTGGATAGAGACAGAGTCTTTTCAATCATGCCACACAGTGACAGAGAAGTCAGACTTTCAAGTGTTATGGACACACTTTGTGGGGGGTTTTGTACAGTGTGTCTTTGTTTGATGTGATGAAATAATCTCCTGCAAGCTGCTTCATCAGAACAACACTTTAGCTGATATGGATGCTGATCCACTGATCGGTGAGACCTTTAAAGGCCATACATGCTAGGAATAGTGAAACACTATTCTTAATCGGATCTTACCGACTTGTGACATATCTTCATTATGGAAGTATGAAGTGTTTTTATCTGCACTAGACGGAGTCTTGAGATACTGTACATCCATCCATCCATTTTCTACCGTTTATTCCATTCGGTTTTGTGGGGGGCGCTGGAGCCTATCCCCGCTGTACGACAACTCCTAAGTTAAAGTCCTAAATATTTAGTTTACAAAGACATTTTGGCCATTGTGTGCTTCAATTGTGCTTTAAAATAGGAAAAGATCGGGACTGTTTTATTGTCGTGTTACGGTCTCTTGCGTTTGATGGCTGCAACATGTTTGAAAAAAATCGGGCACAAGTGGCAAAAAAGACTGAGAAAGCTGAGGAATGGTAATCAAACACTTATTTGAAACATCCCTCGGGTGAACAGGCTAATTGGGAATAGGTGGGTGCCATGATTCAATCATCAATCAATCAATGTTTACTTATATAGCCCTGAATCACTAGTGTCTCAAAGGGCTGCACAAACCACAACACAAACGACATCCTCGGTAGGCCCACATAAGGGCAAGGAAAACTCACACCCAGTGGGACGTTGGTGACAATGATGACTATGAGAACCTTGGAGAGGAGGAAAGCAATGGATGTCGAGCGGGTCTAACATGATACTGTGAAAGTTCAATCCATAATGGATCCAACACAGTCGCGAGAGTCCAGTCCAAAGCGGATCCAACACAGCAGCGAGAGTCCCGTTCACAGCGGAGCCAGCAGGAAAACATCCCAAGCGGAGGCGGATCAGCAGCGCAGAGATGTCCCCAGCCGATACACAGGCAAGCAGTACATGGCCACCGGATCGGACCGGACCCCCTCCACAAGGGAGAGTGGGACATAGGAGAAAAAGAAAAGAAACGGCAGATCAACTGGTCTAAAAAGGGAGTCTATTTAAAGGCTAGAGTATACAAATGAGTTTTAAGGTGAGACTTAAATGCTTCTACTGAGGTGGCATCTCGAACTGTTGGGCACTATGTTTTCATGCTGACAAAGAAACGAAATATTGTCGATTCATCCAGGGTTATTCATGTAGGACTTTCAGCAAATTAACTGAAAATGCATCATAATTTATGCTATTTTTTATCCTATATAACAGGGGTCGGCAACCCGCGGTTCTGGAGCCGCATACGGCTCTTTGATCACTCTGATGTGGCTCAGCTGCTGAATTGCCGACCCCAACGATTATTCCTGGAGGTTTCCGGATTTTAGTGCCTCTCTCTCAGAAATCACCCAGGGATAACATTCTCCAATTTTCACCTGGACTTCAATATTGAGGGTGTGCAGTTGTTGCAATGCCTTTAACCTCCTCCACAACATATCGTTGCGGCCGCTTTTACACCACGCGATCTGCGTGTCGACTGATCACATTTAAAATTCAGCCTCTGTTAACACACGTAAGCGACTGCAACGCATACTTAGTCAATAACCATACAAATTACACTGTGGGTTGTAATATAAACAACTTTAACAATCTGACTAATACGCGCCACACTGTGAACCCACACCAAACAAGAATGACAAACACATTTCGGGAGAACATCGGCACTGGATCACAACATAAACACAAACGAACTAATACCCAGAATCCCATGCATCCCTAACTCTTCTGGGCTACATTATACATCCCCGCTAGCACCAACCCCCCCCCCCAAAGGCCGCCCATCTCAACCAACGCACGGAGGGGGTAGGGGGATTTGGTGCTAGCGGGGTGTATAATGTAGCCCGGAAGGGTAGGGATGCATGGGATTCTGGGTATTTTTTATGTTGTGTTACAGTGCCGATGTTCTCCCAAAATGTGTTTGTCATTCTTGTTTGGTGTGGGTTCACAGTGTGGCGCATATTAGTAACAGTGTTAAAGTTATTTAAACGGGCACCCTCAGTGTGACCTGTATGGTTGTTAAACAAGTATGCCTTGCAATCGTTTGCATGTGTTTTCAGAAGCCTCATACGACATGTGACTGGGCTAACATGCTGATTGAACGTGTTATAGAGGGCCCCAGAAGCAGCCCCTCCACAGGGTGCCCTTATTATTGTTGGTCGAGGGAAAACCTGTAAACATTCGTGAGAATAGTTGATTTGACATCCGGGAGTCTCTCGGATTATTCGGGATGCTCTCAAGCGGCATTCATATAAAACTCTCGGGCCCCACTATCGTTACATTTTCATATTAAGGTGCGGGCCGCGTGTCTGATACCCCTGGTTTATACATAGCACAAAGTAAAAAAAAAATCTGTATGCAGTGTTATTTCATTTTAAATTTCTAAAGAGTTTTGTGGCTCCCATTGTTTTCTTTATTTTGTGAAACGGGTCAAAATGTCTCTTTGAGCGGTAAAGGTTGCCGACCCCTGATAAAAACATTCAAATCATTTTCATTCAAAAAAATGGTTAAAACTTTAACATTTAGGCAACATTTTTTTTTAAATAATTTAAAAAATGTCAAGTTTGTTGTTGTTTTAATATTACATTATTTTATGGTAGTTTTTCTTACTTAAGTAAATGGGACCTGCACCATTATTATAGCATGTAAAAGCACCAATGAAGAGAGAATAGGACGTATTTTTGAACATAATTAATACGACATGTTGAATAAGACAGTCCTGTTAGGCAAAAACTCAACAAAACCCAGGGACAACTTCCTTCCTTGCACTGTAAAGCGAGTGTTTCCATAAAGATGTCATTCAACGGGGTTCAAATTGTTTCACTGCTAAAATTGCATTCTGCTTGGTGATGACAACAGCACAAAGTCTTGGCAGCAGCTGTGTCCACTACAGTACTGCGTACGAGTATTGACCAGTACCACGATAATGGTGATAATGGACACTATGCACCGGATCGATAGAAGGATCAAACAGTAAAAGACCTGCACCACTCAGGTGAACTACTACACACATCACAGCACAGAAAGCTCAAAAAGATAGTTATTTGAAACACATTTTTAAAAGCAAGTCTTGTTAGCGACTATATTCCTGTGCCTAATAAAGACGGACATGCCATTAAATTAATGCGTATGCGTCTTGCAAGTTCCGTTATAACTGACACATTTTCTAATAGAAACAAATAGAAACACTCTTGACAACAATCCAATGCAACTATATTTGCGTGCGTTGATAAAGGTGCCTTTCAAGTAATTCAGAGCTGACACCTTGTGCAAAATGATCAGAACAACTGGAATTAAGACTGAACATAAAGTCAGGGAAATTGCAGTAGAAGTAATGAGACGAATGCTCAGTGTTAGCACAGGCCAGCAAAACGTCAACATGTCAAGTAAAACAACATCATAATACTCTGAGATGTTAAAAGGTCTCCTGTATTTCACCCTATTTAGAGGACCATCAGTGGGCATCTTTTTGTAAACATCCATCCATTTTCTACCGCTTATTCCCTTTTGGGGTCGCGGGGGGCGCTGGCGCCTATCTCAGCTACAATCGGGCGGAAGGCGGTGACCACCCTGGACAAGTCGCCACCTCATCGCGGGGCCAACACAGATAGACAGGCAACATTCACACACTAGGGCCAATTTAGTGTTGCCAATCAACCTATCCCCAGGTGCATGTCTTTGGAAGTGGGAGGAAGCCGGAGTACCCGGAGGGAACCCACGCATTCACGGGGAGAACATGCAAACTCCACACAGAAAGATCCCGAGCCTGGATTTGAACCCAGGACTGCAGGATCTTCGTATTGTGAGGCAGACGCACTAACCCCTCTGCCACCGTGAAGCCCAATGTTTTTGTAAACAAAGGAGTTTAATGTGGATATTGTGTGACTGCGTTGGAGTCTCATCTGTATGTGATGTCTTTAGACTGCTACAGTATGTTAGCTTTTTGTTAGACGGTCATTCTAAAACTTTGTAAAGGGGTTAAAGCCAAGCTTCCCAAGTTATGAGAACATTACAATGTCAAAATGATGCCTTGTTTGTCTTTTATTGCAACAAATAACTTAAAGGCCTACTGAAACCCACTACTACCGACCACGCAGTCTGATAGTTTATATATCAATGGTGAAATATTAACATTGCAACACATGCCAATACGGCCTTTTTAGTTTACTAAATTACAATTTTAAATTTCCCGCGGAGTTTCTTGTTGAAAACGTCGCGGAATGACGACACGTGCGCGTGACGTCACGGACCGTCAGGAAATATTACCACAGCACCATTTGGGGCTGAATCTTTTGCGATTTGTTCAATTAATAATGGAGAAGTCAAAGTAGAAAGATGGAGTTGGGAAGCTTTAGCCTTTAGCCACACAAACACAAGGTGATTCCTTTTTTGAAATTCACAAAGGTGAAGTGAAGTGAAGTGAATTATATTTATATAGCGCTTTTCTCTAGTGACTCAAAGCACTTTACATAGTGAAACCCAATATCTAAGTTACATTTAAACCAGTGTGGGTGGCACTGGGAGCAGGTGGATAAAGTGTCTTGCTCAAGGACACAACGGCAGTGACTAGGATGGCGGAAGCGGGAATCGAACCTGCAACCCTCAAGTTGTTGGCACGGCCGCTCTACCAACCGAGCTATACCGCCCCACAGGTGAAGCTTTACTATGGATCAGAGCGGTCAAGCGAACATGGATCCCGACCACTTGTCAACCGGCAGGTTTCGGTGAGAAAATTGTGTTAAAAAGTTGCCTCTTACCGGAGATCTGTGGAGTTTGCGCCGTCCTTGTATCTGCCGTGACTTCCCTCAGACACTGGCCTCAAGACACCCGTGGACAAACCCCTCCGACTATCAGGTACTATTTAACTCACTAAAACACTAGCAACACAATAGACAGATAAGGGATTTCCCAGAAAAATCCTAGTAAATGTGTCTAAAAACATCTGAAGCCTTTTTTTTTTTTTTTTTTTTTTAACATTATTTATTTATTTTTTTCTAGTCCTTTGCTATCAATATCATCATCCACAAATCTTTCATCCTCGCTCAAATTAATGGGGAAATTGTCGTTTTCTCGGTCCGAATAGCTCTTGCTGTTGGAGGCTCCCATTATAAACAATGTGAGAACGTGAGGAGCCCTCACCCTTGTGACGTCATCGTCTGCTACTTCCTTTAAAGGCAAGGCTTTTTTATCAGCACCAAAAGTTGCGAACTTTATCGTCGATGTTCTCTACTTAATCCTTTCAGCAAAAATATGGCAATATCGCAAAATGTTCAAGTATGACACATACAATGGACCTGCTATCCCCGTTTCAATAAGAAAATTTCATTTCAGTAGGCCTTTAAAAGGCCCTGGTATTGCTAACACTTTTGTCACCTTTTTTACAGAACCTAAAAATTATGTACACATAAACTTAGTAATTATGAAAAATATGGACAACTGTAAAATAAATGTGTTTTGTTAAACAACTAATGGTAATATAAGGTAGCCGGTGGTGTGTTTGTTATATTTTTGCTTTGAAAAATGCAACTGTGAGCCAGTTGCAAATAAGCCACTTCAAGCCAAATGTGATGCCGAAAATCAGGAGCACCCTTGAAGGGAGAAATACTTAGTCAGAAGCTGCGGAAAAATTGAGCAAGAAGAGCAAAAGCAGCGCTCAAAAGCGATAAAAAATAATCGAAGTTGTTAGTATTCTGTTTTGCGTCCTCTTCTACTGATGTTTTCCTCTAGATGCTTTCGGAAATCCTGAAAGAGCATGAGGAAACACAGGCTATGATGTCTTTGGCAGGGAGGGTGGAAATGCTGATTCTTCTAGATTTCTTTTTTGATCACAATGTTAACCATATCAGTTTGGAAGTAATCATGGACCGGGGTGACAAAAAAAAATGCAATTTTGTATTTGTAATAGTAGTTTTACATGCCTTTATCCACACTGTGTATGGGGGAAAATGGGCTCCCGTCCTGTAGAGCAGTGGTTCTCAAACGGGGGTGCGCGTACCCCTGGGGGTACTTGAAGGTATGCTAAGGGGTATGTGAGATTTTTTTTAAATATTCTAAGAATAGCAAAAATTCAAAAATCCTTTAAAAATATATTTATTGAATAATACTTCAACAAAATATGAATGTAAGTTCATAAACTGTGAAAAGAAATACAACAATGCAATATTCAGTGTTGACAGCTAGATTTTTTTGTGGACATGTTCCATAAATATTGATGTTAAAGATTTCTTTTTTTGTTAAGAAATGTTTAAAATTAAGTTCATGAATCCAGATGGATCTCTATTACAATCCCCAAAGAGGGCACTTTAAGTTGATGATTACTTCTATGTGTAGAAATCTTTATTGAAAACTGAATCACTTATTTTTCAACAAGTTTTTAGGTATTTTTATATCTCCATCCATCCATTTACTACCGCTTATTCCCTTTCGGGGTCGCGGGGGGCGCTGGCGCCTATCTCAGCTACAATCGGGCGGAAGGCAGGGTACACCCTGGACAAGTCGCCACCTCATCGCAGGGCCAACACAGATAGACAGACAACATTCACACTCACATTCACACACTAGGGCCAATTTAGTGTTGCCAATCAACCTATCCCTTTTTTCCAAATAGTTCAAGAAAGACCACTACAAATGAGCAATATTTTGCACTGCTATACAATTTAATAAATCAAAAACTGATGACATAGTGCTGTATTTTACTTCTTCATCTCTTTTTTTCAACCAAAAATGCTTTGCTCTGATTAGGGGGTACTTGAATTAAAAAAAATGTTCACAGGGGGTACATCACTGAAAAAAAAGGTTGAGAACCACTGCTGTAGATGACACCATATCAAAGTACAGTTACTGTAGTTATCTACCAATTACTCAAAAACTAATTGATATTATAATAAATAACTGGCAGATTCATTTTCAGGAGCAAAAATCCATTAAAAAAACATGTTAGTGTAAGTTCGTCATCTGGACGCGATCGGTGCTTTAATTTACTATCCATCCATTTTGTACCGCTTGTCCCAATTGTGAAGTGTGTGAAGTGAATTATATTTATATAGCGCTTTTCTCTAGTGACTCAAAGCGCTTTACATAGTGAAACCCAATATCTAAGTTACATTTAAACCAGTGTGGGTGGCACTGGGAGCAGGTGGGTAAAGTGTCTTGCCCAAGGACACAACGGCAGTGACTAGGATGGCGGAAGCGGGAATTGAACCTGCAACCCTCCAGTTGCTGGCACGGCCACTCCACCAACCGAGCTATACTTATTTACGTTTAAATTTAAAATTGGCTAACCAGCCAGTAGTGGTCTCAGATTATGTTGGCCTATCATTGTTGCTAATGTTACTGCTCATCTAAAGATGTGATGTTAGCTGTTGCACAGACTTTGGCTTGATCTAAACAATACGATTATATCAAGATAATTTTTTTATCCACTTCCTGCTAAATCACGTCAGATGAATGCCTGTTTTGTTTCAAACTCGGATGTCTTCCGTGTCATTGTTATAAAGATGGCTTTTTTTTTAAATGCTCCAGACTCACATTATCCTTCTGTTTCTTCTTGGTCTTTGTTGTTTCAACCTCTTCTCAGCGAGGTCGGAGGTGACAAAGGCGACTGTAAAAGGACATTTCACAGGCTCTGCAGTCAAAATCAGTAAAAACACAAAACAGGATGAAGGCTTTTTTTTTGTGTGGCGTCTGCAGATTCCTCCAAGACAAAATGAGCTTACCTTTTGAGACGGCTAGAAAAGCAGGATGTGACTTCTGACTGCTCCAAAGGGTTGAAAGGCCACGTGTCCTCTGGCGATGATGACGTACTCTCATCATCGTTATCATAATAGATAAGTAGATAGATTTTCTATGGAGGCCAAATTTTTTACACAAATAGTTTGAATATTATTCATTAATACATGTGGAATAATTGATTAAATTGTTCATAAATGAATGATATTGTGAAATACAACCTTAAATAATTATACTGAAACTATTCATTATTTATTTATTTCATGTCCTCTTTAATTATTTAATGGTATGAATTTTTTATGTGAAGTATTGTTACTGAATAATACAAATATGCTGCTAAACTGTGAAAAGAATTAACTGGAGATTTGGAATATTTCTTTCACAGCAAATATTTCAAAGGCTGACATGCATGAAATACATTTTAATCATCTTTTTTTTTCGTTTATTTTCTGACTCTTAGCAGATTGTTTAGTGTCATTATCGATTTTTGGTTGACTGTAGCTTTAAATAAATCAATAAATGGGTTGTACTTGTATAACGCTTTTCTACCTTCAAGGTACTCAAAGCGCTTTGACACTACTTCCACATTTACCCATTCACACACACATTCACACACTTTAGTATTTTTTTACATCCTAAATTTAAATACCCTCAAATTATTCATATTCTGGTGAAATTTTGGCTTTATGGTAGAATAATATAGATACAAATAATAATAATGATGAGGTGGCGACTTGTCCAGGGTGTACCCCGCCTTCCGCCCGATTGTAGCTGAGATAGGCGCCAGCGCCCCCCGCGACCCCAAAAGGGAATATGCGGTAGAAAATGGAATGATGGATGGATGTAGCTTTAGTATTTTTTTACATCCTAAATTTAAATGCCCTCAAAATATTCACATTCTGGTAAAATTTTGGCTTTATGGTAGAATAATATAGATACAAATAATAATAATAATAATGAAAGGCGACTTGTCCAGGGTGTACCCCGCCTTCCGCCCGATTGTAGCTGAGATAGGCGCCGGCGCCCCCCGCGACCCCAAAAGGGAATAAGCGGTAGAAAATGGAATGATGGATGGATGTAGCTTTAGTATTTTTTTACATCCTAAATTTAAATGCCCTCAAATTATTCACATCCTGGTAAAATTTTGGCTTTATGGTAGAATAATATAGATACAAATAATAATAATGATGATGAGGTGGCGACTTGTCCAGGGTGTACCCCGCCTTCCGCCTGATTGTAGCTGAGATAGGCGCCAGTGCCCCCCGCGACCCCAAAAGGGAATAAGCGGTAGAAAATGGAATGATGGGTGGATGTAGCTTTAGTATTTTTTACATCCTAAATTTAAATGCCCTCAAAATATTCACATTCTGGTCAAATTTTGGCTTTATAGTAGAATAATATAGATACAAATAATAATAATAATAATAATGAAACGCGACTTGTCCAGGGTGTACCCCGCCTTCCGCCCGATTGTAGCTGGGATAGGCGCCAGCACCCCCCGCGACCCCAAGAGGGAATAAGCGGTAGAAAATGGAATGATGGATGGATGTAGCTTTAGTATTTTTTTACATCCTAAATTTAAATGCCCTCAAATTATTCACATCCTGGTAAAATTTTGGCTTTATGGTAGAATAATATAGATACAAATAATAATAATAATAATGAGGTGGCGACTTGTCCAGGGTGTACTCCACCTTCTGCCGGAATGCAGCTGAGATAGGCTCCAGCACCCGCCGCGACCCCAAAAGGGAATAAGCGGTAGAAAATGGATGGATGGATGGATGTAGCTTTAGTATTTTTTTACATCCTAAATTTAAATGCCCTCAAATTATTCACATCCTGGTAAAATTTTCGCTTTATGGTAGAATAATATAGATACAAATAATAATAATAATAATTATGAGTTGGTGACTTGTCCAGGGTGTACTCCACCTTCTGCCGGAATGCAGCTGAGATAGGCTCCAGCACCCGCCGCGACCCCAAAAGGGAATAAGCGGTAGAAAATGGATGGATGGATGGATGAAGCTTTAGTATTTTTTTACATCCTAAATTTAAATGCCCTCAAATTATTTACATTCTGGTGATATTTTGGCTTCATGGTAGAATAATTTAGATACAAATAATAACAATAATGAGGTGGCGACTTGTCCAGGGTGTACTCCACCTTCCGCCGGAATGCAGCTGAGATAGGCTCCAGCACCCGCCGCGAACCCAAAAAAGGGACAAGCGGTAGAAAATGGATGGTTGGATGTTATAATGAAAATACAAACGTTGAATGTAAAAATATAATAATAATATAAAAATCTATTATTTGCAATTTTTTTGTAATATATGTTCATTTTTAGAGCAAAATACACCATTTCAATACATTTAAAAATCACTTTAATCTAAATTTCAACTGTTGATGATGATGTTTTTAAACACCATTTAATTTGTCCTTATTAGAAGTAAACCTGAAATTCTGTGTATGTTTCCAGTTTAACTCTTTAAAAAAAAACTCACAGTAATTTTGCAACTTGGATTTCGGAGATAAGATGTAAGGAATAAATAAAAGTAGCTGAGCTTACCAAGAAACACTTTGTCTCATATTTTCATCTAAAAAGAAGTATCTGATGATGGTGACTCACCTTCAGGTGTGCCAAGTGTCTGATGACTTCTTGTGATGTCTGATCTTATTAATAACTTGTCAATGAAAGTGACCAACAGTACTTTTGTACAACTGCCTTTAAAGTTGTTTTAGGTATATTTGTAAGCAGTAAAAAAGTAGAATTTATCTTGATAAGAACTCACAAAAGGGACACTTCCTGCTTAGTCGTTGCCCTTCTTCTGTCACACCTAGATAGCTCACCTTGCCTTCTATAGCGCCCCGAGTGGTGAGGAGGAATTACAACATACACATAGTTAAAAGCCTACTGAAATGAGATGTTCTTATTTAAACGGGGATAGCAGGTCCATTCTATGTGTCATACTTGATCATTTTGCGATATTGCCATATTTTTGCTAAAAGGATTTAGTAGAGAACATTGACGATAAAGTTTGCAACTTTTGGTCGCTAATAAAAAAGCCTTGCCTGTACCGGAAGTAGCTGACTATGTGCGCGTGACGTCACGGGTTGTGGAGCTCCTCACATCTGAACATTGTTTACAATCATGGCCACCAGCAGCTATAGCGATTCGGACCGAGAAAGCGACAATTTCCCCATTCATTTGAGCGAGGATAAAAGATTCGTGGATGAGGATAGTACTCTGGAATGCCCTCCCGGTAACAGTTTGAGATGCTACCTCAGTAAAAGCATTTAAGTCTCACCTTAAAACTCATTTGTATACTCTAGCCTTTAAATAGACCTACTTTTTAGACCAGTTGATCTGCCGCATCTTTTCTTTTTCTCCTCTGCCCCCCCCTCCCTTGTGGAGGGGGTCCGGTCCAATGACCATGGATGAAGTACTGGCTGTCCAGAGTCCAGACCCAGGATTGACCGCTCGTCAGGACCCAGGATGTTACGGCTCGCCTGTGTATTGGTTGGGGACATCTCTACGCTGCTGAGCCGCCTCCGCTTGGGATGGTTTCCTGTGGACGGGACTCTCGCTGCTGTCTTGGATCCGCTTTGAACTGAACTCTCGCGGCTGTGTTGGAGCCACTATGGATTGAACTTTCACAGTATCATGTTAGACCCGCTCGACATCCATTGCTTTCGGTCCCCTAGAGGGGGGGGGGGGTTGCCCACATTTGAGGTCCTCTCCAAGGTTTCTCATAGTCATAATTGTCACTGGCGTCCCACTGGGTGTGAATTCTTCCTGCCCACTGGGTGTGAGTTTTTCTTGCCCTTATGTGGGTTCTTCCGAGGATGTCGTAGTCGTAATGGTTTGTACAGTCCTTTGAGACATTTGTGATTTAGGGCTATATAAATAAACATTGATTGATTGATTGAGGATAAGAGTGTAGGACTAGAATACTTTTTTTTTTTAAAAAAGGCGAGGGCAGTGAGAGCGATTCAGATGTTATTAGACACATTTACTAAAATAAGTCTGGAAAATCCCTTATCCGCCTATTGTGTTGCTAGTGTTTTAGTGAGATTATATAGTACATGAAAGTCGGAGGGGTTTGGCCACGTGTGTAGTGACCGCCAGTGTCTCTGAGGGAAGCCACGCAGCTGCAGCAGGACGCAAGCTCCGCTGATGTCTCCGGTAAGAGCCGACTTATTACCACAATTTTCTCACCGAAACCTGCCGGTTGACAAGTGATCGGGATCCATGTTCGCTTGACCGCTCTGATCCATAGTAAAGCTTCACCTTCGGGAATTTTAAACAAGGAAACGTGTTGCTAAAGGCAGCAGCAATACACCGCTTCCCACCTCCATCTTTCTACTTTGAGTTCTACATTATTAATTGAAAACATTGCAAAAGATTCAGCAACACAGATGTCCAGAATACTGTGTAATTGTGCGGTTAAATGGGACGACTTTTAGCCGTAAGTGGTGCTGGGATAAAATGTCCGCTACAACCCAAAACGTCAACAGGATACCTCGCGGGAAATTTAATATTGCAATTTAGTAAACTAAAAAGGCCGTATCGGCATGTGTTGAAATCTTAATATTTCATCATTGATATATAAACTATCAGACTGCGTGGTCGGTAGTAGTGCCTTTCAGTAGGCCTTTAAAGTTAAGTTAAAGTACCAATGATTGTCACACACACACACTAGGTGTGGTGAAATGTATTCTCTGCATTTGACCCATCCCCTTGACCACCCCCTGGGAAGTGAGGGGAGCAGTGGGCAACAGCGGTGCTGCGCCCAGGAATCATTTATGGTGATTTAACCCTCAATTCCAACCCTTGATGCTGAGTGCCAAGCAGGGAGGTAATGGGTCACATTTTTTTATAGTCTTTGGTATGACTCGGCCGGGGTTTGAACTCCCAACCTATCGATTTCAAGGCGGACACTCTAACCCAGGGGTGTCAAACGGATCAGGCCCGTGAAAAGGTTTTATCCGGCCCGAGGGATGAGTTTGCCAAATATTAAAATGAGCTGCTTTTTTTTTTTTTTTTTTTATAAACAAAATAAACTGCTGTTTTAAATGTGTCCACTGGATGTCACAATAGCAATTCTGTTAGGCAAGAAAGGGTGACTGTGGCTCCTCCTCCTCGACCCACGTGAAACCTAAAACCTGCCGTTTTATGTCTTCTGCTTCGAACACATCGTCATTTGGCACCCTTGTTGCCTCAAAATGTCTCTTTTAAACACGAGAAAAGTGAACTTAACCCTTTTATTAGTTTTTACCTTCAATCCCAGAAAGGCTGTGACTTAAATTTTAATCATGGCTTTGTACAAACCCCGTTTCCATATGAGTTGGGAAATTGTGTTAGATGTAAATATGAACAGAATACAATGATTTGCGAATCCTTTTCAACCCATATTCAGTTGAATGCACTACTTTTTTTTTACAAATTATAATTAACTTAGAATTTCATTGCTGCGACACGTGCCAAAGTAGTTGGGAAAGGGCATGTTCACCACTGTGTTACATCAACTTTTCTTTTAACAACACTCTTGGGAACTGAGGAAACTAATTGTTGAAGCTTTGAAAGTGGAATTCTTTACCATTCTTGTTTTATGTAGAGCTTCAGTCGTTCAACAGTCCGGGGTCTCCGCTGTTGTATTTTACGCTCCATAATGTGCCACACATTTTCAATGGGAGACAGGTCTGGACTGCAGGCGGGCCAGGAAAGTACCCGAACTCTTTTACTACGAAGCAACGCTGTTGTAACACGTGGCTTGGCATTGTCTTGCTGAAATAAACAGGGGTGTCCATGATAACGTTGCTTGGATGACAACATATGTTTTTTTACCTTTAGGGCTGTCCTCAAGTTTGGTCCCAGGTCTCCGGAAGGGTGTCAGTCCTAAAAATGTTATAAATAAGTCAGTCATAAGTTATTATTTTTTTCATTTAACACTGTCTGTCGTTAAAACATTTTAAATTTTTTAAATGTATTTTTTTATCAAGTGAAGTGAATTATATAGCGCTTTTCTCTAGTGACTCAAAGCACTTTACATAGTGACACCCAATATGTAAGTTACATTTAAACCAGTGTGGGTCGCACTGGGAGCAGGGGGGTAAAGTGTTTTGCCCAAGGACACAACAGCAGTGACTAGGATGGCGGAAGCGGCAATTGAACCTGCAACCCTCAGGCACGGCCACTCTACCAACCAAGCTATACCGCCCCAATGCTTATGGCCTTTATGTCAACACCCTTATTTATATGGCAAACACACAAACTATGCAACATTTTCCCCCAAAACATTTCGAAGTGGAATATTTGACGTGAAGTAATTGGAACCCTTAATAGATCAATAATTCATAACAATAAAAAAAGAATAATGTTGAAAATAAGCCAAATGTATATTTTTATTTTTAAACTATTAATGCTTAAGTCTGTAAATCTCGATTATAAGATTTTAAAAATGTTTTCATATATTTTTGTTTGTTTGATGCCCTTTTTGGGAAAGAAAACTTTGTTTCTCACAAAATATGCAACAATCCCCCCCCCCAAAATATTTGAAAGTGTAATTGTTCCATTGAGGTAATTGGAGCCTTCAGCTGGTCAATAACAGTCCGCATTGCAGCTTTGTGTTATTAATGTCAACATTGCAACTTTTTCTTGTTACATGTCACTGTTTACTCTTTTATTACACTCTTTTGTTTAAAATTTTTATTATAGTATTTTTTAGAATGGGCCGGGGGCCACAAATGGCCCTCGTGCCGCACTTTGGACACGCATGATCTAAGTCAGGGATGCCCATTACGTCGATCGCGAGCTACCAGTCGACCGCGGGGGGTGTGTCAGTCGATCTCCAGCCAGGCTTTTAAAAAAAATAGACCTAAAAATTAGTGATCATCAATCTTCACCAAGACGTCACTTAAATGACATTCACGGTACCGGAGGGTCTTGTGAGATGACGCTGGCTGCTGCAAGATCATTATTATGAAAATATGACCGAGAGGAAGGCGAGAAACACTTTTTATTTCAACAGACTCTCGCGCCGTACCTTCCGTCAAAACTCTAAAGGCCGACTGCACATTTCCTATCTTCACAATAAAAGCCCTGCTTCATGCTGCCTGCGCTAACTAAATACATCCATCCATCCATCCATCATCTTCCGCTTATCCGAGGTCGGGTCGCGGGGGCAGCAGCCTAAGCAGGGAAGCCCAGACTTCCCTATCTCCAGCCACTTCGTCTAGCTCTTCCCGGGGGATCCCGAGGCGTTCCCAGGCCAGCCGGGAGACATAGTCTTTCCAACGTGTCCTGGGTCTTCCCCGTGGCCTCCTACCAGCTGGACATGCCCTAAACACCTCCCTAGGGAGGCGTTCGGGTGGCATCCTGACCAGATGCCCGAACCACCTCATCTGGCTCCATCAGAGTACATACATACATACATACAGAGTCTCGGAAAACTGGCGTGCACAAGCGATCCCTCAGAAAGCTGGCGTGCACATCACTTGTGCACGCCAGCTCTCCGAGACTCTTATTTTGTTAGCGCAGGCAACATGAAGCAGGGCTTTTATTGTGAAGATAGGAAATGTGCAGTCGGCCTTTAGAGTTTTAACGGAAGGGACGGCGCGAAAGTCTGTTGAAATAAAAAGTGTTTCTCGCCTTCCTCTCTGTCATTTTTTCATAATAATGAACTGGCAGCAGCCAGCGTCATCTCACAAGACCCTCGGGTGCCGTGAATGTCAATCAAGCAAGCTACGGAATTTGCCGCCAATGTTTTTCTTGTAAAGTGTATGGAAGCTGGATGAATTAGATGCCAAAAACCAACCACTTTCATGTGGTATTGTACAGAAAGGACAACTTTTTTTCTCCTCCATTTGAAAATGTGGGCGTTATCATCATTACTGTCTGATTCCAATCAATGCAAGTCATCAGAATCAGGTAATACACCAACTTATATTCTTGTCTTTGTGAAAGAAAGACATCTATATGTGTTACACATGCTTGTATTATCATCAAACACACTTAACTTGTTTACAAAAATGTCTCTTTCATAAATAAATAAATATAAATGATATATATAAATGAGGTAGATCCCCTCGAGTTGGTCAATTGAAAAGTAGCTCGCCTGCAGAAAAAGTGTGGGCACCCCTGATCCATGTGAATAATGGAGCTGAAACTGAACCTCTCATGCAATCATCCAATTGCAAGAAATGTTAAATATGACTGAACACTATTTATATTCCCTTGAGCATTTTCTCTTCAATTTCTTGGTTAGTGTCATTTTGGAAACATTTCAATCAGCTTTTTGTTCCCGACATAAGTCAAAGTTTGCTTACTAGCCCCCAAAGGAGAGCCAGTTGTTCCCGCTTGTCATTCACACTGACGCCAATGTGTAGGGGTGGGGCTTTTACATGGGCGACGATTGGATTTCAGAAAATGATGAACATTCCTGCACTGAGCATCGGGTGTGAAGTACCAAATGAAGTAGGCATTCCCGATGTTGGGGAATTATGGAACATATTAATATATGGCAGTAACGTGTGCAATAAAAAATGCACCCAGAAACATTCAAACTAGCTTGGGTTGAAAGAAAACAGGTACAGTAAATGCTAATAACCAGAATGCTTCAATTAACTACAGTAGGGAATGGATTCATATGGTTCTCCCGTGAAAGGGGTTTTGCAATGCAGTCTGCTGAAAATAATGGAAAATGCAAGTCTACATAGCAACTGACGCAGTGATCAAAGTTGGAATTGACACAAAACACATTTAAGATATTCATCTCTCAACTGCCATTTGGCGACTAAAGGGGATAGTGCAAACCCCCAATTGTTCACGTTTCAGGTGTCGGGTAAACCGTGACAAATGGGGCCATATAAATCCCCTTCCTGCTGTATTCTACTTTGGAACCACTACACACAAAAACATTGAACATTTGTCGAAACATCTTATACTTATATAGCCCTAAATCACGAGTGTCTCAAAGGGCTGCACAAGCCACAACGACATCCTCGGCTCAGATCCCACATCAAGGCAAGGAAAAACTCCAACCAATGGGACAATGAGAAACCTTAGAGGGCACCGCAGATGCCCAGGTGGGGTATAAACATGCATCTCTATTGTGTTGCCTGTGCTACTATTTACCTCACAAATAAACCACATGGTGGCGCTGTTATTAAACCACAAAATGGGATTGACTTGAAATTTCTGACACAGCTCAATGCGCTCTACAAAACAACCGCTGTAACTTTAAGATGTTTAGTCAAATCTCCTTGAAATTTGGTATTAATCTTTATGGGGTTTTTTTTTTGGCTTTTTGTGGCTCAAATTTTATCAAGATCGGTTAAAAAAACATTGCCGCCATTAATTAACCAAACCACAGTTGGACCTTACAGTTGCAACTAATTGCCGAAAAGTCATTAGTTTGGTTTAGTTTATTAAGGATCCGGATTTAGCCGACACCACAGAGGAGACTATTCTTCCTGGGGTCCAGGCAAAAAACATCACACAGTCACAAAACAAAAGATTACAATGCAGTATACCATGATAATAACATTTTGTAATACAAAAATAGCAACAACAATAAAAACAATAACTTGGAGTTTACATAATAATGTTCATACCAAATATAAAAGAGAGCAATATAAATATATATATATATATCAATCCATCCATTTTCTACCGCTTATTCCCTTTTGGGGTCGCGGGGGGCGCTGGCGCCTATCTCAGCTACAATCGGGCGGAAGGCGGGGTACACCCTGGACAAGTCGCCACCTCATCGCAGGGCCAACACAGATAGACAGACTACATTCACACTCACATTCACACACTAGGGCCAATTTAGTGTTGCCAATCAACCTATCCCCAGGTGCATGTCTTTGGAAGTGGGAGGAAGCCGGAGTACCCGGAGGGAACCCACGCATTCACGGGGAGAACATGCAAACTCCACACAGGAAGATCCCGAGCCTGGATTTGAACCCAGGACTGCAGGAACTTCGTATTGTGAGGCAGACGCACTAACCCCTCTGCCACCGTGAAGCCCATATTTTTACAAAAATAAAACAAAAAACCAATGGCCTATAATATGCACATTAGTGTACCAAAGACAAACCATGTTTTAAGTGACAAAAAAGTACCATAATAAATCAAATATGACATACTTCAAAGGGGACCTGTGATGATTTTAATCGACCTTTTAAACAGCACGGTGGACAGGGGTTAGTGCCTGGGTGTCAAACTCTGGCCCGTGGGCCGAATTTGGCCCGCCGTGTAATTTCATTTGGCCCTTGAGGGAATATCAAATTAAGATTAGAGCTGGCCCGCCGGTATTCTACAGGGGCGGTGCCGCTGTAACAACGCATTTGCCAACCCTCCCGAATTTCACTGCCCCTCCCGTAAACCTCCCGTGGCAACAATTCTTCCAGTTTCTCCCAATTTTCACCCGGACATCAATATTGGGGGCGTGCCTCGAAGGCACTGCCTTTGGCGTCCTCTACAACCTGGCTTCACGTCCGCTTTTCCGCCATAGAAACAACATGCGATCCCAGTCACATAATATCTACGGCTTTAACATACACGAATGAATACCTTGCATACTTGGTCGACAGCCGTACAGGTCACAGTGAGGGTGGCCGTATAAACGACTTTAACACTGTTACAAATATGCGCCACACTGTGAAGCCACACCAAACAAGAATGACTAACACATTTCGGGAGAACATCTGCACCGTAACACACGTAATACCCATAACCCCTTGCAGAACTAACTCTTCATGGATGCTGCAATATACACCCCAGCTACCACCAACCCTCCCACCCCATTTATATTTAATTTGATATGCCATTGATATTTTTTTATTATTATTGATAGGTTGATTGGCAACACTAAAAAATTGGCCCTAGTGTGTGAATGTGAGTGTGAATGTTGTCTGTCTGTCTGTGTTGGCCCTGTGATGAGGTCGTGACTTGTCCATGGTGTAAAGTGCCTTCCGCCTGAATGCAGCTGAGATAGGCTCCAGCGACCACAGAAGGGACAAGCGGTAGAAAATGGATGGATGGATGGATAATTTGAAACTTGACTTTGCATGTCACTATAAAGTTATATAAGCCTTACTTGTTCAATATTCAATGCAAAACTTGTTTGGATCCCTATTAAAAGGTTAATTTCTTCAACCTTGGCCCGCGGCTTTGTTCCGTTTTAAATTTTGGCCCACTCTGTATTTGAGTTTGACACCCCTGGGTTAGTGCATGTGCCTCACAATACGAAGGTCCTGAGTTGTCCTGGGTTCAATCCCGGGCTCGGGATCTTTCTGTGTGGAGTTTGCATGTTCTCCCCGTGAATGCGTGGGTTCCCTTCGGGTACTCCGGCTTCCTCCCACCTCCAAAGACATGCACCTGGGGATAGGTTGATTGGCAACACTAAATTGGCCCTAGTGTGTGAATGTTGTCTCTCTATCTGTGTTGGCCCTGCGATGAGGTGGCGACTTGTCCAGGGTGTACCCCGCCTTCCGCCGAGTGCAGCTGAGATAGGCTCCAGCGACCCCCCCGCAACCCCGAACGGGACAAGCGGTAGAAAATGGATGACGTAAAGTACATAAAAAAATCAAGATAATATCAATATAAAAACGATAACCAGAAACAAGAATTAATTTAAGCAAAAAAATAAGTCAAACGAAGATAAATGAACTAGTCCTAATAGGTACAATCTAGATTAATCTCTTTCCACAATACTTCTCCTCTCCGTGCTGGTGATTGACCCCAGATCTCCTGTCCAAAGGCAAAACCTAGTAACTCACTTCCAGCTGATTTTGAGAAAACAAAGGAAAACCAATCTATCTTGATGCCGTCTTACAAAGATCTACAAAGTCAACAAACGTATAGATGTTTTCTTAAGCTTTCATGTTCTTGCCGATTGAGCCATGGATTGAATCTGCTCTCATGAACGTGTGCCCTTTCTCCAGATATTTTATCACAATCTCGGGTGGGCCCCATTCTGCGTTTGCACATTGGGCAAGAGCCGTGTACAGCGTCCAGTTTTTATTTTGACCTCCACAGTTATCTGCCCAAAAGAGTATGCAAGGTGAAGAATCAAGAACAATACATTTAATGAAGGTGCTTGCAACCTCCTGGGCCAATCTTCCGAATATCCCCTCGTGCCATAATATCACATGATCAGGTTGACCGTCGGCCCCCATTCATGCAAATGTCTCACTAAAGACAATAAGGCGACTGACAAATAAGCTCCGATTAGTCCCTTGAGATATTAGGTTTTTCTGTTGTATCTACGCGATTATGTGGTAGTTGCTAGGTCCTGCCATGCGCGTAACAGCTTACTTACGGAACAAATTACAATATCGCATACACTAATGTAAAGCATATCACCTAGGAACTCCAAAATTATTATCAGCTCAGTTTTGAACAAAATTGAGTTACTGGGTTTTGCCTTTGGACGGGAGAGATATTGTGGAAGTTGATTCCAGTAAGTGATTGCCCTATACATACCAGGCTTTTTCAAAACATCAGGTTTGGGTTTAAAGGGGAACATTATCACCAAACTGATGCAAGCGTGCAGAAAAAAGACCATGTATTTTTTTAACCGATTTCCGAACTCTAAATGGGTGAATTTTCGCAAATTAAACGCCTTTCTGTTTATCGGTCTTTTAACGATGACGTCAGAACGTCACCGAGGTAACACACCCGCCATATTCATTTCCACATTACAAACACCGGGTCTCAGCTCTGTTATTTTCCGTTTTTTCGACTATTTTTTGGAACCTTGGAGACATCATGCCTCGTCGGTGTGTTGTCGGAGGGTGTAACAACACTAACAGGGAGGGATTCAAGTTGCACCACTGGCAAGAAATATGCCGCCAGACCCCCATTGAATGCACCAGAGTGTCTTCACATTTGACCGACGATGCTAAGACAGACATGGCACAGATATGTATGGATAACCTGCAGATGCATTTGCAACGATTAAGTCAACGAAATCACAAAGGTGAGTTTTGTTGATGTTGTTGACTTACGTGCTAATCAGACATATTTGGTCATGGCATGACTGCCAGCGTAGCTAACATGCTACGCTAATCGATGCTAACATGGTATTTACGCTAGCTGTATGTACATTTGAAACTAGATACCCACATTTAATGCGAAACAAACGCTTACCAATCGACGGATTTAAGTTGCTCCAGTGTCACAAGATGCAAAAGTCCTGATCGTTTGGTCCGCACATTTTACCGGCGATGCTAATAAGGCAGCCATGCTATGGGCCAATTCATTGGGTACACCCACGCTATGGCTGAATAGCGTCAATAGCTATTCGCTCAATAGCTTCAGTTTCTTCTTCAATTTCGTTTTCGCTATCTGCCTCCATACTCCGACCATCTGTTTCAATACATGCGTAATCTCTTGAATCGCTTAAGCCGCTGAAATCCGAGTCTGAATCCGAGCTAATGTCGCTATATCTTGCTGTGGTAACCGCCATGTTGTTTGTATTGGCAGCCCTGTATGACGTCACAGGGACATGGATAGTGGTTTCGAAGATAGCGAAAATAAGGCACTTTAAAGCTTTATTTAGGGATATTCCGGGACCGGTAAAATTTTGAAAAAAATTTCAAAAAATACAACAAGCCACTGGGAACTAATTTTTATTGTTTTTAACCCTTTTGAAATTGTGACAATGTTCCCCTTTGAGTGGGTGAGTGCACGTCTCAGGGCTAGTCTGGTACTATAGTTGTGACTGTCACTAGCCAGCAACAGCTGAGACTACAGATAAGCAGGTTTATGGTATGTATAGATCAGTGGTTCTTAACCTTGTTGGAGACCCCGAACCCCACCAATTTCATATGCGCAGTCCCCGAACCCTTCTTTAGTGAAAAACAAAATGTTTTTTTTTTCAAATTCAAGACAAAGTTATTTGTTACTGGTGCACAAACTGAACCGTGCATGTACATCACTTTGTACAAAGAACAAAACCAACACGGTGCATGAACTCACAACAAATTACACACCTGCAAACCCAGGACTACTCAGGAACTTCGTATTGTGAGGCAGACGCACTAACCCCTCTACCACCGTGCTGCCACTATGTTATTAATCATTTATCTAATGATTATAACACATTTATAGTATGTATTCCGAAGCTTTGTGACCACAGCCTTTATAGGTCACTACTAACGTCATTTACACACATTAATTAATATATAGAGTATTTTATTTTATTAATAAATATTGCATAATTTCAAAAAATAAACATAAATAAGATAAAGTTAAATACACCAATGTATAGTAAATTATTTTACATGATTAAAAATTACAATCAAATCGTACAGCACAGTAAAATAAACGTGGGTACACTCGGAGATTTGAAGGCTGTGTGTGTTTTATAGCACTGCATAACACACTTTAATTAATTGTATTAATATTGACCATTGTGGTGAGCTTTACCCAAAACAGCAGTCAGTGCAGACACCGGCCTGCAGACATCGACTGCAACAACAATAACACTGGAAGTGAAACGTAAGCCAACACTACACTGCAATGCGGTCTAGCTTTCCAGACGTTAGCTTCCTTGCACCTGTGGGATTGACATCATCCACCATGGCCTCACGTCTTTTTACAGAGTATGATTTTTATTTTTATTTTCAGCTGTGAGGCATATGCTTTCGATTTGACATGTAAAGCTTAGTTTGGGAGTGCAGCTTTAAAGAGACTTAAATAATGAGAGTAGTGCTGTAGTAGTCTGTAGACAAATAATGGGGCAGGAAGTAACCACCAGAAGCAGTAGTAAAATATGTATTTTCTATTTAATGCAGAGCAGCAAATCATGTTGATAAACAATCGTATGTTATCATTTAATGGTATTTTTGATGTAAATGGGTTATACTTGCTTTTCTACCTTCAAGGTACTCAAAGCGTTTGGACGCTATTTCCACATTCACACACTGATAGGGGGAGGCCCTAACCACGACCCATCCATCAGGGGTAAGGGTGAAGGGGCAAGTGTCTTGCCCAAGGACACATTGGATGTGACTAGGATGGCGGCCGCTCTACAAACCGCACCACATTGTTGGTAGAGCGTGCCTTGCATAATTGCCAACCTTGAGACCTCCAATTTCGGGAGGTGGGGGGTAGGGGCGTGGTCAGGGGTGGGGCGGGGGGCCGTGATGGGGGGCATGGTTAAGAGTGGAGGAATATATTTACAGCTACAATTCACCAAGTCAAGTATTTCATATATATATATATATATATATATATATATATATATATATATATATATATATATATATATATACATATATATACATACTTCAAATACTTGAATTTCAGTGTTCATTTATTTACACATATACACACACATAAAACTCACCTACTCATTGGTGGGTTAAGGGCTGAATCGTCCATCCTTGTTCTATTCTCTGTCACTATTTCTCTAACCATATGCATGTACAGTAGATGGCATGATTGTCCTGTTTAAGAGTGTCACAACATTGCTGTTTACATCAGACGAACTCCTTTACGGTAGACGAAAACGTGACTGCTGTTGTTGTGTGTTGTTACCGCGCTGGGAGGACGTTAATGAAACTGCCTAACAATAAACCCACATAAGAAACCAAGAACTCGCCCTCGATCATTCTACAGTTATAACGTCATTGGGCAGATACGCTGTTTACATTGTGGGAAAGCGGACGTGAAAACAGGCTGTCCTCACTCAGGTCCGCATGGAGCTGGAGGGGGCGTGGCCTCCAGCTCCGCCTGAATTTCGGGAGACTTTCGGGAGAAAATTTGCCCCTGGAGGTTTTTCGGGAGAGGCGCTGAATTTCGGGAGTCTCCCGGAAAATCCGGGAGGGTTGGCAAGTATGGTGCCTTGCCAACCGATAATAACAATAATATAATTTATTTCAAGCTGGAAACGAAAAATATGGTTCTTACCTGCTGCTTAAGCTAAAATACATAATTTATTTCTACAACATCCACATTTGTTACACCTACTCAGTGGCCCTGTGGTTAGAATGTCCGCCCTGAGATTGGTAGGTCGTGAGTTCAAGTCGAGTCATACCAAAGACTATAAAATTGGGACCCATTACCCCCCTGCTTGGCACTCAGCATCAAGGGTTGGAATTGGGGGTTAAATCACCAAAAATGATTCCCGAGCGCGGCCACTGCTGCTGCTCACTGCTCCCCTCACCTCCCTGGGGGTGAACAAGGACATGGGTCAAATGCAGATGATAAATTGCACCACACCTAGTGTGTGTGTGACAATCATTGGTATTTTAACTTTAACTTGCATATAAATAAATGGGGGCAGCACTGGGGAACAGCGGTTAGTGCATGTGCCTCACAAGGTCCTGACGAGTCCTGAGTTCAATCCCTTCAATGTCCTCCCCGTGACTGCGTGGTTTCCCTTCGGGTACGCCGGCTCCCTCCCACCTCCAAAAACATGCACCTGGGGATAGGTTGATTGGGAACACTAAATTGGCCCTAGTGTGTGAATGTTGTATGTCTATTTATGTTGGCCCTGTGATTAGGTGGCGACTTGTCCAGGGTGTACGCCGCCTTTCGCCTGAATGCAGCTGAGATAGGCTCCAGCACTCCCCATGACCCCAAAAGGGACAAGCGGTAGACAACGGATGGATGGATAAATTAATGGCAAAGAACGCAAGAGACGTCCACATGTGACACACTGAGAAAATTCCATCCATCCATCATCTTCCGCTTATCCGAGGTCGGGTCGCGGGGGCAACAGCCTAAGCAGGGAAGCCTAGACTTCCCTCTCCCCAGCCACTTCGTCTAGCTCTTCCCGGGGGATCCCGAGGCGTTCCCAGGCCAGCCGAGAGACATAGTCTTCCCAACGTGTCCTGGGTCTTCCCCGTGGCCTCCTACCGGTTGGACGTGCCCTAAACACCTCCCAAGGGAGGCGTTCGGGTGGCATCCTGACCAGATGCCCGAACCACCTCATCTGGCTCCTCTCGATGTGGAGGAGCAGCGGCTTTACTTTGAGTTCCTCCCGGATGGCAGAGCTTCTCACCCTATCTCTAAGGGAGAGCCCCGCCACACGGCGGAGGAAACTCATTTCGGCCGCCGTGATCTTATCCTTTCGGTCATGACCCAAAGCTCATGACCATAGGTGAGGATGGGAACGTAGATCGACCCGTAAATTGAGAGCTTTGCCTTTCGGCTCAGCTCCTTCTTCACCACAACGGATCGGTACAACGTCCGCATTACTGAAGACGCCGCACCGATCCGCCTGTCGATCTCACGATCCACTCTTCCCCCACTCGTGAACAAGACTCCTAGGTACTTGAACTCCTCCACTTGGGGCAGGGTCTCCTCCCCAACCCGGAGATGGCACTCCACCCTTTTCCGGGCAAGAACCATGGACTCGGACCTGGAGGTGCTGATTCTCATTCCGGTCGCTTCACACTCGGCTGCGAACCGATCCAACGAGAGCTGAAGATCCCGGTCAGATGAAGCCATCAGGACCACATCATCTGCAAAAAGCAGAGACCTAATCCTGCGGTCACCAAACCGGAACCCCTCAACGCCTTGACTGCGCCTAGAAATTCTGTCACAGGCATACAGTATACAATATTGTACTTACGAAACGTGCTGTTACTTGGCAAAGCGTCATCCTGCTTGAAAATGTTGACTATATTGACTTGAGACATTGCTCTCTGCTGGATTCATAGCTGCTGCAATGCTTTCCCCTGCAGATAGATAGCACCATCAAACCACTTTCCATAAAAGTTTAAAAAACAATTATTTACACTTTAAAGCAGTGAAAAAATTATAGAAATAGCCGGTGTGCGAATGTCAAAAAGAGAATAGGCGGGGATCTACTGTTTATATATTTTTAATGGGCTTTGGGGCAGTGGAAAACTGCCCCAAATGTGTGACATAACAGGGAAAATAAATCACATACAAATACTGCACATTGTCAGCTTCATCTAAATAACAGTTGAAAAGTGCCACAGGTGGAGACAGAATGTTTTGTTTTGGAGGCTCCAGGTTGATGCGAGGTGGTCCCAGGGGAGCCACATGTGGAGACGGGAGTCCTGTCAGGACGCTTTGCCTCCCCCCTGCTTAATAATGGATGTTGTTTCCCTGAAATAATGTTCTACGCTGGTCTAAATGCACATTAGGATGCTTTTAACCTAATGCAGCCGTGCCTCTTGACTCCACACAGTCAACTGATGTGGCTTCACATTATTCTTTAGTTACACTACGCCGTTGGAAGCACATAACATTCATGGTTCTCTGCTCTTCTCAATAGCTTTAGGTATGCCTAAAAAAATAAAAGGGAAACTGCACTTTATTTGGGG
Source organism: Nerophis ophidion (assembly GCF_033978795.1). Lineage (NCBI taxonomy): Eukaryota > Metazoa > Chordata > Actinopteri > Syngnathiformes > Syngnathidae > Nerophis > Nerophis ophidion. The sequence goes on along the minus strand of NC_084628.1, from coordinate 8,140,758 downwards.
ATTTTGCCCATCATATACAATTGTTATGTGAGGCAAGAACACACACGTCTGTCTCTTCTGTGCATTCTAAGTAGTAAAAAACTGCTAGCACAGGGTGGCTAACACTGCAAGTAATAGGGATTGATCTATTCCACCTATAAAACTCTCCAAATGTCACAACATGGCTTGGACGTGGATTGTTTCTCCGACGCATGGACGTGAGTATATGGTTGTTTATTTAAAACTATAATAAAAAATAAAACTAAGGGCGCTCACAAGGAGGTACAGACACTTGGCTATGAACAAACAAAAGACTAGCATAAATGCTGCAAACTATAAACATGAAACAAAAACACTTGCTCGATTGGCATGAATAATAACAAACTATAAACAAAACTAGCACATGGCATGAATACAAAAACTTACACGGCATGGAACTATGGACGAGGGCATGAAGGAGGTGCAGCATGGGTAGCGTGTGTGCGAGTGCGAAGATCCCAGGACGAAGACAAGAAAAAGAGTGACTTAAATAGCTATGATCATTAGTGAAAACAGGTGTGAGGCTGAGAACATGGACGTGACATGACAGGTGAAAACTAATGAGTTGGCATGGAGACGAAAACAAACCAGGAAGTGCCAAGACAGAACTAAAATGTCCCAAAAACTAAACATAACCTGACCAAAACCAAAACATAAACTTACAGGCGTGACACCAAAAAACATTTAAAAAACTTCAAACTGGCACATTCATGAGAACATGTATTATTTACAGTATTTTGGTCATTTTAAAGGCCTACTGAAACCCACTACTACCGACCACGCAGTCTGATAGTTTATATATCCATGATGAAATATTAACATTGCAACACATGCCAATACGGCCGCTTTAGTTTACTAAATTACAATTTTAAATTTCCCGCGGAGTTTCTTGTTAAAAACATCGCATATGATGACGCGTGTTTGTGACGTCTCGGGTTGTAGCGGACATATTAGCCCAGCACCACACACGGCTAAAAGTTGTCTCTTTTCATCGCATAATTACACAGTATTTTGGACATCTGTGTTGCTGAATCTTTTGCAATTTGTTCAATTAATAATGGAGACGTCAAAGAAGAATGCTGTTGGTGGAAAGCGGTGGATTGCAACTGCCTTTAGCAACCAAAACACAGCCGGTGTTTCTTTGTTTGTTGTGAAGCTTTAACACAGAGCGGTCAAGCGAACATGTTTCTCTACGTCAACCAGCAAGTTTTTGGATGGGAAAATTGTGATATTAAGTCGACTCTTACCGGAGACTTCAGTGGATTATGGGACCTCCTCCTGCAGCTCAAAAAGGCAGCTGTGATCTTGGTTCCTCGGCTTCTCTGAGAGACACTGGCGTTCATCGCGGCCCTCCGACTTTCAGGTATGACTTTACAATCTCACTAAAACACTATTAAAACAATAGGCAGATAAGGGATCTTCCATAATTATCCTAGTAAATGTGTCTAATTACATCTGAAACGCCGCCTGCCGCCGTCGCCTTTTCTTTCTTTCCTTCTTTCATTTTTTTCCTAGTACTTCACTCTAAACGTCCTTATCCACGAATCTTTCATCCTCGCTCAAATGAATGGGGAAATTGTCGCTTTCTCGGTCCGAATAGCTCTAGCTACTGCTGGCTATGATTGTAAACAATGTGAGGAGCTCCGCAACCCGTGACGTCACCCACACATCTTCTGCTACTTCCGGTAAAAGCAAGGCTTTTTTATTAGCGACCAAAAGTTGCGAACTTTATTGTCGATGTTCTCTACTAAATCCTTTTCAGCAAAAATATGGCAATATCGCGAAATTATCAAGAATGACACATAGCATGGACCTGCTATCCCCGTTTAAATAAGAAAATCTCATTTCAATAGGCCTTTAAGCATTACCACAACTCTTTAGCTAGGCACGGTGATTTCACAGAGCAAATAGCAATGAATGCTACTTCTGTCAACAACAACATCCACCCCTAATCATGACAGACTTTGTGGGAGCTAAGGATGACTACTTTGGAACAAGTTATTATATATATATGGACGATGAGCTGCACAATTTAGAAGCTGGGAAATAAGCAGATCCAACTATAGTGAAAAACTATCAATCAATCCAACAATCAATCAATCAATGTTTATTTATATAGCCCTAAATCAAAAGCTTCTCAATGGCCTGCATAAGCCACAACGACATTGTTTTTTCAGATCCCACATCATACAGCAGTAGTGTTAAGTGCTTGTGAACAAAATAAAAACATAACAAAACAGTCACTTATAATGTTCTCTCTCACTGGGATGCCGACTGATGGGATGGCTGTATCTTTCAGCACAGGCCCCGAGCTCCCTGTTTAGATGGTAAATTCAACGTACTCTTCACAAACAGGTTACAACTACTGGGAGGAAATAAGCATCTTGCTGTGTCTTTCTAGCAATGTTATAGAGTTAAGAGCGAGTATACCCACGGATTCAGCTGGTCCGTATTTTTAGCAGGTAGTGTGTGGGATTTCTTAAGTTTCAAACTTTTTCAAACTCAAAGTTGATTCAGCAGCACTAGGAGCAGCAACTTCACTAGCAAGCATTAGCATTCTGGATAGCCTTATTTGCTGTGACCAGTGCCCTGTGTCACTATGTTAGAAAAGTAGTTCCTCAGTGTTAGCTCCTACAAGAACAATGTCGCTATAGCTAGGTTAATATGCAGATGATGTCATGTAAATGGAGCGTTTTTTTTATAGCGTAATAGTAGAATTACCTGCATTGTTAGCTACCTCATGCTAGCTATTTTTGACTATCAAGAACACAGAAAATACAAAGAAAAGTGTGTTCTTATCTCACATAAGGATTGCGGATGATGGGCAAAATTCCTCCAAAATGCACACTATATTCTGAATCTGGACGAAACATTCATTTTTGGGTGTGTTTTGTACAGAAGCAAGGCATCACATCACCACATCCTTTTATGTGGCCCGCGAAAGCCTGAAAATAATATGCGTCAGTCAATAAGGTATGTCTTCCATTGTGACAGAAAAAAAAATCTCTATACTCCATGCAATTGCATATTTTTTTTAACTTTAATATGATCTTATAATGCAAAACATATTATATTAATGCTACATTCAAAACAAATGTTCTGTTAAAATAAAAGTTAATACTTGATTATCTGCTTAACTTAAGATTGCAAAACAGGTTATTCTTTAAGTTGTTGGTCGTAAAAACTGTACATTTTACTTTGTATATTTTACGGCAAATACAAAGGCAGCTCAGTTGCCAGAAATTTACTGTACAAAAAACAATTGCACAGTTTTCCCATTTACAGTAAGTAATATGCTGTAAAAATCACGCACACACACACACACACACACACACACACACACACACACACACACATATATATATATATATGTATATATATATATATTATGTACATGTATATATTATAATAGTTTTTTGTGAATGAGCTGTGTATATATATACATTAAAAATATATATATATATATATATATATGTGTGTATATGTGATTATTTATATGTATGTATATATATATATATATATATATATATATATATATATATATATATATATATATATATAAATATATACAAAAAAAAAATATATATATATACAAAAAAAAAAATATATATATATATATATATATATATATATATACAGTATATTAGGGCTGTGAATCTTTGAGTGTCCCACGATTCGGTTCAATATCAATTCTTGGGGTCACGATTCGATAATATATCGATTTTTTTCGATTCGATTCGATTCTCGATTCAAAAACGATTTTTTTCCCGATTTAAAAGGCTTCTGTATTCATTCAATACATAGGATTTCAGCAGGATCTACCCCAGTCTGCTGACATGCAAGCAGAGTAGTAGATTTTTGTAAAAAGCTATTATAATTGTAAAGGACAATGTTTTATCCACTGATTGCAATAATGTAAATTTGTTTTAACTATTAAACGGACTTAAAATATGACTTATTTTATCTTTGTGAAAACATTGGACACAGTGTGTTGTCAAGCTTATGAGATGCGATGCAAGTGTAAGCCACTGTGACACTTTTTTAACATTTTTATAAATGTCTAATGATAATGTCAATGAGGGATTTTTAATCACTGCTATGCTGAAATTATAACTAATATTGATACTGTTGTTGATGAAATTGATTTTTGTTTCACTACTTTTGGTTTGTTCTGTGTCGTGTTTGTGTCTCCTCTCAATTGCTCTGTTTATTGCAGTTATGAGTGTTGCTGGGTCAGGTTTAGTTTTGGAATTGGATTGCATTGTTATGTTATTGCTGTGTAGTGGTTTGTTGGATTGATTAAAAAAAATTTTTTTTTTAAATAAAATTAAAAAATAGATTTTTTAAAAATTGAAATCGATTCTGAATCGCACAAAATAAATGATTGGATTCGTATTCGAATACATTTTTTCCCACACCCCTAATATATATATATATATATATATATATATATATTATGACGCAATTCGATTTGTATTTAGATATGATTTATTGTTACCAACGGCCCTCTAAGGGGCAGCCATAACTGCGATGCGGCCGTCACTGAAAGCGAGTTTGACACTTCTGGGATTTTGGTGCAGATCCATATAAAGGTGATTTTAGGACTATTTTTGGATATTTACGGTAATTTCTCGCTGAATACGGAAAATGTTTGAATTAAAGCCTATTTAACTGCTAAATAAATACTGATAAACAAATGTGTTACAAGTGATAAATAAACAACCTGATATAATTGGAGAAGTTAGGGTAAACACAATGCAAAAGAGTTAATCACGGGCATGAGGGTTCTATTAATATTATAATTGGATTGTTGGACATTGGCAAAGGTCAGTTATCTTGACTTCTAAATTATTTTGTTTGTCCGGGTTATGATTGGATTTTGTTCCCTGAGTAGAAACAGCTGATGCTGTGCTAAAAGGCTCCTAGTGATCATTTGTCTTCATAATATTTATGTCAGATCATATGACATGCTTGAAATCAAACCATGTCAGGGGAAGAAGCGCTTAGCGACGCGAGCATGTGGGCATCAGTCAACAATGGCGTATTTTCGAGGCAAGTTTAATAATATTATGTAATACTGTTGCTGATGAGATGTCAATTATACAGTAGCTCCAATTATATCTTAAGTTAGTCCATCAGAAGCATTCAGTGCTTGTGGCTGGCCATCAATAATATATTCAGTACATTGTCTTTGACAATACAGAAAGGATGTACAGCTAAACTGCCGTCATTATAATGTGATTTTTATTTTCTACTTTGGTGATAATTATTTTAAAAGCCATCACAACAGGAAGGCATTAGGTGCGATGATGACCATAAGACCCGTAAGTTACTGTATGGACTATGGAGTAATGGTCTAGCTCCATCCTATCTTGCCGATTGTATTGTACCATATGTCCCGGCAAGAAATCTGCGTTCAAAGGACTCCGGCTTATTAGTGATTCCCAAAGCCCAAAAAAAGTCTGCGGGCTATAGAGCTTTTTCATTTCGGGCTCCAGTACTCTGGAATGCCCTCCCGGTAACAGTTCGAGATGCCACCTCAGTAGAAGCATTTAAGTCTCACCTTAAAACTCATTTGTATACTCTAGCCTTTAAATAGACTCCCTTTTTAGACCAGTTGATCTGCCGTTTCTTTTCTTTTTCTCCTATGTCCCACTCTCCCTTGTGGAGGTGGTCCGGTCCGATCCGGTGGCCATGTACTGCTTGCCTGTGTATCGGCTGGGGACATCTCTGCGCTGCTGATCCGCCTCCGCTTGGGATGGTTTCCTGCTGGCTCCGCTGTGAACGGGACTCTCGCTGCTGTGTTGGATCCGCTTTGGACTGGACTCTCGCGACTGTGTTGGATCCATTATGGATTGAACTTTCACAGTATCATGTTAGACCCGCTCGACATCCATTGCTTTCCTCCTCTCCAAGGTTCTCATAGTCATCATTGTGACCGACGTCCCACTGGGTCATTATTGTCACCGATGTCCCACTGGGTGTGAGTTTTCCTTGCCCTTATGTGGGCCTACCGAGGATGTCGTAGTGGTTTGTGCAGCCCTTTGAGACACTAGTGATTTAGGGCTATATAAGTAAACATTGATTGATTGAAAATTCCTGGGAGGAAATGCTGGCATAATAGCGAATAAAAATCCTGCATGTCAAATTTGTGTTGTTTGTGTTATCTTTTTCTTGTTGTATTACCCGTGCTATTTCATTTCACTCTTTGTTTTTATTCTAGTAATATAGTAATATTCTTAGAATGTGTTGTTGGCCGAAAAGTTGCGTACGTAATTTTGCGGTTATTTGACTAATTACCTTAATGTTACAGTGTGGGTTGTGTAGAGCAGAGGTTCTTAATCTTTTTGACCTCCAGCCCAACGTGTCCACCACAGAGGGGCTAAAACTAAATCCAACCTATCCATCCATTTTCTACCGCTTATTCCCTTTCGGGGTCGCGGGGGGCGCTGGCGCCTATCTCAGCTACAATCGGGCGGAAGGCAGGGTACACCCTGGACAAGTCGCCACCTCATCGCAGGGCCAACACAGATAGACACAGTTTAATAGGATAAAGCTTGTCGAATTTAATGAAAGCATGTGTTTATCACAAAGATTATTATTAAGGCTTAGGTCAGGCAGATTACAAAAATAAATGCTATTCAAATATACTGCAAAAAACTAATAAAAACTGATAAAAAATATATTTACAGTGCTAAAATAATTACATTCTAACTAAATGTATACATATTACTATATTTGTATATAAAATGTCAGTAAAATTTAAGTACAAATTAAAGTACAGCTTCACCGCTTTTGTCATAATTCTTGCGCTTAAGAGATTGTCATTATTGTCGTAAGTGGTGGAGAATCGTATTACACCTGAGTACCGCTGCAGCCCATACAGACTACAACTGAGACGCAGATATTTTTCGGCGGCCCTGCATGGTTAAGAAACACTGGTGTAGAGCGCATTAAGCCGTGGGAGAAATTTCAAGCCACTCTGACTTTGGGGTTCAAATACATTATGTGATGTATTTGTCAGATTACAAAAATAAATACTACTACTACTAATAATAATAATGGATTAGATTTATATCGCGCTTTCCTATTACTAGATACTCAAAGCGCTCACGGAGAAGTGGGAACCCATCATTCATTCACACCTGGTGGTGGTAAGCTACATCTGTAGCCACAGCTGCCCTGCCAGTTTGCGCCTACGGCCCCTCCGACTACCATCTATCATTCATTCATCATTCATTCACCAGTGTGAGCGGCACCGGGGTCGAGGGTGAAGTGTCCTGCCCAAGGACACAACGGCAGCGATTTGGATGTCAATAGGTGGGAAGCGAACCTGCAACCCTCAGGTTTCTGGCACGGCCGCTCTACCCACTACACCATGCCGCCCCTATTATATATATATATATTTATATATATATTGTCAATAAAATGTAAGTACAAATTACAATACAGTTTAACCACGTTTGTCATAATTTTTGCGCTTAATAGATTGTCTTTATTGGCATAAGTGGTGGAAAATTGTATTACACCTGAGTACCGCTGCAGCTGAGACACAGATATTTTTGGGCGGCCCTGTATGGTTAAGAAACACTGGTATAGCGCGCATTAAGCTGTGGGAGAAATTTCAAGTCCCTCTGATTTACAGGGGTCAAACTTTGGGGTTAAAAAACTGTGTGATTTTTTTTTTCGGAAAAAAAATAGCACCGGCAAAACAGTAAGGCTGTTCATCGTCAACGTTGAACTTGATTATGTGTTTTATTACGACCCCCTATAATACATTTATGTATGAATGGTCAAATGTTGCTTTGTTTCCACACTTGATACCGGTTTTTAAAGCTTTACATGGACTGGCACCTCATTATATCTCGGACCTCATCCAAACTTACAATCCTGCGCGCGCTCTGAGGTCCGAGAGCCAGATCCAGCTCGTGGTGCCCAAGACCAGACTTAAAACTGGGGGAGACAGGGCCTTCTCTGTGGTCGGCCCTAAGCTCTCGAACACTCTGCCCTTCCATATTCGAACTGCTCCCACAGTGGAGTGGCTTTTAACACTACGTAAATTGTGTTGTCCTGTGTGTTTTAAAATCTTGATTTCTATTTACTGTTTTAATTGGTTTAACCATTTAAAATCGTTTTTAATCATATTTATTTTATATTGGTTTCAAATTTGTTTATTTTAATTTTTTTTGTTTTTAATTCAGTCATTGGTGGAGCTCAGGATAGCATTTGAATGTTGTTTTTAATATTGTTGTGCAGCACTTTGGAAACATTTTGTTGTTTAAATGTGCTATATAAATAAAGTGGATTGGATTGGTTTTGTCACAGTGGTATTTGCATTACATTTACCAGTTTGTTAAAGGCCTACTGAAATGAGATTTTCTTATTCAAACAGGGATAGCAGGTCCATTCTATGTGTCATACTTGATCATTTCGCGATATTGCCATTTTTTTGCTGAAAGGATTTAGTAGAGAATATCGACAATAAAGTTCGCAACTTTTGGTCGCTAATAAAAAAGCCTTGCCTGTACCGGAAGTAGCAGACGATGTGCGTGTGACGTCACAGGTTGTAGGGCTCCTCACATCCTCACATTGTTTACAATCATGGCCACCAGCAGCTAGAGCGATTCGGACCGAGAAAGCGACAATTTCCCCATTCATTTGAGCGAGGATGAAAGATTTGTGGATGAGGATAGTGAGAGTGAAGGACTACAAAGAAAAAAAAAAGGCGAGGGCAGTGAGAGCGATTCAGATGTTATTAGACACATTTACTAGGATAATTCTGGAAAATCCCTCATCTGCTTATTGTGTTACTAGTGTTTTAGTGAGATTATATGGTACCTGAAAGTCGGAGGGGTGCGGCCACGGGTGTGGTGACCACCAGTGTCTCTGAGGGAAGCCACGCAGTTGCAGGAGGACGCAAGCTCCGCTCATAACTATGGTAAGAGCTGACTTATTACCACAATTTTCTCATTGAAACCTGCCGGTTGACATGTGGTCGGGAACCATGTTCGCTTGACCGCTCTGTTCCATAGTAAAGCTTCACCTTCGGGAATTTTAAACAAGGAAACACCGGCTGTGTTTGTGTGGCTAAAGGCTAAAAGTTTCCCACCTCCATCTTTCTACTTTGACTTCTCCATTAATAATTGAACAAATTTCAAAAGATTCAGCGACACAGATGTCCAGAATACTGTGTAATTATGCGATTAAAGCAGACTACTTATACCTTGGATCGGGCTGGAAAAAAATATCCGCTACAACCGGTGACATCAAACGCACACGTCATCATACCGCGACGTTTTCAACAGGATACTTCGCGGGAAATTTAAAAATTGCAATTTAGTAAACTAAAAAGGCTGTATTGGCATGTGTTGCAATGTTAATATTTCATCATTGATATATAAACTATCAGACTGCGTGGTGGGTAGTAGTGGGTTTCAGTAGGCCTTTAAATAGCATTTACTACTATCACTGTTAAATTGATTGAAACAGCTTTTAGTGAAGCCAGTCTATGTTTAACTACAATATGCCAGCAGCAAGGAATGCTCTCATACTTGTGAAGTCATGTCATGGGACGCCTCTACTAACACAGCCGCCGAAAATACCGTCCCTGTTGGCCTTTCCCATATACTTCCAAACGCTCGGTGTTATTTTATATCTGCGGGGACCCCCTTCTGTAGTTTTGGGGACGTGGGAAAGAGGATGCAGGGGGCGTTTGCGCCATCATGGGAGCGAGGCATAAAGAGGAAGTGGCCCACACTGAGATGAAATCGCACACACATGCGTACAAATGTGAGTCAAAAAAGATTTGTTATCAATGTTTTCTTAATGTTGAAGGGAATTGTGGTGCTGTGGGAATATTTCCCATCATGTCAGAAGTCATTTACATTTGATATGTGCGTATACACCATGGGTGTCCAAAGTGCGGCCCGGGGGCCATTTACGGCCCGCAGCTAATCATTTACCGGCCTGCCACACATTCTGTAAAAATTGCAACAAAAAAAAAAAAAACATTTAAAAAAAGTGGAATGAAGTGGAATCTAATGAGAAAAAGTGGCAATGTTGACACAAAGCTGCCATGCAGGCAGTTTTTTTTGTTCCTTTTGTCTTTATTTATTTTTTCCATTGTTAAAAAAAAAAAAGGACAAAAAAATCTATGTTATAATGAATTATTACTTAAAAATTATCACTTTAAAATGTTTTATGTGGAAAAAATATTGCATATGGTGTGTGGTTGCCATAAAAAAACATCAAAGTTTTGACAAAAGAGCATAAAACAAACAAAATAATAGTTCAAACTTAAAAGCGCCAGATATATCAAAAGTTGATCTTGAAATTTAAGTGTTAAAAGTGAAAAAAACCTAATAAAAGTGAAGTGAATTATTTTTATATAGCGCTTTTTCTCTAGTGACTCAAAGCGCTTTACATAGTGAAACCCAATATCTAAGTTACATTTAAACCAGTGTGGGTGGCAAAGGGAGCAGGTGGGTAAAGTGTCTTGCCCAAGGACACAACGGCAGTGACTAGGATGGCGGAAGCGGGAATCGAACCTGCAACCCTCAAGTTGCTGGCACGGCCACTCTACCAACCGAGCTAAACCGCCCCATCACTTAAAATGCATCACTTTATGAGTGGGGATCCTTTCGGATCTCAAATATTTTTTGTAGGATTTTATTCAACTTTTCACTGTGATTACTCAAAAATATTAAATAATTAAAATTAATAGTGTCCTGCATTATTGATCTTGGAGGGCTTTAATTGCTAAATAAAGGAACTCTCCTGAAGGAATCAATAAAGTACTATCTATCTATCTAAATACTACATATTTCAGTTTTACTATAAAAAACAAAGTTGTCTTTGACAGAAAAGGCATAAAACCTTATTTGTTTTACTTTATATCAACCTCAAGTTGATATAGAGATTTACTGTAAACACATAAAAAATAATAACAATAATAATTTGACTTATTTTTAACAATTCAGTGACTGAGACCCTCTATGCTCCCCAGGAGCCCTAAGGACAAAAAAAAATAAAAAAATCCATATATTTTGTTATGGTTTGAAAATGAAAAATATCAAAATGGCCCCCGCATACTTAAATTTTTCCGTGTGCGGCCCTCGGTGGAAAAACTTTGGACACCCCTGGTGTACACGGTAGTAGGAAGTAGTGGGTTTTGTCGCCGAGTGGCAGAGATGCCAAACAGACGTTGGGACTTCAGAGAAAGACCAAAGAGCTGCTTATCTAACAGGGATTAGCCACAGGTTGACTGAAGTCCTTCACTTGGACCTTGGACTATTACATGTAGATAATCATGACCTTCAAAAGCAGGGATGTTTCATCTCACATGACAACTTGTCTACACAAACAAACACTACACAAAACGCTAGGCTAACCATGCCAGAATTTAGCAAGAAGCACTTGTTTTGTGACCTTCTTTTCCCATTATTTCCGCAGGTTCTGACTAAGTCGGGGGTGTCAAACTCATTTTAGATCGGGGGCCACATGGAAAAAAATCTACAGACAACTGCAGATTGTTTTCTTTGTTTAAAAATAAAACAAGCACATTCTGAAATTGTACAAATCATAATGTTGTTGGGTAATTTTTTTTTACAATTACCTGTTGCGGTTAATAGTGTATACGTATACTTTATTTGTTGTTGTTTATATTTTCTGAATAAATTATGTGATAATGTTCAACAGTCAACTATTTGGTGTTGATTTTCAATCGGTATAGCTCGGTTGGTAGAGCGGCCGTGCCAGCAACTTGAGGGTTGCAGGTTCGATTCCCGCTTCCGCCATCCTCGTCACTGCCGTTGTGTCCTTGGGCAAGACACTTTACCCACCTGCTCCTAGTGCCACCCACACTGGTTTAAATGTAACTTAGATATTGGGTTTCACTATGTAAAGCGCTTTGAGTCACTAGAGAAAAGCGCTACATAAATATAATTCACTTCACTTCACTAAGATATAAGAATTATATCAAAATCAAATTACAGGATGTTTTTTATGTAGTTTGATCATTTTCTTCAACTGATGTACTAACATCACATGGCTTATTTTGTACATATGTAGAATCATCTACAAAGATACAAAAAATTGCTATTGCGACATCCAGTGGACATATTTAGAAGAGCTGTATTTTTCATGAAAAAATTTCAGGGTCATTTTTATACTTGGCAAAGTCATCCCGTGGGCTGAATAAAACCTGTTTGCGGGCCTGATCCAGCCCGCGAACCCCTGTCTTACACGAAACGGTTATTTTTTCTGCATATGTGAGTACATAATTGTATGTATCGAAGTAATTTGACATAAGTCACAGCAGCACAACTCTGTAGTCCAGTGGTCCCCAAACTACGGCCCGCGGGCCAGATACGGCCCGCCAGTGTCCAAAATCCGGCCCGCGGGAAGTCCAAAGTTAAAAAAAATTAAATAAATACATTATTTTATTTTAAATTTGATTTTTTTTCAAATCTGTCCTTTCTAATCCATTTCACTCTCCAAGCCGCTCAGGTAAATCATATTGTCAAAATATGCATTTTCCCATCGACAAAGTGACATCATCAGCGGCAAGTGCACAAGGAATATATATATATATATATATATATATATATATATATATATATATATATATATATATATATATATATACATATATATATATATATATACATATATATATCAGTACCACTTTTTATATTTTCCTTTGTTTGTTTTTTATTGTAGCAATATGGTGGTTAACGTTTTGGAGACTTGTGTATGCGTGTGTGCATGTTAATATATATATATATATATATATATATATATATATATATATATATATATATATATATATACTGTATATATATATATTAGGGGTGTAACGGTACGTGTATTTGTATCGAACCGTTTCGGTACGGGGGTTTCGGTTCGACGCGCGAGCGTACCGAACGAGTTCGGAAGCAGAAGTCTTCACAAGCTGCTCTGCTTTCCGCATATGTCTTTGCCTCATTGTCCCGCCCACACAACCATCTGATTGGTTACATACAAAGCCAATCAGCAGTGCGTATCCAGAGTGATGTAACAGCCAATCAGCAGTCCGTATTCAGACTTCAGAGCGATGTAGTCAATGCTTTAGCATCGAGCAGAGATATTCGTTTAGCAGGGGAGGAGCGGACTCTACCCAAATTATACTAAACACTTCCCAGTCACAACTATTACAAACATCACTATGAGCCCGTTGACCTTCTAGAAACTTAAACTGCAGCTCAGCTCGCTCACAGTATAGGCTAGAGATGAAGGCTAATTAGCTTTTAGCGTAACGTTAGCTCATTTTGCTGTGTGTGTGTGTTAGGGGCAGCAAAGCCCTGTCTGTCTATTTCATTGAACTCCATTGTGTTTAGGGATGAATAGTTTCTCCTATTGCAATTGTACTATTTTTCAGCTAAAGTTACATGAATCATTATTAATGTAGCAGCTTGGTTTTGAACAGCAGGGTCCCTGCTATCACATGTTGATAAAAACACAACATTTATATAATAAAAGTCGACTACAGGCTTCCCAAATGCTGTAATTTTTGGAAGCCGGCAGACCCGTCAGCGATCCTTTTCTGTCTCCCTGTAATGTTTGTCTGATCTTGAATGGGATTGTGCTGAAAATTTTAATTTTCCTGAAGGAACTCTCTTGACGGAATAAATAAAGTACTATCTAATCTAATCTAATCTAATAAATTAAGCATGATGAGTTGACATTAAACAGTTTCCATTGAAACTGTTTAATGTCAACTCATCATGCTTAATTTATGTTGCACTTTTTATATGTAGAAAGGTTTTTTCATTTGATTTAATTAAAGCAACAACTTGAGGCAGTTCAATGTGGATTAACGTGGGCAGAATTATTATAGTGTTCCCAATGTTAAAAGGATAAAGCCATTGTTTACAAATTTGGTAAATAAATAACCAAAACATTTATATTTTGTTGTTTTCTTACTGTACCGAAAATGAACTGAACCATGACCTCTAAACCGAGGTACGTACCGAACCAACATTTTTGTGTACCGTTAGGGCTGGGCAAGGATTAAAAATTTTAATCGAAGTTAATCGCACTACTTCTCTGATTAATCGCGATTAACTGCATTGTATACGCAAAGCCCAATAATGAAGTAGTGTGTAATGCACCTTTATTGGAATATTCTCCCACATGAACAAAAGCGCCAAAACATTTGTTGTGCAAACACAATTTAAATCAGTCCTTGTTAAACAGTAGCAGTTAAATAACATATTTTATGAAAATCAACTCAAAAAATGTAAACACAAACATTTAAGCTTATTGCCACTGCCAGGGTATTTAAGTTATCCTGTTTGTTATGGAAAATAAATATAATCTACGTACAAATCTCTGAGCCACAATCATAACATCTGAACAGGCAATTTCTGAGGTAACAGCAGAAACATTTTTTTTATCAGGGATCTTATGTTTAAAAAAACTATATTATAGGTAGTGGGCTGTTTTAGGGAATTTTTGATCAAATTATCCGTAGTAGGAATATTAATAATGTTGTGTTTATTCTGCGTAGTGCACTTAAAATAATTATGACCATATCTAGGAATTGATATGATGGGAATTTTCCAATTGTTTGCTTGGTGCTTTGATAAACTGAACGCATATACATGGTACTATATTGTTATGTTATGAGCCAGGGAATAAAAGAACTACCCTACCCAGCATGCAACAGGAGTGACGAGCATGCGCGGTAGCCCGGTATAGGTTGTGTCGCCATGACGGCATCTTGTATGTTGTGATATGCACGCTCTGAAAGCAAACGTTAAGAACTCAGCCAACACTCCTCGTCTGCATTATTCATAAATAGACAGACAACACATATACTCCGCTGCTTCACAGGCAGCTGGATGTAGCCGGCAAAGTATTCCCATGCTAGCTAGCCGGTCTAGCAAGCACGCGTCATTCAGTCCAAAACGGCCCGATCTATCCACATTCAGAATTGTCTGGCGGTCGTAAGTGATCCTGGAGTGACCACGCTGTAAGCCAGCCATGAAATTTGCAGAATTGTCCGGTATTTTTGCCAAATGTTCCATCTTTACCAAGAGCCCCTCGACGCCGAAGTACATCTGGGAGATGCCATCTTGTTAAGAAAAGGCGTTAACAAAATAAAAGCATGTAAACAACATACGCAAATGTGCGATAAAATAATTGTCGGCGTTAATAGATTGATGAGTTAACACGTAATTAACGCATTCATTTGCCCACCCCTAATATATATATATATATATATATATATATATATATATATATGCACAGCCCAGCCCCCGGCCAAATTGTTTTAACACAATGCGGGCCCCCCGAGTCAAAAAGTTTTGGGACCCCTGCTGTTGTCCATTCACAATTTCTCTTACATTGAAAAAATTTGCTTTTTTTTCTTCAATATTTTGTAACACAGGAAGGTAACATTTCACCTTCCCAGTGATATATACTTTACATTATTTGCTGCCACCTCCAGGCATTCATATTATAAATTTTACTTTTTGAAACAGATACCGATAATTTCCGATATTACGTTTTAAAGCATTTATCGGCCGATAATATCGGCAGTCCGATATCATCAGACATCTCTAGTAGTAACACATTTTTACACTTTTATGTGCAGAATCAAATACATACTGTACAATCCTGCCTGTAAGTCCAAGGTTTTGTCCTGTGCTTGCTAAAAATGTGGCCCCCTAGGGTGGTCGACTCCTTAATGAGAAAATGTGGCAGATATATGGAAGCCGTAAATTCAGCAATGTGACAACACTAATTGCTGTGCTGCTGCAACAGTTGTGACCCCCCCCTTGGCCCGATGTCACCCTGACAGACAGACCGGAGTCTGGCTGGCTGAGAACCCAGCCAAAATCCAGCACGAGCTAGATCCACAGCAGGTGGTTTGCTGAAACCTAATACAGAGTCGGATTTCTAGCAGAAACCAGAGAGGGAACCCTCATTTCTGTCCCCATGTGTGGTCCGCACTGATCATCTCCTCTCTATTTACAATATTTGCATCCTAGGAAATGATAATCACGGCATTCATATTAAAAGTGTCAGTCACTTTGGTGCGACAAACCGACCCCGTTTTTGCAGAAGAATCATGGGAATGTGCAGTTCACGTACTACGTGTGCTGCAGCTGCTTGTGTTCATCACAAGGAAATACATGTCACCTGAACGTCACGCTGCATCTATTTCTTGCTATTCCCGCTTATTATGGCGGGACTTTGCAACACCACAGGGACCATGCTGTGCCTCAAAATTTCACAGTACATGTTAGAATCAATGTTTCCCCTCACAGAAGCACAGCTAAGCAGCACTCGTGCAGCCCCGGTCCATGACGCTGCCACTACCACAATGCTTGACTGCAGGCCAGACACAATCGCCTTGTTATCCCCTTGTGTTGTCAGCTATTTAGACAACAACTGTGTGTTGATAGTATATGTATACCGATTAAACGAGCTGAACAAAGACTACTCTAAAGTATATTTTAGGGGTGTCAAATTATTATGCTATTTTGATGAATTAATTACACTTCTGAATAATTAGTTAGGAAAATACCTCAATATAAGGTATTTTCTTAGCATCTGTTTAGGTGAGATTAAAAAGAGATTATCCATCCATCCGTCCATCTTCTTCCGCTTATCCGAGGTCGGGTCATGGGGGTAGCAGCCTAAGCAGGGAAGCCCAGACTTCCCTCTCCCCAGCCACTTCGTCTAGCTCTTCCCGAGGGATCCCGAGGCGTTCCCAGGCCAGCCGGGAGACATAGTCTTCCCAATGTGTCCTTGGTCTTCCCCATGGCCTCCTACCGGTTGGACGTGCCCTAAACACCTCCCTTGGGAGGCGTTCAGGCGGCATCCTGACCAGATGCCCGAACCACCTCATCTGGCTCCTCTCGATGTGGAGGAGCAGCGGCTTTACTTTGAGTTCTTCCCGGATGACAGAGCTTCTCACCCTATCTCTAAGGGAGAGCCCCGCCACACTGCGGAGGAAACTCATTTCGGCCGCTTGTACCCGTGATCTTATCCTTTCGGTCATGACCCAAAGCTCATGACCATAGGTGAGGATGGGAACGTAGATCGACCGGTAAATTGAGAGCTTTGCCTTCCGGCTCAGCTCCTTCTTCACCACAACGGATCGATACAACGTCCGCATTACTGAAGACGCCGCACCGATCCGCCTGTCGATCTCACGTTCCACTCTTCCCTCACTCGTGAACAAGACTCCTAGGTACTTGAAATGCTCCACTTGGGGCAGGGTCTCCTCCCCAACCCGGCGATGGCACTCCACCCTTTTCCGGGAGAGAACCATGGACTCGGATTTGGAGGTGCTGATTCTCATTCCGGTCGCTTCACACTCGGCTGCGAACCGAGTGTGAAAAAGAGATTATCAGATTTTAAATTGATTATTATAATCAATGACAGCATTACTATATCTTTGTCTCATTTTTATAGTATTGTCCAAGATAAAAATCATTAAATGCATAATAATGTCGCAATACATGTTAGAATTACCGTATTTTTCAGGCTATAAGTCGTAGTTTTTTTCATAGTTTGGCCAGGGGTGCGATTTATACTAAAGAGTGACTTATGTGTGAAATTATTAACACATTACCGTAAAATATCAAATAATATTATTTAGCTCATTCATGTAAGAGACTAGACCAGGGGTCGGCAACCCACGGCTCCGGAGCCGCATACGGCTCTTTGATCACTCTGCTGTGGCTCAGCTACATACTTGCCGACCCCCCCGATTTCAGTGCCTCTCCCAGAAATCTCCCGAGGATAATCTTCTCATATTTTCACCCGGATAACAACATTGAGTGCGTGCCGTTATGGCAATGCCTGTAATGTCCTTTAGCACGTGTCGTCGCGTCCGCTTCTGTATCATGCTATCTGAGTGCCAGCCGGTCACATGTAGTGTGCGGCTGTTGCCATCACGCGTAAGTGACTGCAAGGCATAGTTGGTCAACAGCCATACAGGTTACACTGAAGGTTGTGATATAAACAACTATAACACTCTTACTAATATGCGCCACACAGTGAACCCACACCAAACAAGAATGACAAACATATATCGGGAGAACATCCGCACTGTAACACAACATAAACAAAACAGAACAAATACCCAGAATCCCATGCATCTCTAACTCTTCCGGGCTACATTATACACCGCCCCCGTGCGTTAGTTGAGGTGGGCAGGGTTTTGGGGGGGGCATGGTTTGGTGGTGGCAGGGGTTTATAATGTAGCCCGGACGAGTTAGGGATGCATGGGATTCTGGGTATTTGTTCAGTTGTGTTTATGTTGTGTTACGGTGCGGATGTTCTCCCGAAATGTGTTTGTCATTCTCGTTTGGTGTGGGTTCACAGTGTGGCTCATATTAGTAAGAGTGTTAAAGTTGTTTAAACGGGCACCCTCAGTGTGACCTGTATGGCTGTTGAACAAGTATGCCTTGCAGCCACTTACGTGTGTCTGCATGTGAATGGGCGGGCAAGCTGTTTGATACGGATGTATAGGACGCTATACGCATTTCCATTATAGCACGTCCTCATTTTTGTCATTTAGGGGAAAAGCAGCAGATAATAGAGAGAATAATTACTCTGGTGATCGGGAGTCTCCCGAAAAAATTGGGATGATTGGCAAATATGATGTCAAGTGGCAAGTGATATTGTTACTATAAGCGCTACCACGGACAAACTATTTATAGCAGCTCCGTGATCACTACCTTGTGTCCCTATGTTTACATCATTGAGTGGTCTGCTGTTTCCTCGCTTCCTTGCTCCATGGAAGTTAATTGTAGATCATAAACTATGCCTCTCACCTGGGAATCAGATGGCTGAGCACATACTCTGACAAGTGAGTACACTTTGACAGCCATTTTTAACCCGGAACTGGCAAGAACGACACGCAAATACGCTTGGTCCCCCAAACCCTTTTCTTCATGAGGGTTTTGAGTATTTCATCATGTAAACGGAAATATAATAAGAATCTATAATAGTCTAATGACAGCATACCTTGCACAGTAAGTGATGTTATATTTATTATTTTGGCTCTTACAAAGTCTGCAGTTAGTAATAATCAGTAATGAAAAAAAAAAACAAAACGTGATGTGCATATGCTTAAAATGATCAAAACACATATATATATTACCTGTAAATGATATTATGCATTTTATATACTGTATACTTACATTATGTATATAAAACCTCAATGGAGGCGTTTGGATGTTTTTTTAAGGGCGTTATAGGCAGAATTAAGCGGCTCCTTTGAAAGCGGACTTTTGATTGCATTTATTTACTATTTAGAATTAAACAAAAATGTAATCCGTCTGTCGTCCTTTCTTTCATAATGATTGTGAACAATGGGCAAAATTGAAAAAATAAAGTGCCGCCCCCCTCTAAGTCATTGTCATGTTAGCATCCTCTTAACCTTTTTACTTGTGAGAATGAAAGACTTCAGTGTCGACAACGAATGCGCATCAAAATCATGTATATTTATCACTTTGATGAATATTTAAGCAGCTCTGCAGAACAGGCGGGTTCTACTGCATGTGTGTGTGTGTGTGTGTGTGTGTGTGTGTGTGTGTGTGTGTTAAATGCCCCTGGGGTGCGTCACAGCTTTAATTTGATTGATGAAGTTGCGACAAGGCCTTTAGTGTCTATCATTTCAAGACTTTCCCATAACATTCTTGTGGGCCATTAAGCCAAGTGGGGTGGACCAAAACTAAGTGGGGCTCCTATTGTGGCAAAGGAACAGCCTCCAGGGAATCAAACTATGGTACGCGGTCTGTTATCTAGATATCTTCTGCTGCATTACATTAATGTCAAAACTGTAATCATCTGTGATTGTTAAAAGTCCTATATAATAGTTGTTGTTTTTTAACCCTTTTATATATGTGTCAGAGGTCCCACAATAGTGTATTTAAAAAAAGTATAGCATTAATGCTGGAATTTAGTGTTGGTAAGCCCTAAACACAAACACAACAGAACAAATACCCAGAACCCCTTGCAGCACTAACTCTTACAGGATGGTATAATATACACCCCCCGCTACCACCTACCCCGCCCACCTCAGCCTCCTCATGCTCTCTCAAGGAGAACGTGTCCCAAAATTCCAAGCTGCATGCCGGCCCAATCACATAATATCTACAGCTTTTCACATTAACAAATGAATGCAAAGCGTACTTGGTCAACAGCCATACAGGTCACACTGAGGGTGGCCGTATAAACAACTTTAACACTGTTACAAATATGCGCCACACTGTGAACCCACACCAAACAACAATGACAAACACATTTAGGGAGAACATCTGCACCGTAACACAACATAAAAACAACAGAACAACTACGCCCCCCCTCACCCTGCTATCCCCTACCCACCACCTCAACCTCCCCATGCTCTCTCAGGGAGAGCATGTCCCAAATTCCAAGCTGATGAGGCATGTTAAAAAAAATAATGCACTTTGTGACTTCAATAATAAATATGGCAGTGCCATGTTGGCATTTTTTTCCGTAACTTGAGTTGATTTATTTTGGAAAACCTTGTTACATTGTTTAATGCATCCAGCGGGACATCACAACAAAATTAGGCATAATCATGTGTTAATTCCACCACTGTATATATCGGTTGATATCGGAATCGGTAATTAAGAGTTGGACGATATCGGCAAAAAAGCCTTTACCGGACATCTCTACCCTGGACTACGAAATGCTAGGCAACATTCACACACTAGGGTCAATTTAGTTTTGCCAATCAGCCTATCCCCAGGTGCATGTGTGTGGAGGTGGGAAGAAACCAAAGTAAACGGGTTAAACGGGTTGTACTTGTATAGCGCTTTTCTACCTTCAAGGTACTCAAAGCGCTTTGACACTATTTCCACATTTACACATTCACACACACACACACACTGATGGAGGGAGCTGCCATGCAAGGCGCCAACCAGCACCCATCAGGAGCAAGGGTGAAGTGTCTTGCTCAGGACACAACGGACGTGATTAGGTTGGTACTAGGTGGGGCTTGAACCAGGGACCCTCGGGTTGCGCATGCCGTCCTTTCTGTGCAGTGTGAGCACTGTGGTCCCCTCCAAAGTTCATCATTGAATCCCAACCATTGGGTTGAGTTTTTTCATGCCCTGATGTGGAATCTGAGCTGAGGATGTCAATATGGCTTGTGCAGCCCTTTGAGACACTCACGATCAAGGTCTATAAAAACAAACTTTGATTGATTGATTGATTGAAATGTTCAAATAAACCTTTTACAAAGTGATCACTGCAGACACGAGCATGGTCCGACTGTAGTCCACAACATGAAAGTGCCCTTATCCTTGACACTCTTCTCTAATTGTTCTTACTTTATTTCTTTTATGAATCATTTGTTAAGAGACTGTATGAAAGCGCTTTCCTGTGTAAGGACTTAGTCGCATTTTACTGCGGGGATCATTCTCCCAAGATGCAGCAGGAACTTTGGAGGCGACGTGCAGGTAAGGCAATGATTTATTATCCATGAAATCCGTCAGCCACCCTGGTCTCTGGAAACAGTTGTCACTACTGTATTTGGTACATTTTCCTCGAGCAGTGTTTGTTGGCCGGAGGGAACTCACGCAATAACAGGGAGAACATGCAAAGTCCACACTGAAGACCCCGACTCCAGGAATTGAACCCAGGACTATTACTGCCAAAGGTTTGAACTTCAATAAAATAGTTTTGTACTTGCGAATCTTTTTTTTAATTGAAAAAAAAATTGTTTTTATATTTGTTACTTAAAACACAATAGTGTCTCCTCTTCTCGGAAAGCCTTTGTACAAGACTTGGGAGCGTTATAGACTTGCGGCAAGTAGAATGCAGTCCTATCAACATTTCTGCCTCTCTCTCAGATACTAGAAGTGCACTATTGAGGGATGAGTGTTTTAAAGGTCAGAGGCCACACCCTCTTATCTAGGAACAGTACGCCTTCCGCTTTGTCTCCACCTTTCTATGCTCTCCTGTGGACAATCCAAATTCTGCGGTACATGTGCACAGAAGCGATGCTTTCCCATGCTCCTTTCCCTCTATGTCCCATGTCCCGAATGCGGTGGTGGCCTTCTATTCCTGGAGCGAGACGGGTCGTGTCATGTCGCTGTGTCATGTAAGCAAACAAGCTTGATAGGCCATTGGTATTCTTAGAAACATGTCGTGGATCTCTCGCTCTACAGTATGTCGGGTGCGGAGTGACACGCATGGCAGTGGAATACGATCTTGGTTATTTTTAATATGGCTACACTCCCTTGTGTGGTCCACCAACTGTTGCTGTAGTGCAGGGGTGTCAAACGTACGGCCCACGGGCCGGATTAGTCCCGTGAACAGGTTTTACCCTGCCCGTGAGCATAGTGTAAAAATGAGCCGAAATTTTTAAATGAAAGAAACTGCTGTTCTAAATGTGTCCACTGGATGTCGCAAATGACATTCTTTGTATTTCCTGTTGGAGAGCGCGCGTGACTTCAGAGGGGGCGGAGCTATGTGCTGTGTTAAAACAGAAGCAACACTTCTGTGTTTGGAAATTACATACTTACGCTAATAAATGGTAATAATAATAATAATAATAATGGATTAGATTTATATCGCGTTTTTCTATTGTTATATACTCAAAGCGCTCACAGAGAAGTGGGAACCCATCATTCATTCACACCTGGTGGTGGTAAGCTACATATGTAGACACAGCTGCCCTGGGGTAGACTGACGGAAGTGTGGCTGCCAGTTTGCGCCTACGGCCCCTCCGACCACCACCAATCATTCATCCATCCATCCATTTTCTACCGCTTATTCCCTTTCGGGGTCGCGGGGGGCGCTGGCGCCTATCTCAGCTACAATCGGGCGGAAGGCGGGGTACACCCTGGACAAGTCGCCACCTCATCGCAGGGCCAACACAGATAGACAGACAACATTCACACTCACATATAATTACTTAATTTTTATTTATAATATTACCGTAAATTCCGGACGCTTTGACCCACGCAGCTTATAAAACGGTGCAGCTAACTTACGGATTTTTCTAAGCTGACATGCATAATGCAAAAAGTTTAAAAACAAGACATTCATTCATCATTCATTCACCAGTCTGAGCGGCACCGGGGGCAAGGGTGAAGTGTCCTGCCCAAGGACATAACGGCAGCGATTTTGGATGTCAATAGGTGGGAAGCGAACCTGCAACCCTCAGGTTTCTGGCACGGCCGCTCTACCCACTACGCCATGCCGCCCCAAAGTAGGCAGCACGGTGAAAGAGGGGTTAGTGCGCCTGCCTCACAATACGAAGGTCCTGAGTAGTCCTGGGTTCAATCCCGTGCTCGGGATCTTTCTGTGTGGAGTTTGCATGTCCTCCCCTGCGTGGGTTCTGTTGCGTTTGGACCAGATGTTCCTCCGAGGGAATTTAAGTTGCTGGTCAATCCCAAGTTCTTTTGATGACACATAAGCTGGTTTTAAATGATAACCCGGAACAGAATAGGTATTTTGCAATTTATTCCAAAGCTTTGGAGAGACCAACCTAAGAAAAACACATTCAATTCGCATCGCCTTGTTGATCTGACCTCACTACGGAAGTGTTGTCTTTTTCAGTATCCAATAGCCCCCACCCTTCAGAGCGAATCCACATATCTATTGTTTTCCTCAGCTGTAGACTACCTTGAGATAGGAAAAAGGAGTATTGCTACTCCTGCATTCCAAGCTCAAGGCAGTCCACAGTGTACCATTGGTCATGAGATAAAAAAATGATTAAAAGAGAACAAGATCGAACACTAGCTATTTCAAATATGACTAAAGAAAATAAATTACTTTTAAATATGGATATATGTATACATCTATGTCCGTCAATTCCCTCCGGGTACTCTAGCTTCCTCCCACCTCCAAAGACATGCACCTGGGGATAGGTTGATTGGCAACACTAAATTGGCCCTAGTGTGTGAATGTTGTCTGTCTATCTGCGTTGGTCCTGCGATGAGTTCGCGACTTGTCCAAGGTGTACCCTCCCTTTTGCCCGATTGTAGCTGAGATAGGCACCAGCGCCCCCCGCAACCCCAAAGGGAAGAAGCGGTAGAAAAATGGATGTATGGATGCGTTATACTTGCACAGCACTAATCTACCTTCAAAGCGCTTTGACATTATTTCCACATTCACCCATTCACACACACATTCACTCACTGATGGCGAGGACTGCCATGCAAGTCGCTAACCACGACCCATCCGGAGCAAGGGTTAAGTGTCTTGCTCAAAGAAACAACGGACATGACTAGGATGGTAGAAGGTGGGGATTGAACCAGGAACCCTCAGGTTGCTGGCACGGCCACTCTCCCAACTGCGTCCCCCTAATATATGTATACAACATGTGAATTGTTACGATGCTGCCTTGATTTTCAAAGATGTTGGTAATGTTACCTGTGACATTTCTACCTCCGCAAAAATGTTTTTGATAATCCGTACATTTCGTGTTGTACTTGTGACTGGGGACACATTTTCTGGGCGCACATAAATATGCTGAAATAATACTTTTAATAATATCCCCTTCTAATTTTATGTGTGTTTAATGAAATGAGTCCAAATTCACAAGTTTAGTTGTAGATGATGCTACCTATGTACATAATAAATAACATTATGTTCGTACATTAGTTAAAGAAAATTAGTGAATTACATTAATAACATCCTATAATTTCATCATCATCATCATCTTCCGCTTATCCGAGGTCGGGTCGCGGGGGCAACAGCCTAAGCAGGGAAACCCAGACTTCCATCTCCCCAGCCACTTCGTCCAGCTCTTCCCGGGGGATCCCGAGGCGTTCCCAGGCCAGCCGGGAGACATAGTCTTCCCAACGTGTCCTGGGTCTTCCCCGTGGCCTCCTACCAGCTGGACGTGCCCTAAACACCTCCCTAGGGAGGCATTCGGGTGGCATCCTGACCAGATGCCCGAACCACCTCATCTGGCTCCTCTCGATGTGAAGGAGCAGCGGCTTTACTTTGAGTTCCTCCTATAATTTGATTTT
The DNA here is from genome assembly GCF_033978795.1 of Nerophis ophidion. Classification (NCBI taxonomy): domain Eukaryota; kingdom Metazoa; phylum Chordata; class Actinopteri; order Syngnathiformes; family Syngnathidae; genus Nerophis; species Nerophis ophidion. The sequence goes on along the minus strand of NC_084628.1, from coordinate 8,115,724 downwards.
GATATTATTATTCATATCTTCTGATAGATTAAAAATTAACACCACCCATACATCCATATTATACCGTTTGTCCCTCTCGGGGTCGTGGAGGGTGCTGAGTGGGTGCATATTAAAACTCTGCTCGACAATTCCACCGTGAATATTATCACATCATTTTTAATCAGAATGTATAAATAATGACAGATGAAAATAGGATTTAGTGTTAACCGCAACATGTAAGTGTGAAAAAATACCTCATTAGGATTTGTACATTGTCAGAATGTGCTTGGTGTATTTTTAAACAAAGAAAACAATCTTGAAGTTGTCTTTATTTTTAAGTTATCATGCCTCGAGAATAGATTTTCCTCCATGTAGCCCCTGAGCTAAAATGGGCTTGACTGCTGTAGTGGCATGTAGATATTAATATAGCGCGGTAGAAGAAAAGATCAACACCGTGAATAGCATAGGAGGTGAGTTAAGGCCATGGAGCTTTTAGGGACAAGGTTGTGCCCCATGTTACAGTGATTAACATTATGTACATAACAATATTTACACTGTATCCTAGTAATATGTCTCCCTAAAGCCTGTTTATGAGGTTTACCCTAGACCAGGGGCGCTCACACTTTTTCTGCAGGCGAGCTACTTTTCAATTGGCCAAGTCGAGGAGATCTACCTCATTCCTATTTATAATTTATATTTATTTATTTATGAAAGAGACATTTTTGTTAACAGGTTAATGGTGTTTAATGATAATACAAGCATGTTTAACACACATAAATTCCTTTCTTTCATGAAGACAAGAATATAAGTTGGTGTATTACCTGATTCTGATGACTTGCATTGATTGGAATTAGACAGTGGTGCTGATAACGTCCGCATTTTCAAATGGAGGGAAAAAAAAAAAGTCCTCCTTTCTGTCCAATACCACATGAAAGTGGTTGGATTTGGCATCTCATTTGTCCAACTTGCATACTCGTTTTTAAACACTTTGTTATGAGAGTAGCATATGTGTGTGGCCCTTTAATGTCTGGCAGCAGGTGAGTGACGTCAGTGAGTGTGCGGGTGGGCAAGCAAGTGAGAAAGCGGTCGCTGAGGGCGGGGGAGAAATACATTGGCATCAAACTCCGTAGCTTGCTAGCTTGTGCACGCTAGCTTTCTGAGACTCTTATTTTGTTAGCACAGGCAGGATGAAACAGGTCTTTTATGGTGAAGACAGGAACTGTGCAGTCGGTCTTTAGAGTTTTGACGGTAGGTACGGAGTCTCTAGAAATAAAATGTGTTTCTCTGCGTCCGCCCTGTTAGTGATTTTTTTCTTAAATATGAGCTCGCAGCAGCCAGCGTCATCTCACAAGATCCTCGGGTGCCGAGAATGTCAAACAACTGACGAAAGTGAAGTCTTGGTATGATTGATGATTGCTCATTTTTATGTCTATTTTTTAATGCCTGGCTTGAGATCGACTGACACACCCTCCGAGATCGACCAGTCGATCGCGATCGACGTAATGCCCACCCCTGCCCTAGATTGTTTCTTTAGCAAACAAGCTAAACTGGCATGGCAGCAGTGATGGGCAGTAATGAGCTTCATGTAGCTAAGCAAGGTAGCTTAACTACATTTTCAAGTAGCTTTGCGGTAGCTAAGCTACTTCTTTAAGTAGCTTTTCCCTCTAGCTTAGCTTACATCAAAGAAAATGGACTGCCAATCCAGCGCAGAAATATGGAGAAAATACAATGACCTGGATAAAGGAGAACATCCATATATACAGAGAAAATCCATGATGGTTTGTTGGTGTTCGTATGATGAGTCACAATTGGCTAAGGTTAGGGCGGGTCATCGAAACTTGTAAGCAAAATCACAACAGACATGGACTCAATCAATCCATCAATCAATGTTTACTTATATAGCCCTAAATCACAAGTGTCCCAAAGGGCTGCACAAACCACTACGACATCCTCGGAAGAACCCACATAAGGGCAAGGAAAACTCACACCCAGTGGGTCGTCGGTGACAATGATGACTATGCAAACCTTGGAGAGGACCACATATGTGGGCAACACCTCTCCCCCCCCCACTAGGGGACTGAAAGCAATGGATGTCGAACGAGTCTAACATGATACTGTGAAAGTTCAATCCAAAGTGTATCCAACACAGCCGCGAGAGTTCAGTTCAAAGCGGATCCAAGACAGCCGCGAGAGTTCAGTTCAAAGCGGATCCAAGACAGCAGCGAGAGTCCCGTCCACACTCATGCCACATGACATGACGCCGAGGTAGTCAGAAGCAGAGGGACGCTTCAAGCTGATGACGCAAAAAAAAAAAAATAAACATACAAACCCCGTTTCCATATGAGTTGGGAAATTGTGTTAGATGTAAATATAAACGGAATACAATGATTTGCAAATCCTTTTCAACCCACAAGATATTTGATGTTCAAATTCATAATTTAATTTTTTTTTTGCAAATAATAATGAATTTAGAATTTCAGGGCTGCAACAAGTGCCAAAGTAGTTGGGAAAGGGCATGTTCACCACTGTTTCATCACCCTTTCTTTTAACAACACTCAATAAACATTTGGGAACTAAGAAGACACATTTTTGAAGCTTTTCAGGTGGAATTCCCATTTTTGTTTTATGTACAGCTTAAGTTGTTCAACAGTCCGGGGTCTCCGTTGTGGTATTTTACGCTTCATAATGCGCCAGACATTTTCAATGGGAGACAGGTCTGGACTACAGGCAAGCCAGTGTAGTACCCGCACTCTTTTACTATGAAGCCACGCTGTTGTAACAAGTGACTTGGCATTGTCTTGCTGAAATAAGCAAGGGCGTCCATGGTAACGTTACTTGGATGGCAACCAAAAGCTGTATGTACCTTTCAGCATTAGTGGTGCCTTCACAGATGTGTAAGTTACCCATGCCTTGGCCACTAGTACATCCCCATACCATCACAGATGCTGGCTTTTCAACTTTGCACCTAGAACAGTCCTAATGGTTCTTTTCCTCTTTGGTCGGGAGGACACGACATTCACCGTTTCCAAAAAACAATTTGAAATGTGGACTCGTTAGACCACAGAACACTTTTCCACTTTGCATCAGTCCATCTTAGCTGAGCTCGGGCCCAGCAAAGCCAGCGGCGTTTCTGGGTGTCGTTGATAAATGGCTTTGGCTTTGCATAATAGTTTTAACTTTCACTTACAGATGTAGCGACAAACTGAAGTTACTGACAGTGGTTTTCTGAAGTGTTCCTGAGCCAATGTGGTGATATCCTTTACACACTGATGTCGGGTTTTGATGCAGTACCGCCTGAGGGAACGAAGGTCCGTTATATCATCGCTTACGTGCAGTGATTTCTCAAGATTCTCTGAAACTTTTGATGGTATTACGGACCGTAGATGGTGAAATTCCTAAATTTCTTGCAATAGCCCGTTGAGAAATGTTGTTCTTAAACTGTTTGACAATTTGCTCACGCATTTGTTCACATAGTGCTGACTGTTTCCCAATCCTTGTTTGTGAATGACTCAGCATTTCATGGAAGCTGCTTTTATAGCCAATCATGGCACCCACCTGTTCCCAATTAGCCTGCACACCTGTGGGATGTTCCAAAAAAGTGTTTGATGAGAATTCCTCAACTTTATCAGTATTTATTGCCACCTTTCCCAACTTCTTTGTCACGTGTTGCTGGCATCAAATTCTAAAGTTAATGATTATTTGCAAAAATATTTATCAGTTTGAACATCAAATATGTTGTCTTTGTAGCATATTCAACTGAATATGGGTTGAAAATGATTTGCAAATCATTGTAGTCCGTTTATATTTACATCTAACACAATTTCCCAACTCATATGGAAACGGAGTTTGTACTTGAAAATGGTGGAGGAAATATCTCCTGTGGATTTGATTTTTCCTTTAGTGATGAAGATGATGTGCAGGAAACCCACAATAATGCATGTCCTTAGCCCTATTTAGACAAATGACAATGCCCAAAACCTTAGTTTTTAGTTGTTTACTCTGTAAACCAAAATCATAACTGCTCTCTTCAATGAAGACGTCCAACACAAATTTAGGAACACACATTAAAGTGAGTCGAGTTCATTAACCATTTTACTGCACATAACCATTACCAACTGTTCCCAAACAATACATAAGTCATAGTTGGTTTTTTTGGTCAAGATATAGATAGATGTTTTTTTACTGTAGGTAGAGAAAATGAATAACAATACAGGGGTGGTCTAAAGAAAAGGCAAACTAAATAAATACATACAGTGGAGTTTGGGGACCCTTAGAGGTCGTTGTAGTGTGTCCCCAGCTAAGTGACAGATAGTTAATAGTAATGAACCCTAATTGGGTCCATTTGTACAATCTCAATCAATCAATCAATCAATGTTTACTTATATAGCCCTAAATCACTAGTGTCTCAAAGGGCTGCACAAACCACTACGACATCCTCGGTAGGCCCACATAAGGGCAAGGAAAACTCACACCCAGTGGGACATCGGTGACAATAATGAGCCAGTGGGACGTCGGTGACAATGATGACTATGAGAACCTTGGAGAGGAGGAAAGCAATGGATGTCGAGCGGGTCTAACATGATACTGTGAAAGTTCAATCCACAATGGATCCAACACAGTCGCGAGAGTCCAGTCCAAAGCGGATCCAACACAGCAGCGAGAGTCCTGTTCACAGCGGAGCCAGCAGGAAACCATCCCAAGCGGAGGCGGATCAGCAGCGCAGAGATGTCCCCAGCCGATACACAGGCGAGCAGTACATGGCCACCGGATCGGACCGGACTCCCTCCACAAAGGAGAGTGGGACATAGAAGAAAAGGAAAAGAAACGGCAGATCAACTGGTCTAAAAAGGGAGTCTATTTAAAGGCTAGAGTATACAAATGAGTTTTAAGGTGAGACTTAAATGCTTCTACTGAGGTGGCATCTCGAACTGTTATCGGGAGGGCATTCCAGAGTACTGGAGCCCGAACGGAAAACGCTCTATAGTTACATTAACATTGATTTTATACATGTTGGCCCATAGATATAAATGCAGTTAAATGTTGCAAGCTACTTTTGCCGTGTAGCTTGTCGTGTAACTTGTTCCAATTCTCTGGGGATAGCTTCCCCTGTAGCTTAGCTACATTTAATCGAGAGTAACTTGTAGCTTAGCTTACTACATTTTCCAAGTGGCGTGCCCATCACTGCTTGGGCGCTCGTTAATAGCTCGATCCAAAGTAAACTTTAAATCAAATAATAGTTATTACATGTAAAATAGAAACAGAGTCGGTATTTCTGAAAATAGTACAACAATTAGTATGTTATTCAATGGATTGCAAATATCTGCCGATGAGTTTGTCTGTCCTCGTGCTAACATGCTACTTACTAATGAGTCAATACAGCCTGTTTACGATGTTTACCCTCGGTTTTACACTCAACTTTTATGAGAAAAAGCCCTAACGCGGTCCCTTTGAAACATTTTAATGATGTTTTTCTTCATGGACATGATACTGCCATTTAGATTTTCTTTCGCAAATAAGTGAACCTAGCATGCTAGCATGGTAACAGCTCGGCCCATTTATTACCTACTCAGTGGCCTAGTGGTTAGAGTGTCCACCCTGAGATCGGTAAGTTATGAGTTCAAATCCCGGCCGAGTCATACCAAACACTATAAAAATTGGGACCCATTACCTCCCTGCTTGGCACTCAGCATCAAGGGTTGGAATTGGGGGTTAAAACACCAAAAATCGTTCCTGGGCGCGGCCACCGCTGCTGCCCACTGCTCCCCTCACCTCAGGGTGAACAAGGGGATGGGTCAAATGCAGAGGACAAATCTCACCACACCTAGTGTGTGTGTGTGTGTGTGTGACAATAAATGATAAATGGGTTGTACTTGTATAGCGCTTTTCTACCTTTCAAGGTACTCAAAGCGCTTTGACACTACTTCCACATTTACCCATTCACACACTGATGGAGGGAGCTGCCATGCAAGGCGCCAACCAGCACCCATCAGGAGCAAGGGGGAAGTGTCTTGCTCAGGACACAACGGACGTGACGAGGATGGTAGTAGGTGGGATTTGAACCAGGGACCCTCGGGTTGCACACGGCCTCTCTCCCACTGCGCCACGCCGGTACTTTAACTTTGACTTAACTCTAATTTGAAAAGTGGTAAATACATGTGAAACAGAAACAAAGCCATTATTTCTGAAAACAGTACAACAACTAGAATGTTATTAAATGGAGTGCAAACTTCTGCCAGGGAATTTGTCTGTTTACGTGCTAGCGTGCTACTTCCTCTTTATGATGTTTACCCACCTTTGTGAGAAAACGCTCTTAAGCGGTCACTTTTCAAAAAATGTCATGACGTCCGTCTTCATGAACATGGTATGGTATCGCCTTTTTGTTTTCCCTTTAGCAAAGCATGGTAGCTTGTTGATAGCTGATCCAAAATAAACTGTAAGCCAAATAATTGTGAAAATATATGTTTAAGGGAAACAAAGCCAATATTTATGGAACCAGAACAGCAACTAGAATGCTATTTATGAAGCGCAAACCTATGCTGAGGAGTTTGTGTGTCATGAATTGATTAACGTGGTCACTATCCTATTTTCATCTGTGGTGAGTTCATAAGACCCTTAATTAATTGAAAAACTTATTGGGGTGTTACCATTTAGTGGTCAATTGTACGGAATATGTACTGAACTGTGCAATCTACTTATAAAAGTTTCAATCAATCAATCAATCAATCAATCAATCAAAAGGGTAATTAGCATGCTACTTCCTGGTTTAAGAAGGATGACCAATAGACATTATGTAAAGAAGTGGGTTGTTCCACAAATGCCATCTGTGAAGTGAAATAGTGAAAATGAATGGCTAAAAGTGCGCATTTATTGAGATGTGTATTAAGCTTTGTGAAATTCTGATAATTTCATCCGTCGTACAACTCTACTTCCTGTTTTACATAGTACTGTATTTATTATTGTCAGGCTACATAATGCAATGTTCATTTACATGTCTACTAGAGTATGCAGTATACAAAGTACACGTATAAGAAGTAAAGCACTGCAATTAGAAAATGTGTATGTATGTATGTATGTATGTATATGTACTCTATATATGTATATATGTGTGTATAAATATGAATATATCTACACATATGTATGTTTCTATATATATACACATACACATACATACATATTTATCAATCAATCAATCAATGTTTACTTATATAGCCCTAAATCACTAGTGTCTCAAAGGGCTGCACAAACCACTACGACATCCTCGGGAGGCCCACATATATATATATATATATATATATATATATACATATATATATATATATATATATATATATATATAGCTTAGGTAGGCTCCAGCACCCCCGCGACCCCGAAAGGGACAAGCGGTAGAAAAAAGGATATATATATATATATATATATATATATTAGGGCTGGGCAACGATTAAAAATGTTAATCGAAGTTAATCGCACTATTTCTCCGATTAATCGCGATTAACTGCATTGTATACGCAAAGCCCAATAATGAATTCAAAAGTAGTGTGTAGTGCACCTTTATTGGAATATTCTCCCACTTGAACAGAAGCGCCAAAACATTTGTTGTGCAAACACAATTTAAATCAGTCCTTGTTAAACAGTAGCAGTTAAATAGCATATTTTATGAAAATCAACTCAAAAAATGTAAATACAAACATTTAAGCTTATTGCCACTGCCAGGGTATTTAAGTTATCCTGTTTGTTATGGAAAATAAATATAATCCACATACAAATCTCTGAGCCACAATCATAACATCTGAACAGGCAATTTCTGAGGTAACAGCAGAAACATTTTTTTTATCAGGGATCTTATGTTTAAAAAACCTATATTATAGGTAGTGGGCTGTTTTAGGGAATTTTTCATCAAATTATCCGTAGTAGCAATATTAATAATGTTGTGGTTATTCTGCGTAGTGCACTTAAAATAATTATGAACATATCTAGGAATTGATATGGTGGGAATTTTCCGATTGTTTGCTTGGTGCTTTGATAAACTGAACGCATCATATACATGGTACTATATTGTGATGTTATGAGCCAGGGAATAAAAGAACTACCCTACCCAGCATGCAACAGGAGTGACGAGCATGCGCGGTAGCCCGGTATAGGTTGTGTCGCCATGACGGCATCTTGTATGTTGTGATATGCACGCTCTGAAAGCAAACATTAAGAACTCAGCCAACACTCCTCGTCTGCATTATTCATAAATAGACAGACAACACATATACTCCGCTGCTTCACAGGCCGCTGGATGTAGCCGGCAAAGTATTCCCATGCTAGCTAGTCGGTCTAGCAAGCACGCGTCATTCAGTCCAAAACGGCCGATCTATCCACATTCAGAATTGTCTGGCGGTCGTAAGTGATCCCGGAGTGACCACGCTGTAAGCCAGCCATCTTGTTAAGAAAAGGCGTTAACAAAATAAAAGGATGTAAACAACATACGCAAATGTGCGATAAAATAATTGTCGGCGTTAATAGATTGATGAGTTAACTCATAATTAACGCATTAATTTGCCCACCCCTAATATATATATATATATCCTTCCATTTTCTACCGCTTATTCCCTTTGGAGTTGCTGGTGCCTATCTCAGCTACAATCGGGCGGAAGGCGGTGTACACCTTGGACAAGTCGCCACCTACATACATACATATATGTGTGTATTATAAACATTACTTTTTTTTTTACATCATATCTTATATCGACATACAGTGTGCCCTAACCACAAAAGTACTCAGCATGAAAGAATAAATAGTACATAACTCACAGTGCTGTCTTTTTTAGAATTTCAACTTTTGTTTTTTTAGAGGCAGCCATCTTTGTTTTGGGCGGGCTGCCAGCAGTGAGGAGGAGTAGTAACTCCAAACAGATTGGAGCCTTTGAACAAACCGCAATCTCATCTCATCACTGCTCAGCCTGAAATAAATCTCATGACATGCAACCTGTTTCTTGTTTAACCTTGTCCAATGTGCCTGGGTCTTTTGCTTGGTTTTTCAGGGGAATGCAAGGACTTTATTGTGTGCAGAACACAGGTTATAGCTTTTTGGATCATGATGATTTTTTTTTTTTTATTAAAATAGTACTTGAGATGTTTAACAGCGAGCAAAAAGAGAATTTCTCATTGCAATTTTTAAAAGGAGTTTCTTGCTGTTGTTTTTTTGGAAATGGTTGCTGGAACTGTACATTCGGGCCTTGTGGTTAGAGTGTCCGCCCTGAGATCGGTAGGTCGTGAGTTAAAACCCCGGCCGAGTCATTCCAAAGACCATAAAAATGGGACCTATCACCTCCCTGCTTGGTACTCAGCATCAAGGGTTGGAATTGGGGGTTAAATCACCAAATGATTGAGTCAGCTTTTGTCCTGCCATAGCTAATGGGCAGGAAATGTCTACAATGGAGAGTCTAAATTGGATTTCTTCAACGGGAGCGCAGGCGGGCAGCTCCATTAGAGGGACTAAACGGTAACACACAGCAGAGCGACATGCAGGTGGGGGGAAATAATGGAGGGAGGGGGGCTGTGCTGTCATAGCGTTTATTGTTTATGCCACTTCAGAGCCAGACTATTGTAATGGAAAGTCGGTGTAGTTTATTTCAAACATGATCAACTGTGTTATATTGAAGTAATTCAACATGTCCGAAAAGGGATAGGAAGAAGCAGAGCTTATTTATTTATTTTGCATGGGTCAGCGATTACTAATAGCTTGTTTACATGCTGTGTTTAACATGCACCAGGTTACTACTTTCAATAAACTGTAGTTCGATTTTACACAATACCCATAACTGGAGGTCTTTGTCTCTGTTGCATGTTCTGTCTTTTAATATTTTTTATTCGTACATTTTAACAGTATTTTTTTTTTTAAATGGCATTGATGAAGGTCTGCTTTCTAAACAGAACCTTGGTCTCAGCAAGTGCAGCCACAAGTGAACAAACACATTGGAGGTCGCCTCGGCTTCTGTCATAAATTACACACCAATCTTTCCTCATTCATTATAAAACTTATTTGGAATTAAATATTTTTATAGTAATATTGTTATTTTTATAGTGTATTTTTCTTTAAATATTTAAAAATATATATATGGGAAGCCACCCAAAAAAAAACAGTAAAACAAAGTATTGCTTTCAAACAAAAGTTTTAAGTAGATTTATCACAGGGTTGAAGGTTCATTTGAATTAGTTACGATTAAAACTATATTATTTGTGTTACATTTTGCATTTTCAGAAAGACTAAATAAAAAAAGCAACATGTATGCACTTATCATGTTTACTGTATTACTTTATAATTTATATGATGTTCATGTTAAGAAACTTTTATGCATATTTAATGGTCCCTAGTGTGTGAATGTTGTCTGTCTATCTGTGTTGGCCCTGCGATCAGGTGGCGACTTGTCCAGGGTGTACCCCGCCTTCCGCCCGATTGTAGCTGAGATAGGCGCCAGCGCCCCCCGCGACCCCAAAAAGGGAATAAGCGGTAGAAAATGGATGGATGGATGGATGGATATGTGGACTCTCTTTTGTAGTGTTTATGCGGTATTATGTTCTGAAATTCATTTGTGTTAACATTTTTATTTAAGTTAACATCAAATTAATCCACATTAAAACATTAAATTTGACAAGCTCAATAAAAATGTAGTTATGATGAGAAAAATGTTGTATAAAAAGTCAAAGTTTCAGACAGTTTTGTTTTTGTAGTGTAGAAAATCACACAATTATAAGATAAAAGTCGTAATTTTAACATACATTTCAACATTCGCAGACAAACTTTATTGCAACTCTTTTTCTCTAAAAATCTGCCACGTATTATCAATCAGCTAAAATGCTAATAACATTCCGACAATATTACAATTGTTTTTGTCTTTGTTTTAGCACATTTTATTGATTTCTAAATGCAGTTTTTCTCATAATATCAGACTGTTTATGTAATTATTTTTTAAACGTTCTTTATAACAGCCACTTATCATGAGGATGTCATACAAAATCCCCTTTAAGCTGTCACACATAGCACCAGCCTTTAGAAACAAGGATGAAGTGATAGACGAAAGGTAAATATATAATAAATAAGAAAGTTATGTATAAGTTTCACTTTTGCATCTCATTGCCCATAACTGAGGTGAGTTCCTAAGACCCTTAATTAATGTTAGAAACAGAGAAGTCACTAACTTTTAAAGACACGGTGAGACTTAATTCCCTTGAGATGCAATAATAGTAATATAATCATAATGATAACAATGTTTAATTATGATTCTTATTCTGTTGTTTAACAGAAGTGTTTAACGTAGTGATAAAGGGGAATTGCAGTTTTTTTTGCAATTTTGATCGTTCACAATTATAATTAAACACATGACGACAGATGGATTTCTTTTAATGCAGGGGTGCCCTCACGTTTTCTGCAGGCGAGCTACTTTTCAATTGACCAAGTCGAGGGGATCTACCTCATTCATATACAAACCCTGTTTCCATATGAGTTGGGAAATTGTGTTAATGTAAATATAAACAGAATATAATGATTTGCAAATCCTTTTCAACCCATATTCAATTGAATGCACTACAAAGACAACATATTAGATGTTCAAACTAATAAACTTTTTTTTTTTTAGCAAATATTAATTAACTTAGAATTTCATGGCTGCAACATGTGCCAAAGTAGTTAGGAAAGAGCATGTTCACCACTGTGTTACATCACCTTTTCTTTTAACAACACTCAATAAATGTTTGGGAACTGAGGAAACTAATTGTTGAAGCTTTCAAAGTGGAATTTTCCCATTCTTGTTTTATGTAGAGCAGAGGTGCCCACACTTTTTCTGCAGGCGAGCTACTTTTCAATTGACCAACTCGAGGGGATCTACCTCATTTAGATATATCATTTATATTTATTTATTTATGAAAGAGATATTTTTGTAAACAAGTTAAATGTGTTTAATGATAATACAAGCATGTGTAACACATATAGATGTCTTTCTTTCACGAAGACAAGAATATAAGTTGGTGTATTACCTGATTCTGATGACTTGCATTAATTGGAATCAGACAGTAATGATGATAATGCCCACATTTTCAAATGGAGGAGAAAAAAAGTTGTCCTTTCTGTACAATACCACATGAAAGTGGTTGGTTTTTGGCATCTAATTCATCCAGCTTCCATACACTTTACAAGAAAAACATTGGCGGCAAATTCCGTAGCTTGCTTGATTGACATTCACGGCACCCGAGGGTCTTGTGAGATGACGCTGGCTGCTGCCAGTTCATTATTATGAAAAAATGACAGAGAGGAAGGCGAGAAACACTTTTTATTTCAACAGACTTTCGCCCCGTCCCTTCCGTCAAAACTCTAAAGGCCGAATGCACATTTCCTATCTTCACAATAAAAGCCCTGCTTCATGCTGCCTGCGCTAACAAAATAAGAGTCTCGGAAAGCTGGCTTGCACAAGTGATGTGCACGCCAGCTTTCTGAGGGATCGCTTGTGCACGCCAGTTTTCCGAGACTCTGTATTTAGTTAGCGCAGGCAGCATGAAGCAGGGCTTTTATTGTGAAGATAGGAAATGTGCAGTCGGCCTTTAGAGTTTTGACGGAAGGTACGGCGCGAGAGTCTGTTGAAATAAAAAGTGTTTCTCGCCTTCCTCTCGGTCATATTTTCATAATAATGATCTTGCAGCAGCCAGCGTCATCTCACAAGACCCTCCGGTACCGTGAATGTCATTTAAGTGACGTCTTGGTGAAGATTGATGATCACTCATTTTTAGGTCTATTTTTTTAAAAAGCCTGGCTCGAGATCGACTGACACACCCCCCGCGGTCGACTGGTAGCTCGCGATCGACGTAATGGGCACCCCTGATGTAGAGCTTCAGTCGTTCAACAGTCCGGGGTCTCCGCTGTCGTATTTTACGCTTCATAATGCGCCACACATTTTCGATGGGAGACAGGTCTGGACTGCAGGCGGGCCAGGAAAGTACCCGCACCTTTTTTGATGAAGCCACGCTGTTGTAACACGTGCTGAATGTGGCTTGGCATTGTCTTGCTGAAATAAGCAGGGGCGTCCATTAAAAAGACGGCGCTTAGATGGCAGCATATGTTGTTCCAAAACCTGTATGTACATTTCAGCATTAATGGTGGCTTCACAGATGTGTAAGTTACCCATGCTTTGGGCACTAATGCACCCCCATACCATCACAGATGCTGACTTTTGAACTTTGCGTCGATAACAGTCCGGATGGTTAGCTTCCCCTTTGTTCCGGATGATACGATGTCGAATATTTCCGAAAACATTTTGAAATGTGAACTCGTCAGACCACAGAACACTTTTTTCACTATGCATCAGTCCATCTTAGATGATCTCGGGCCCAGAGAAGCCAGCGGCGTTTCTGGATGTTGTTGATAAATGGCGTTTGCTTTGCATAGTAGAGCTTTAACTTACACACAGTTGTAGCGACAAACTGTATTAAGTGACAGTATTCCTGAGCCCATGTGGTGATATCCTTTAGAGATTGATGTCGGTTTTTGATACAGTGCCGTCTAAGGGATCGAAGGTCACGGTCATTCAACGTGGAGTGATTTCTCCAGATTTTCTTAACCTTTTGATGATATTATGAACCGTAGATGTTGAAATCCCTACATTTCTTGCAATTGCACTTTGAGAAACGTTGTTCTTAAACTGTTTGACTATTGGCTCACGCAGTTGTGGACAAAGGGGTGTACTCTCGCCCCATCCTTACTTGTGAAAGACTGAGCATTTCTATTATTGTGAAGACAGGAACTGTGTAGTTTTTAGAGTTTTGACATGCAGGTACGGTGCAAGAGTCTGTTGAAATAAAAAGTGTTTCTAGCCTTCCTGTCGGTCTTTTTTTCTTAATAATTATCTGGCAGCAGCGAGCATCATCTCACAACACCCTCGGGTGCCGTGAATTTCAAACAAGTGTTGATCGTTAACTTTTAGGTCTATTTTTTTAATGCCTGGCTGGCGATCGACTGACACACCCTCCATGATCGACTGGTAGTAGGGCTGGGCGATATATCGATACACGCAATATATCACGGGTGTGTCTCTGTGCGATATAGAAAATGACTATATCGTGATATTCGAGTATACGTTCTCTTGCAGTTGCTTTTAGCTGCGGGCATTACACTACAGACTCTTCCCACTCCTTCTTGTGTCTCCTTGTCACAGACAGTAAGCGCTCCTTCCTACATACGTCACAAACTGTCACATCATACGTCACATACGTATACGCCCTCGCGAAGCAGAGAGGTAGCAGCATGGGTAACGTTAGCTGTGATGCTAGCGAAGCCGTGCGAATGGCAATAGAGAGAAAGAAGGTGCTAAATCTGGTAACAAATAAAGAAATAATTAATTCCCAAGAAAAACAGCAGGGGGGTCCATCGTTCGGCTTCAAGAGGGAAGATGTCGAACAGACAACTTTAATTTGTCAAGTGTGGGGCACAAGCATTTCTACCAAAAGTATCCATCCATCCATTTTCTACCGTTTGTCACGTTCGGGGTCGCTGGAGCCTATCTCAGCTGCATTCAGGCGGAGGGCGGTGTACACCCTGGACAAGTTGCCACCTCATCGCAGGGCTACCAAAAGTAGCATTACAGCTAATATGTGAAGCGAAGTGAATTATATTTATATAGCGCTTTTTCTCTAGTGACTCAAAGCGCTTTACATAGTGAAACCCAATATCTAAGTTACATTTAAACCAGTGTGGGTGGCACTGGGAGCAGGTGGGTAAAGTGTCTTGCCCAAGGACACAACGGCAGTGACTAGGATGGCGGAAGCGGGAATCGAACCTGCAACCCTTAAGTTGCTGGCACGGCCACTTTACCAACCGAGCTATACCGCCCCTATGTAGCATCATTTGAAAAGTCACCTGCTTTAATAAATACAGTTTTGGTCAAATGACTTAGTTGTGATTTCCTTCCCTGCATGAAAGTTTAAAATGAGTACCGTATCTATCAATGCAGTATGAACAAAAATGTTTTAATGTAGACACGTAGGATCATCATACTGCTGTGATTACCGTATTTCCTTGAATTGCCACCGGGGCACTAATTAATTTAAAACCTCTTCTCACTCCTGCGCTTACCAAAGGCATGCGGTAAAAGTAAGCATGCGTTAATTATTTTAAAACCTCTTCTCACTCCGGCACTTACCAAAGGAATGCAGTAAAAAATTGAGTGTGATGTAAGCTTGGAACTTAAATTCTACTCTTAATCTTCTTCCCTTTATGCGATTTCAAATAAGCGGTATTGAAATCAGCCTACTCCATTTTGAAAATGATGACAGGGGAAGTGTCACTCGTGACGTCACGAGTTTGACCAGGCGGTAATATTGACCATACGCAAATTATTTTGGAAAGCGAGTTTTACCCGGCAGTAATTCAAGGCAGGTGCATACTATATGCCTGGCGGCTATTCAAGGAAATAAGGTATACGTATCAAGTGTTAATTCAAGGCTAAGGCAAAATATTGAGATATATATTGTTTATCGCGATATGGCCAAAAAATATCGAGATATTAAAAAAAGGCCATATCGCCCAGCCCAGCAATTGACGTAAAAGGCACCCCTGTTTTAATGCATTTTAACTCCTATTTTTTTATGTAAAAAAAAGTGCTGACTGAGCAGTTTGCTCCTTACCGTTATGCAGATTGGTTGTGTTGCTAAGGGAATTATATTTATATAGCGCTTTTCTCAAGTGACTCAAAGCGCTTTACATAATGACACCCAATATCTACGTTACATTTAAACCAGTGTGGGTGGCACTGGGAGCAGGTGGGTAAAGTGTCTTGCCCAAGGACACAACGGCAGTGACTAGGATGGCGGAAGCGGGAATCGAACCTGCAACCCTCAAGTTGCTGGCACGGCCACTCTACCAACCGAGCTATACCGCCCCTATGTAGCATCATTTGAAAAGTCACCTGCTTTAATAAATACAGTTTTGGTTAAATGACTTAGTTGTGATTTCCTTCTCTGCATGAAAGTTTAAAATGAGTACCGTATCTATCAATGCAGTATGAACAAAAATGTTTTAATGTAGACACGTAGGATCATCATACTGCTGTGATTACCGTATTTCCTTGAATTGCCACCGGGGCACTAATTAATTTAAAACCTCTTCTCACTCCTGCGCTTGCCAAAGGCATGCGGTAAAAGTAAGCATGCGCTAATTATTTTAAAACCTCTTCTCACTCCGGCACTTACCAAAGGTATGCAGTAAAAATTTGAGTGTGATGTAAGCTTGGACCTTAAATTCTACTCTTAATCTTCTTCCCTTTATGCGATTTCAAATAAGCGGTATTGAAATCAGCCTCCTCCATTTTGAAAATGATGACAGGGGAAGTGTCACTGGTGACGTCACGAGTTTGACCAGGCGGTAATACTGAGGATACGCAAATTATTTTGGAAAGCGAGTTTTAATTCAAGGCAGGTGCATACTATATGCCTGGCGGCTATTCAAGGAAATACGGTATACGTATCAAGTGTTAATTCAAGGCTAAGGCAAAATATCGAGATATATATTGTTTATCGCGATATGGCCAAAAAATATCGAGATATTAAAAAAAGGCCATATCGCCCAGCCCAGCAATTGACGTAAAAGGCACCCCTGTTTTAATGCATTTTAACTCCTATTTTTTTATGTAAAAAAGAGTGCTGACTGAGCAGTTTGCTCCTTACCGTTATGCAGATTGGTTGTGTTGCGAAGTGAATTATATTTATATAGCGCTTTTCTCAAGTGACTCAAAGCGCTTTACATAATGACACCCAATATCTACGTTACATTTAAACCGGTGTGGGTGGCACTGGGAGCAGGTGGGTAAAGTGTCTTGCCCAAGGACACAACGGCAGTAACTAGGACGGCACAAGCGGGAATCGAACCTGCAACCCTCAAGTTGCTGGCACGGCCACTCTACCAACCGAGCTATGCCGTCGTACTTGTTAATTCAGTTCAGTTCAGTTCAGTTTCAGTTTATTTTCAGTCTAACAAAAACATATTCAAACATAGATCACGATTCAAAATGAATAACATGACTGAAACAGGCAGAAGCAAAAAAGCTTATATGCCCAACATAAATTTTTTACATTCAATTAAGTAACCTTTTCTAATAATTCTGCAACACAAAAAGAAATATAGTCATTCAGCATCCACATTCAGGCTGCCCCCCAACAAATAATACAAAAATATGTACCTACACACATACACTTTTCTGTAAATAGATAAACATACATACCTTTTAAATACAACATTTAACCAAACAAACATAAATTTCTAGTTCACATAACTTTTTAAAATACATTGTGACATGTTCTTTTTGAAATTAAATACTGAGTCACTCATTTTTAATTCTTTACCAACAGAATTTCACAAATTAACACCGAGAACAGATAAACATCTACGTTTAACCACTAGTCTTGCTTTTGGTAAAATAAACTTAGATTCATCTCTTAGATTGTATTTGCTGGTCTGTAGAGAGAAGTATTTTTGAATTCCTTCTGGAAGAGTATTTATTTTTGCTTTGAACATCATCTGTGTTATTTTATAATAAACAATATCTTGAAATTTCATAAGTTTTGATTTAACAAATAATGGATGGGTATGGTCATAATATCCTGATTTGTTTATTAGCCGTACAGCTTTTTTTTTGCAGCAAAACAATATCATTAGTTATGGTTTTAAAAGTGGTTCCCCAGAGTTCTACACAGTATGTCATGTATGGAAGTATCAAAGTATAATAAATTGTTAACAAATAATTATAATTAAGTAATTCTTTAGTTTTATACAAAACACCGAGTGTTTTTGATATTTTTGTTTTTATATAATTTACATGTTGTCTCCATGATAATTTATAATCAATTATAACTCCCAAAAACTTAGTATCAAAGACACGCTCAATTTTATCTCCATTTATTTTAATATTTACTTCCTTAGATACCTCAGTTTTGGTACCAAATATCATAAATTTAGTTTTAGCAATATTAAGTGATAATTTATTCATATCAAACCAGTTTTTAAACACTGTCATTTCTTGTTCTATTTTTACCAAAAGTTCATTAAAAGATTTTCCAGAACAAAGGATAGTTGTATCATCAGCAAACATAAAAAATTACCATGTGAGCCAAAAAAAGCTATGTTTCCCTTCCTACGTTATCATGCAATTATTAAAGTAAAGAAAATGAAGTTGTGATAAATAGTTTTACATTTCCTGCACTTTGTGTTGTGATTTATGTAAAAGAAAAATGCTCTGGCTATAATTAGACTTTTTTAAGGTAGTCTATGACAACGGACCACACGGACATTTCCAAATTAACCCAAATTCTCTAAATCTGACCTGGTTTGGCTACGCCTCTCGCTGGCATCTGTCGACAAATCGGGGGTTTGTCGTTCACTTTTAAAGGATGAGTCACGTCGGGGAAAACCAGTCTTCCCTCAGAGGCCGTCGGTGAAGGAACAGTGGCTGCACTATGCGGCCTGTAAATTGAGCCTTTCTTCCTGCCAGAGAGGGTGACACACAGGAATGCATCACATTCATGCGGACATGGGCGGCACTCATTCTTGTCATAGCAACTTTTTTTTGGTGTCCGTGCACAAGTGCTTTGCGATGTTTCACCTATGATATCAACCATTTGTCGACATATCGTGTTGTGTGTGTCTCTCAGCATGGGCGCTGGTGGAGGTGAACATGGAGGACAGGGTGGAGGTCTACAGAGGAGACACAGCTCAGATCGTCTGCATGTTCAGCTCGGACGACGGCATCGGGGGCGTCTCCATCCAGTGGTTCTATGTGAGTTGTGCCGCACCTCCCCCGTGCAACTCATACTGGGGGTGTCCTAACTTGCTCATTAAAGACGCTGAAACCAGTGGAATATAAGCAGTTTCATGTAGTTCAGGGGTGTCCAAACTTTTGCCACACACAAAAAAATTAAAACATGCAGGGGCCATTTTGATATTTTTCATTTTCAAACCATAACAAAATACAGTGGGGCAAAAAAGTATTTAGTCAGCCACCGATTGTGCAATTTAAAATGATGACAGAGGTCTGTAATTTTCATCATAGGTACACTTCATCTGTGAGAGACAGAATGTGAAGAAAAAAATCCAGGAATTCACATTGTAGGAATTTTAAATAATTTATTTGTAAATTATGGTGGAAAATAAGTATTTGGTCAACCATTCAAAGCTCTCACTGATGGAAGGAGGTTTCGGCTCAAAATCTCACGATACATGGCCCCATTCGTTCTTTCCTTAACACGGATCAATTGTCCTGTCCCCTTAGCAGAAAAACAGCCCCTAAGCATGATGTTTCCACCCCCATGCTTCACAGTAGGTATAGTGTTCTTGGGATGCAACTCAGAATTCTTCTTCCTCCAAACACAACGTGTTGAGTTTATACCAAAAAGTTTTGTTTTGGTTTCATCTGACCACATGACATTCTCCCATGTGCTGTCTGGCAAACTTCAGACAGGCTTGGACATGCACTGGCTTAAACAGGGGACACATCTGGCACTGCAGGATTTGATTCCCTGTCGACGTAGTGTGTTACTGATGGCAACCTTTGTTACTTTGGTCCCAGCTCTCTGCAGGTCATTCACCAGGTCCCCCTGACGAGTTGAGTTTATACCAAAATGGATACATGGATGATACAGCAGAGGATTGGGAGAATGTCATGTGGTCAGATGAAACCAAAATAGAACTTTTTGGTATAAATTCAACTTGTCGTGTTTGGAGGAAGAAGATTACTGAGTTGCATCCCAAGAACACCACACCTACTGTGAAGCATGGGTGTGGAAACATCATGCTTTAGGGCTGTTTTTCTGCTAAGGGGACAGGACGATTGATACAACGTGTTAAGGAAAGAATGAATGGGGCCATGTATCGTGAGATTTTGAGCCAAAACCTCCTTCCATCAATGAGAGCTTTGAATGGTTGACCAGATACTTATTTTCCACAATAATTTACAAATAAATTCTTTAAAATTCCTACAATGTGAATTCCTGGGGTTTTTCCCCCCACATTCTGTCTCTCACAGTTGAAGTGTACCTATGATGAAAATTACAGACCTCTGTCATCATTTTAAGTGGGAGAACTTGCACAATCGGTGGCTGACTAAATACTTTTTTGGACCACTGTATATGGATTCTTTTGTTTTTACCTTTGGGACTCCCAGGGTCCATAGAGTGTCTCCGTCATTAACATGTTGAAAATAAGTCAAATTATTATTTTAATTTTTTATGTAATGCTTAGAGTAAATCTCTATATCAACTTCAGGTTGATATAAAGTAAAAAAAAAAAAAAAAAGGTTTTATGCCTTTTCAGTCAAAGACCACTTTGTTTTTTATAGTAAAACTGAAATATGCAGTATTTCCCCCATTGCCCAAAACATTTAGAAAGCAATGTTTGATCTGAAGTAATTGGAGCCTTAAAAAGATCAATAAAGCAGGACACCATTGATTTAAATGTATTATTATTTCTGAGTAATCAGTGAAAATATAAATAAAATCCCACTAAATATCTTTGGGATCCAAAAGGTCCCCCACTCATAAAGTGACACATTTTTATTATTATTTGTTTTACTTTCAACACTTAAGTTACGAGATCAATTTTAGATGTATCTGTCGATTTTACGTTTGAACTATTATTTTGTTGGTTTTAGGCTCTTTTGTCAAAGAAAACACTGTTTTTATATGGCAACCACACAATGTATGCACATAATATTTTCCACATAAAACATTATAAAGTGAAATATTTGAAATAATTTGAGCCTTAAATAGGTCAATAATTCATTATATAAAAAAAAAAAACTT
The DNA here is from genome assembly GCF_033978795.1 of Nerophis ophidion. NCBI lineage: Eukaryota > Metazoa > Chordata > Actinopteri > Syngnathiformes > Syngnathidae > Nerophis > Nerophis ophidion. The sequence continues at coordinate 8,094,928 of NC_084628.1, read as the reverse complement.
TATTTTCTTTTTACCATTGGCAATAAGAGCAAAATAAAGAAAAGACAAAAGAAAAACAAACATGGCAGCTTTGTGTCAACATTGCAACTTTTCCCCGTTAGATTTCACCCCATTCTACTTTTTTTAGGGTTGTTTTATTTATTTTTGCAATAGCATTTCCAGAATGTGTGGTGGGCCACTAAACAATTAGCTGCGGGCCGCACTTTGGACACCGATGATGTAGTTTTAAAAAAACAAAAAAAACACAAAAAAAAAACAGTGTACAGTTTAGATTTTTTTTTTTTTAAAAAAGGGGACAAAGAGTGAGTGCAACTGACAGGCGTCGACATAAGCGGTTGTTTAAATCCCAATATCCATCCATCCATTTTCTACCGCTTATTCCCTTCCGGGGTCGCGGGGGGCGCTGGCGCCTATCTCAGCTACAATCGTGCGGAAGGCGGGGTACACCCTGGACAAGTCGCCACCTCATCGCAGGGCCAACACAGATAGACAGACAACATTCACACACTAGGGCCAATTTAGTGTTGCCAATCAACCTATCCCCAGGTGCATGTCTTTGGAAGTGGGAGGAAGCCGGAGTACCCGGAGGGAACCCACGCATTCACGGGGAGAACATGCAAACTCCACACAGAAAGATCCCGAGCCTGGATTTGAACCCAGGACTGCAGGACCTTCGTATTGTGAGGCAGACGCACTAACCCCTCTGCCACCGTGAAGCCCTAAATCCCAAAACCGCTTCTTCTAAAATTTGCCAGCGACATAAGACAAAATTGAAATAATAAAGGATTTTTGACATAATTTTTCTCCATTTGTGCATATTTTTAGTTTAAATTGACATTTATTATTCTTATCAAATATTCTTATCAGGAATGTTACAACAATTGCATGACGATTCTTAGGATGACAAATCAGTTCAGAATCACTTTTCATTTCAACCAAATTTTGAAGTAAAACCGATTCTAATATAGTTTTATAGATTCTTATATTATCACTATATTATTCGGTATATAAATTATATAAAAAAAAGTTTTTTAAATATGTCCTGATGGGTGCTGGTTAGCGCCTTGCATGGCAGCTCCCGCCATCAGTGTGTGAATGTGTGTGTGAATGGGTAAATGTGGAAGTAGTGTCAAAGCGCTTTGAGTACCTTGTAGGTAGAAAAGCGCTATACAAGTACAACCCATGTATCATTTACTTTTTTTTTTTTTAAATTGATTTTTGAAAGCTTTAAATCGATTTAGATTCGAAATCAATAAGAATTGTGACTCATATGAAAATTGATTATTTTGCACAGCCCTAATGGCTTGACTAGATGGACAAGAAAACTACATACAGTATGCAAATCTCTCTTCCAGTGGTTGACAATCTTTAAATAAATAGGTGCATTTGACTAGTTTTTAAAGGTAGAATCCAGATTATTTTGCACATCATTGAATTTTTGATCACAATTATAATCGGACAAAAACACAGGATGGCAGTGTAACAATATAAATTAAATATTTAAATGATTTCATTATTATTACAAACAATATTTTGAGCAAAATAAAGTCAATAGTGCTAAATATCTAAACTTGGGCAAAAACTATTATTGGCTCTGATTTAAATCCTTTGGTTTTTGCCCTTAAAGTCCTAATGTGTCCAGGGACTTACTTCCTGAGTTTGTAAACAATAACAAAAAAGACGGAAAAATACGATTTTGTGTTAGTAAGAAGTGTAGATCTAATCACAGTAATATTGACCATATACTTATACTATACTGTTGATATTTGTGTCAAACCGCCCACCTTTGTTTACATTTAAGAGCGCTAGCTTATCGGTTAATTGTATCCTCCTAGGGCAGGGGCCATTTGCTGCCCGCAGCTAATCGTTTACCGGCCCGCCACACATTCTGCAAAAATTGCAAAATTGATAGTATTGCAAAAATAAATAAAAAAACATTTAAAAAAAGTGGAATGAGGTGAAATCTAATGAGAAAAAGTGGCAATGTTGACACAAAACTGCCATGCAGGCAGTTTTTTTTAATTTTTGTCTTTGTTTTCGTTTTTTTCCCCCATTGCTCGAAAAAAAAGGACAAAAAAAATCTATGTTATAATGGATTATTACTTAAAAATTATCACTTTAAAATGTTTTATGTGGAAAAAAATAATGCATATGTTGTGTGGTTGCCATATAAAAACATTAAAGTTTTGATAAAAGAGCATAAAACAAACAAAATAATAGTTCAAACTTGAAATCGACAGATATATAGGAAGTTGATCTTGAAATTCAAGTGTTAAAAGTAAAAAAAAAAACAACTAATAAAAATGCATCACTTTATGAGTGGGGAACCTTTCGGATCTCAAATATATTTAGTAGGATTTTATTAAACTTTTCACTGTAATTACTCAAAAATATTAAATAACTATAATCAATGGTGTCCTGCATTATTGATCTTTGAGGGCTTTAATTGCTAAATAAAGGAACTCTCCTGAAGGAATCAATAAAGTACTATCCATCTAAATACTGCATATTTCAGTTTTACTATAAAAAACTAAGTTGTCTTTGACATTAAAGGCATAAAACCTTAATTGTTTTACTTTATATCAACCTCAAGTTGATATAGAGATTTACTGTAAGTACTAAATAAATAAAAAAATAATAATAATTTGACTTTTTTTTAACATTTTAGTGACTGAGACGCTCTATGCTCCACAGGAGCCCTAAGGTGAAGTGAAGTGAATCATATTTATATAGCGCTTTTCTCAAGTGACTCAAAGCGCTTTACATAGTGAAACCCAATATCTAAGTTACATTTAAACCAGTGTGGGTGGCACTGGGAGCAGGTGGGTAAAGTGTCTTGCCCAAGGACACAACGGCAGTAACTAGGATGGCACAAGCGGGAATCGAACCTGCACGGCCACTCTACCAACTATGCTATGGAGCTATGGATTAAAAACAAATCCATATATTTTGTTATAGTTTGAAAATGAAAAATATCAAAATGGCCCCCGCATGGTTAAATTTTTCCGTGTGCGGCCCTCTGTGGAAAAAGTTTGGACACCCCTGTCCTAGGGTGTTTAGTGTAGCATGTCGAGCAATTTCTCATCCTTCAGTAATAATGCTACTTGCAAGAAACAGTTTTTTTGCCGCCATGCAGACAAGGATAAGTGACTCCTTCTGTGGAGGGACGTTAGCCGCTAGTTCGCCACATTGCGTTGAAAACGATGTCGTTAGCTTGTTGCCGTCAAATATGTGTGGCACAGCTTAGAATGTGTCATCCACATGCATTATCGCAATATAACATTATTAAAATCTCTATTAATATGATAAATAGTTTACATTGTGCAACACTATAGTTTGTGATGAGGTCAAGGGTCAATCCAACTTTGAGCTTGTGTATATGTAGAAACCAAGCAGTGTGATTTATGCAGGTGTCGAGGCTAGGTGAGAAGCAGAAGATCTATTATGAGGACGCCACCACGAAGGCAGTGGAGCGAGGCACGCCGTTCACGGACCGCATCACCGTCAACGTCACCGCAGCCACAGGCGAAGTGGTGTTGACCATCGCGGACGTGCAAGTGAGAGACCAGCTGGAGTTCATCTGCCTCATCAAGAGCCTGACTGACGGGGTCGGCGAGGGACGTACCAAGCTCTTAGTGTTTGGTAAGCGACACGATCTTTGCGCCGGTTTGTGACGATTAAAACATTTATTATTCTTACGTTCCTGATGCACTTCTTTAATGTCGCACAGAAAAACCAGACTCCCCGACTATAGAAGGCTTCCAGGAGGGGATCTCCATTTACGATGACTTATCCAAGGTACAAAAAGAGCTTACCAGAAATGCTCCAGTTGTAGCCAGGGCGTATATTCATGTTAAAGGCAATAATTAGGCAGATGTTTGAAAAGCCATTGTACGGTATTTTAATGACAATATTGGGTGCATGAGACTATTGAGAGGAAAACATAGTTATTTTCAAACACACGGCATCAAACGTATAGATGTTTTCTTGAGCTTTCATTTTCTTGCCGATTGAGCCATGGATTGAATCTGCTCTCATGAACGTGTGCCCTTTCTCCAGATATTTTATCACAATCTCAGGTGGGCCCCATTCTGCGTTTGCACATTGGGCAAGAGCCGTGTACAGCGTCCAGTTTTTATTTTGACCTCCACAGTTATCTGCCCAAAAGAGTATGCAAGGGGAAGAATCAAGAACAATACATTTAATGAAGGTGCTTGCAACCTCCTGGGCCAATCTTCCAAATATCCCCTCGTGCCATAATATCACATAATCAGGTTGTGTTCGTGCAAATGTCTCATTAAAGACATTAAGGCGACTGACAAAGAAGCTCCGATTGGTCCCTTGAGATACTAGGTTTTTCTGTTGTATCTACGCGGTTATGTGGTAGTTGCTAGGTCCTGCCATGCTTACTTACGGAACAAATTACAATATCGCATACACTAATGTAAAGCATATCACCTAGGAACTCCAAAATTATTATCAGCTCAGTTTTGACCTTTGGACGGGAGAATTGTCTTTTGTATCCCTAACCAAACGACATGCATTTAAAGTTTCTATCCATCCATCCATTTTCTACCGCTTATTCCCTTTCGGGCTCGCGGGGGGGCGCTGGCGCCTATCTCAGCTACAATCGGGCGGAAGGCGGGGTACACCCTGGACAAGTCGCCACCTCATCGCAGATGACAGACAACATTCACACTCACATTCACACACTAGGGCCAATTTAGTGTTGCCAATCAACCTATCCCCAGGTGCATGTCTTTAGAAGTGGGAGGAAGCTGGAGTACCTGGAGGGAACGCACGCACTCACGGGGAGAACATGCAAACTCCACACAGAAAGATCCCGAGCCTGGATTTGAACCCCGGACTGCAGGACCTTCGTATTGTGAGGCAGACGCACTAACCCCTTTTCCACCGTGAAGCCCTTAAAGTTTCTATATACAAGAAAATTGTTGGTGTACTTTGGGGGAATGTCTTCCTAAAAATAGTTATACTACTACACTAAACTGCACTACAAAAAAACAAATTAAAACTACAATAATCAATAGATTAATCAATTCAAGAAATACTAGTTAAAATTGCTCAAATATTTATACAAATGTTCTTTTCCAGATTGGCATATGCGAGGTAAAAAATGGCTTCCCCAAGCCAAACATCACGTGGTACCGAAACAACGCTCCACTAAGAGGAGCCGATGACGGTGAGAAAAACCAAAACCGCGTCACATGTTCCACGTGCCGTCTCTTATTGTACGTTTGTGTGCGGCCCAGTGATGAAGGTGGTGCCCAGCATCACCACTGAGTCCAGCGGTCTGTTCTCGGTGAGGAGCGAGCTGAGCATGAAGGTGACCAAGGAGGACAAAAATGCTCACTTCTACTGCGAGGTCACCTACCTTGTCCCAGGAGGGACCAGAATGACCGAGACCAACACCATTAACATCACCGTCTACTGTGAGACACACACACACACACCTTTCATCTAGCGTCTATTCTAATACAGATATTAAGCCTTCATCTCATCATTGTCATTTCAGACCCGTCCACTGCAGTCCAAGTGTGGGTGCAGTCACCAAAGGGCAAAATTAAGGAGGGGGACTCCATTGAGTTGCGTTGCCAAGGCGACGGGAATATGCCTTCTTCAATATTCACCATCAAGCACCAAGGAGTAAGGCTCGTTTACATACTTACTAACAATTTCTTACCATGCCGAGTTATTACGCCGTTTTGCTGATACGATTTATTTTGGTAAAATCAGCTATGACATCTCACGGTATCTGTGTAAGTGAAACAAAATAATTTTATATAAAATAATATTATTATGTTGTTAAACATCTGCAATCATTATAAATAAATAAAAATAAACAAGAGTTATTCAGCAGCTTTGAGACTCTTATTGAAATGGGATGGAATGGGAATTTTATCAAACTGTAGTATTATATGGAATACAATTTTTTGATATTTTTCATTGTAATTAAACTAGTTATTTTAATATTAAAATGTATCTTTCATACACATTACTTAATATGATGTTTTAAAATGTAAAAATACTTAAGCTCCACATGTCAAAATTCTCAAATTAAAATGTAATTCAAATTTAAAATAAATACACGTAATAACAACTAAATTAAAAACGTATTTATTTTAAAGTATTTAGAAATCATTGATGTCAGTCATTGTGCTAGAAATTGAAAACAGGGAGTGAACATATGTGTAAGTAACTGCTATGAAGTAAAAAAGGGGTAAGGGGTAAATAAATTTAGCTTTTTCCTACTCTTTTTCAGGCATCTTGTAAAGAGTAATGGAAAATATGTGATGTCCATCCATCATCCATCATCTTCCGCTTATCCGAGGTCGGGTCGCGGGGGCAACAGCCTAAGCAGGGAAACCCAGACTTCCCTCTCCCCAGCCACTTCGTCTAGCTCTTCCCGGGGGATCCCGAGGCGTTCCCAGGCCAGCCGGGAGACATAGTCTTCCCAACGTGTCCTGGGTCTTCCCCGGGGCCTCCTACCGGTTGGACGTGCCCTAAACACCTCCCTAGGGAGGCGTTCGGGTGGCATCCTGACCAGATGCCCGAACCACCTCATCTGGCTCCTCTCGATGTGAAGGAGCAGCGGCTTTACTTTGAGTTCCTCCCGGATGGCAGAGCTTCTCACCCTATCTCTAAGGGAGAGCCCCGCCACACGGCGGAGGAAACTCATTTCGTACCCGTGATCTTATCCTTTCGGTCATGACCCAAAGCTCATGACCATAGGTGAGGATGGGAATGTAGATCGACCGGTAAATTGAGAGCTTTGCCTTCCGGCTCAGCTCCTTCTTCACCACAACGGATCGGTACAACGTCCGCATTACTGAAGACGCCGCACCGATCCGCCTGTCGATCTCACGATCCACTCTTCCCTCACTCGTGAACAAGACTCCTAGGTACTTGAACTCCTCCACTTGGGGCAGGGTCTCCTCCCCAACCCGGAATCCCATTTAATATGTGATGTATCATGTTAAAACTGCAAACATGTTCGAAATAGTTTATAGTAATTTGAGCATATTTAAGTATAAAATAACGAAATAAACTGCAAATATCAATAGCTCAGTAGTATTGACCACTAGATGAGACCAATCCAATTATACGCTCCTTTCTGTATCGTGGCCACTGATTGGCTCAGCCTCAGTCAGCATTACTGCATTGGATTAAAAGAGTGTAAAGGTGACTAAAGGGTGTCATGTCTTGAGGGCTCTCATGATGTTGAAAAGATTTAGAAGGTCATAAACATATTTTTTATGCTCTGGCTATGAGAATCCTTAATCTAGAAATAATGATTCCTACTTCGCGGAAACGTTTTGGTTGCGGTCATGCCTGGAGCCAATTAACAGTAGTAAACGAGGGATGAATGTTTACTGGATTATACTGTGCCTATATAACAGATAATCCGCAAGTAATCTATTTATTTTCCTCTCATCTTTTACGAATAGGCTGCAGAGTAAAACTTTTTTCACATATCTAATGGTGTTAAGTACTGCCTTTGTATTTTACATTTGCAAATATATGAATTGATTAAATTCAGAAGACTTTGTAGTTTATTGGCAGACTTTGACCGACGTCTGTCCATCAGAAATTGCTCATTGTTTCTAACCATCTGTTTAAAATATATTGTTTTATTTTTTGAAGTTTATTAAATCAGTCATCTCAAATGTCAAAAAGACAACGTAATAAAATGGTTGTTTAGCCCCTCTGAGATTTATATTATATAAACAACTGTACTTAAAGGCCTACTGAAAGCCACTACTACCGACCACGCAGTCTGATAGTTTATATATCAATGATGAAATATTAACATTGCAACACATGCCAATACGGCCGGTTTAGTTTACTAAATTACAATTTTATATTTCCCGTGGAGTTTCTTGTTGAAAACGTCGCGGAATGATGACGTCCGGGTTGAGGGGACATATTAACGCAGCTCCATTTGCGGCTAAAAGTCGTCTCTTTTCATCGCGCAATTAAACAGTATTCTGGACATCTGTGTTGCTGAATCTTTTGCAATTTGTTCAAATAATAATGGAGAAGTCAAAGTAGAAAGATGGAGGTGGGAAGCTTTAGCCTTCAGCCACACAAACATAGTGTTTCCTTGTTTAAAATTCCCGGAGGTGAAGCTTTACTATGGATCAGAGCGGTCAAGCGAACATGGTTCCCGACTACTTGTCAACCGGCAAATTTCGGTGAGAAAATTGTGGTAAAAAGTCGCCTCTTACCGGAGATTAGCTGAGCTTGCGCCGTCCATGCAGTTGCTGTCGACTTCCCTCAGAGACTTCCGTCAAGACACACCCCTCCGACTATCAGGTACTATTTAATCTCACTAAAACACTAGCAACACAATAGAAAGATAAGGGATTTCCCAGAATTATCCTAGTAAATGTGTCTAAAAACATCTGATTCCGTCACAATGCAATCGCCTTTTTTTTTTTTGTACTTTTTTTTTTTTTCTAGTCCTTTGCTATCAATATCATCATCCACGAATCTTTCATCCTCGCTCAAACTAATGGGGAAATTGTCGTTTTCTCAGTCCGAATAGCTCTTGCCGCTGGAGGCTCCCATTATAAACAATGTGAGGACGTGAGGAGCCCTCACCCTTGTGACGTCATCGTCTGCGACTTCCGGTAAAGGCAAGGCTTTTTTATCAGCCCCAAAATTTGCGAACTTTATCGTCGATGTTCTCTACTAAATCCTTTCAGCAAAAATATGGCAATATTGCGAAATGATCAAGTATGACACATAGAATGGACCTGCTATCCCCGTTTGAATAAGAAAATCTCATTTCAGTAGGCCTTCAATATTGTGTGCTTAATAAATTAACCACTAAATACAGGAAGTACTCTAATGACCTTTGTACCTTTCCTAGGAGGAATACCCGCTGGAATCTAACACGTATGTGATAGCAAACGTGACGCGTCTCAACAGTGGCGACTACGAGTGCGTCTCTTTGGACACAGACACGTACGAGGAGCTCTCGGGGACGACCAGCATCTTTGTTGACTGTACGCCTGCTCCACACATTCCTGTATGTGACCTGAACGTTCCTATCAACACAATTGTAACGCTCTTGGTTGAACATGTCTGCCGCAGACCTGGACCCTGCCGTGGTGGCGCCCGCGGGCCCCGTGGAGATAGATCATGGGGAGGAGCTGACGGCCACCTGCAATGCCTTGTCTTCCCTGCTGACAAACACGGCCTGGTTCAAGGTCCTGCATTCGCACAATTGTCCACAAATGTCTTTTTCAGACGAGTAATAACATAAAAGGAGGACTAGGGGAGGACAAATTTGGACAAAATCAAATAAATACATAAATCTTTAAATAACTTACTTAAATGTGCATAGTTATTTATAATTGGGGTTAAATACATACAAGTGTTATTCAACATATCATTGATTTATTTATTGTAAAAGTACTTTTATTTAATAATTTAATTTTAATACATAATTTTAATATTTAATTATTTATTAATTTCATTATTTCATGATATAATTAACTATTAAATCATGAAATTATTGAGTTCCCTTATTTTATGTTTATTTAACTATTTGTTGTTTTAGTTGATTATTTCATTACATTATTGATTATATTATTATTTTTATTATTGATTATTACCGTGCCCCAAGTGGAGGAGTTCAAGTACCTAGGCGTCTTGTTCACGAGTGAGGGAAGAGTGGATCGTGAGATCGACAGGCGGATCGGTGCGGCGTCTTCAGTAATGCGGACGTTGTATCGATCCGTTGTGGTGAAGAAGGAGCTTAGCCGGAAGGCAAAGCTCTCAATTTACCGGTCGAACTACGTTCCCATCCTCACCTATGGTCATGAGCTTTGGGTCAAGACCGAAAGGATAAGATCAAGGGTACAAGTGGCCGAAATGAGTTTCCTCCGCCGTGTGGCGGGGCTCTCCCTTAGAGATAGGGTGAGAAGCTCTGCCATCCGGGAGGAACTCAAAGTAAAGCCGCTGCTCCTCCACATCGAGAGGAGCCAGATGATGTGGCTCAGGCATCTGGTCAGGATGCCACCCGAACGCCTCCCTAGGGAGGTGTTTAGGGCACGTCCAACCGGTAGGAGGCCACGGGTGAGACCCAGGACACGTTGGGAAGACTATGTCTCCCGGCTGGCCTGGGAACGCCTCGGGATCCCCGGGAAGAGCTAGACAAAGTGGCTGTGGAGAGGGAAGTCTGGGCTTCCCTGCTTAGGCTGCTGCCCCCGCAACCCGACCTCGGATAAGCGGAAGATGATGGATGGATGATGGATGGATTATTGAATAAGTTCACGATTTGATTTATTTCACAATTTAATGTATTATTTCATGATTAAGTGATGTATTTTATTATTTTATGATTTAACTTTTTCACAATTTAATGCATTATTTCATGATTAAATGATGTATTTAATTATTTTATTATTTAATTAATTATTTAACAATTTAAATTTGTATTTCTTGATTTATTTTAGTTATTTCATGAAACCTGTAAATCAGGTTTCATAAATTCATTTTATGTGTCAAACTCCCCCATCAACGTTAAATCTGGTCCAATAATTGCTTTGGTCTGAAGGCTTGAACTTTTTGGAAGTCTAAGTAGGCTAGGAAGGATATACATTTCTGTGAGTTGGTGGTAGATATTTTAGACCTTGCAAATTATGTGGAAGTACTTGATTTCATTTTAATTGAAAGTGGTAACCAATCAGGTGTTAGGATCTGCCCACTGACTTTGAAGGTTGACTTTGACAAATAGAACTAATTCATAAGGTGCTGACACACATGTTCAATAAAAACATGAAAAAACTAATCATTTATCAAATAATTAAATAATTAAACCAATAATTACCTAAAAGGTGAAATACTCAATTTAATTATTTAAATGTAATTTAAAATTACATCAATTTACATATGTATTAACACATTTACGGTATATATGTAATTAGAATTATAAATAATAACAGATTTAAGTAATTATTTTAAAATGTTGTTCTTTATTCATCTAATTTTGTCCCATTAGACCGTTGATATATCTAGACGGTTTAGCTTGGTTGGTTGAGCGGCCGTGCCAGCAACTTGAGGGTTGCAGGTTTGATTCCCGCTCCCGCCATCCTAGTCAATGCCGTTGTGTCCTTGGGCAAGACACTTTACCCACCTGCTCCCAGTGCCACCCACACTGGTTTAAATGTAACTGAGATATTGGGTTTCACTATGTAAAGCGCTTTGAGTCACTAGAGAAAAGCGCTATATAAATATAATTCACTAATTCGCTTCACTAGACTTTTATCAATAAGCTTGTCCTATGTTTTTGAGCCAACGCTGCATCCACACCTAGTTTACGATAGCAGACTGGTGAAAAAAAGCTTGATGTGACTGCAGTCAAAAGTCTTAGTTCTTTATTTCAAACACTCTTCTATTTCTATCTAATATATATATTTTGATACACTATTTTAACTATACAATAAATTATATTTTTGGGGGGTTTGAGTTCGGTGTTTATTTTTTCCCGTTGTTTGTTAGTTTTTATATTATTTTAACAATACGCCAGTTTTAGTATGATTGCATATATTGTTGAAACTATTGTCTATACATATTTCATTGATGTATTTTGTTGAACAGTAAACCCTTTTTTTCGCTGTTAATTGCTTTTTAATTGTGAAATGGGAATTACCGAATTTTTGGGAATATTAGTCGCTCCGTAGTATAAGTCGCACCTGCCGGAAATGCATCATAAAGAAGGAAATAAACATATATAAGTCGCACTGGAGTATAAGTCGCATTTTTAGGGGAAATTTATTTGATAAAACCCAACACCAAGAATAGACATTGGAAAGGCAATTTAAAATAAATAAAGAATAGTGAACAGGCTGAATAAGTGTACGTTATATGACGCATAAATAACCAACTGAAAAGGTGCCTGGTATGTTAACATAACATATTATGGTAAGAGTCATTTAAATAACTATAACATATAGAACATGTTATACGTTTACCAAACAATCTGTCACTCCTGATTGCTAAATCAGATGAAATCTTATACGTCTAGTCTCTTACGTGATTGAGCTAAATACTGTAATACTATTTGATATTTTACAGTAATGTGTTAATAATTTCACACATAAATCGCTCCTGAATATAAGTCGCACCCTAGGTCAAAATATGAAAAAAACTGCGACTTATAGTCCGAAAAATACAGTATTCATTCTAAATTAAAGATTTTTAAATGGCTAGCGCATAAATACCTGTTTACCACCTTCTAAATATTTTTTTAAACATCACGAGAGCCCTCTAAACATGAAATAACACCATTTAGTCACCTTTACACTCTTTTAATCCAACATAGTAATGAGGGGGAGGGGGTGTGGCTCGGATGGTTCGTTCAAAGCGCTTTGAGTACCTTGAAGGTAGAAAAGCGCTATACAAGTATTTACCATATAATGCTACCTGAGGCTCAGCCAATCAGTGGCCACAATACTGAACAGTGAGCTGATTGGTTTGGTCTCATCGAGAGGCCAATACCAGTCTCGTATTAATATTTGTAGTTAATTTAAAATACTTAAAAAAAGCTTAAATTAGACCCGCACCTCCCAAAAAACCTGCATTACAGTCAACCTGCCTATTCAGAGCATGACGTGGCGAGGGACGGCTGTACTGTACTTGTTTATTTATGCATGTCATTTTCACTATATATTTTACTATCATTGTTAAATACTTTGTTAGAACTATTATTTTATTAATCTATTTCATTTATGGATTATTTTATTAGTGTTTAAATATTTGTATTCACAAACAAAAATATTCAACCCTCTTTGTTGTGTTTTTCAGGACGGCCAACACGTGTCAATGGGCCACCACCTGATAGTGAAGGACGTCACCTTTGATACAGCAGGGACGTATCAATGCGTGGTAACTGTTCCGGAAATCGATGGCTTGGAAACTATGGGGACGCTCGGCGTTAACGTGAACGGTATGTCTGATCCCGATACAGAAATACATACAGTATCATCATTTCATTGGGGTTTGAGCTTTGTTTTGTTTTTCTATTATTTTTCTGTTCAGGCCCACCGGAGATCGTACCACCAAAAAGTACTGATATCGAGGAGAGTTTTGACAGTACGGTGGACCTGACCTGCCATGTCAGAGGTTTCCCTGCTCCCACCATTGTTTGGACCACCCTTGATGGAAAGGTATTGCACTAGGAATGCATTGGAATTACATATAAATCAGTAATGTCCCAATTCCATATTAATATCGAATATCAGTCCGCTATCAGAAAAAAAAACAGGAATTGGATATCGGCTTGCATCCAAAATGTCCGATACAAGCAGTCCTGTAGCATGTTTACTTAGTTAACCTCTAAATGTCCTCCAATAAGGATGTTCTTGTATTTTAGTGAAGTAGCTATGTTACTAGGAGCCAGCAACTACATAACAGCACACAAGCTAGACATATGTAAAAAGTGTCCTTAATTATATAATGTTGTCCAAAACATCACATTTGTCAATATAATATTATTATAGTTGCATATTACTTTCAGGTACAAAGTCTCCAACGTAGAAACTTATTAAAAGGTAACCAGTAACAAATGTGTCCACATCATTCAACTTACGTGACGTGAATTATATTTATATAGCGCTTTTCTCTAGTGACTCAAAGCGCTTTACATAGTGAAACCCAATATCTAAATTACATTTAAACCAGTGTGGGTGGCGCTGGGAGCACGTGGGTAAAGTGTCTTGCCCAAGGACACAACGGCAGTGACTAGGATGGCAGAAGCGGGAATCGCCTTTAATTTCATGAATTATTCTGACCATTAGGTGTCGCAAAAATTCAAAAGTATTAATCTATCATAAGGTTTTGTTTTTTTATACCTACCATTGTTATCTTGGTAATTTTACTTGTTCAAAACTTTTCCAACATTCCACACTACAAAATAATATTAGTATGTAGTGTTATGGCACAAGGTTAGTGTTTTCCATGCCAAGCATTGTTCTATCCCATCCATCCATTTTCTACCGCTTACTCCCTTTCGGGGTTGCGGGGGGCGCTGGCGCCTATCTCAGCTACAATCGGGCGGAAGGCGGGGTACACCCTGGACAAGTCGCCACCTCATCGCAGGGCCAACACAGATAGACAGACAACATTCACACACTAGGGCCAATTTAGTGTTGCCAATCAACCTATCCCCAGGTGCATGTCTTTGGAAGTGGGAGGAAGCCGGAGTACCCGGAGGGAACCCACGTATTCACGGGGAGAACATGCCAACTCCACACAGAAAGATCCCGAGCCTGGATTTGAACCCAGGACTGCAGGACCTTCGTATTGTGAGGCAGACGCACTAACCCCTCTGCCACCGTGAAGCCCGCACACAAGCTAGACATATGTAAAAAGTGTCCTTAATTATATAATGTTGTCCAAAACATCACATTTGTCAATATAATATTATTATAGTTGCATATTACTTTCAGGTACAAAGTCTCCAACGTAGAAACTTATTAAAAGGTAACCAGTAACAAATGTGTCCACATCATTCAACTTACTGTGCCATGCCTTTAATTTCATGAATTATTCTGACCATTAGGTGTCGCAAAAATTCAAAAGTATTAATCCATCATAAGGTTTTGTTTTTTTATACCTACCATTGTTATCTTGGTAATTTTACTTGTTCAAAACTTTTCCAACATTCCATACTACAAAATAATATAAGTATGTAGTGTTATGGCACAAGGTTAGTGTTTTCCATGCCATGCATTGTTCTATGTTTGACTAATTAGACCTGATTAAACATGTTCTAACATCCCACTAAACAAAATAATACAAGTTTGTACTATGATTCCTGCTATCATATTGGATTAATATTGCTGTCAGCCAACACTCAAGGCTCTAATATCGGTATCGTATCGGAAGTGAAAAAATTATATCGGAGCACCCCAAGTATATATATATTAGGGCTGCGAATCTTTGGGTGTCCCACGATTCGATTCAATATCGATTCTTGGGGTCACGATTCGATTATATATCGCTTTTTGCGATTCAACGCGATTCTCAATTCAAAAACGATAATTTTCCGATTCAAAACAATTCTGTATTCATTCAATACATAGGATTTCAGCAGGATCTACCCCAGTGTGCTGACATGCTAGCAGAGTAGTCATTTTTTTTAAACAGCTTTTATAATTGTAAAGGACAATGTTTTATCAGCTGATTACAATAATGTAAATTTGTTTTAACTATTAAACGAACCAAAAATATGACTTATTCTATCTTTGTGAAAACATTGGACACAGTGTGTTGTCAAGCTTATGAGATGCGATGCAAGTGTAAGCCACTGTGACATCCATCCATCCATCCATTTTCTACCGCTTATTCCCTTTCGGGGTCGCGGGGGGCGCTGGCGCCTATCTCAGCTACAATCGGGCGGAAGGCGGGGTACACCCTGGACAAGTCGCCAAACAGATAGACAGACAACATTCACACTCACATTCGCACACTAGGGCCAATTTAGTGTTGCCAATCAACCTATCCCCAGGTGCATGTCTTTGGAAGTGGGAGGAAGCCGGAGTACCCGGAGGGAACCCACGCATTCACGGGGAGAACATGCAAACTGTGACACTATTGTTCTTTTTATTATTATAAATGTCTAATGATAATGTCAATGAGGGATTTTTAATCACTGTTATGCTGAAATTATAACTAATATTGATACTGTTGTTGATAATATACATTTTTGTTTCACTACTTTTGGTTTGTTCTGTGTCGTGTTTGTGTCTCCTCTCAATTGCTCTGTTTATTGCAGTTCTGAGTGTTGCTGGGTCAGGTTTGGTTTTGGAATTGGATTGCATTGTTATGGTGTTGCTGTGTATTGTTTTGTTGGATTGATTATATATATCAAATCTATTCAATTAACGGTTAAGTCTCTGAGAGTAGTGGTATACACTAGGGATGTTTTGTTTTATGCCACCAACTCATCATCCATGAGTGGGATCGGCCGATACCAATTACATGTCATAACTGTAGATTTTATTAATGGGAAGTGCCATTGACAGTTTAACAATATCAACACAATATTCAAACTAGTTCATTATTCTCTTCCTTTGTGTGTAACATGTTAAACATCCTCCAGTGATAATGGTACGTGATAAAGATACTAAAAAAACAAATAAATTATTATTATTTTTTTCATAATTGAGGTGATTTATATTAGCTTCCCAGAGTGACTCCACACAATTAGCCTATTAATCACCCTAATAATTAGCAGCTGAGCGACTAAAAATAAATAGTGTCGGCCAGTGTCAGCAATAAAACGCATTAACGATGACGGAAAAACCTATCATGACGATCATGTAATTTTTCAGGACAATCGGCCGATACCGATTGGCACATCCCTAGTCTAAATGCCATCCATCCATTTTCTACCGCTTATTCCCTTTTTGGGGTCGAAATGATATGTTGAAATCTGATGACATTATGAACATGGAACTTCCGTCTGTGTTGCTGCACCAGGTCTTGGAGACCACGTCCGAAGTAGAGCTGGAGGACGGCATCATCAGCGTGGCGAGCGTGGCGGTGACATCCGACCTCACGGCCTTCTGCAACGCCTCCAACCAGTATGGCGCTGACGCTGTCGCCTTCAAAATCAAAGCTAGTGAGTTCCTGCTCGAGTTTGCCAACCCTGCCTCCACTCTTTTGTTTCGTGTCACGTCTAATTATTGTGTTTAAAGCGCTTCGCCACGTGTCGTCCTCCTCGTCGTTATGTGTGTTAACATACTGTAATGTCCCCTCCATGTGTGTGCCTCTTACCTTTTTTCAGTCGTACACACCACAGCAGCAGCCACCACCGTACGCACAAGCACTATTTCCTCTAGCACAGGTAAGAAGACAGCCAGCAGCTCTATATTTACCCGCCTCGCACTGCACAGCTGCAACACACAAATGGCCACTAGAGGGTGCAATATGCCTGCTCAGATGCTTGGTATTCATGATTGATATTATTGCTAGGGATGGGCATTCAACTTCATTTTCATTTATCATTTTTTAAATATGTTTTTCTCTGACAGCATGTTCTTCCACTCTACATCACAAACTAAACAACAGTGCCTCTGCTGGTTGCAGCCAAGTAGTGCGCTCAACTCCACACAAGTTATTAGTTTAATATTCACTGTGCCAATTATGGTTTACCTAACTGCTTTTGGGTTGGGTTTTACAACAGTTGTGAGAAAGAAGCAACAGCGCCTCTGCTGTTTGCAGCCGAGTATTGCACTCCGGCACCCTCAACCCTTACATAATTGATTATTTTTGATGAAAAATCAATCAGTTACAATGCCCATCCCTAACATATATAAAAATTTGAACAATAAAGTTTCATAAAATTGAAACTTGTTTCACATACTATACATTTTTTTTTTAGAAAAATTTAACTTTTTTTCTTGTATTCCGTAAAAAAAGTTTTGAGGAAAAAGTTATTCTTTTTAAAAATACATTCTGCCAAAAAATATTACGTAATATACTATAGTTATATCATATTATAGTGTTATTCTATCGTGACTTTTCCTCACAATAATAATGTCATTGTGGTAAAACCATGACTTTCCTGTCAGAGTTTGTTTGTGACGAACCCCAAGATGCAGAGAAGGAGGCAGGCAATGAGTAGGAAAACATGATTTCCTTTAAAAATACTAAAACAAGAACAAACCAAAGAGGTACAACAAATAGCATGCACTAGGCGGATAACAAACAAAGGGAGCTAGCATGGGAACTAGAAAATAAACAGAGTTTAGCATGGAAGCTAGCAAAAACAAAAAGGCCTAGCATGGAAGCTAGCAGGTATCGAGCAGGACACAGAAGTCGTACATGTAATATGAAAACAAACTTGGAAGCAGGGAACAAAGGCAGTAAGCTAAAAACCGCAATCAAGCATAGCTTACCGCAACGCTGCATTGACAAGACATGATACGACAGGTAGCAACGACAAGAAGTGACAATACAATCCATGACAATAATCCAGCACTGACTGGATGGGAAGACAGGTCTAAATAGCAGCGGGCTGATTGACACCAGGTGTGGCCAGGTGCCAATCAGCCGCAGTTGAGGGGAAAACAGCGCACAGGGAAAAAAACAGGAAACAGACAAAATAAGAGCGCTGACAGGAACTAAAAACAGGAAATACCAAACACACAGAGGAAAAACTAAAACACAAACAAACTGTCAGTGGCAAGCCTGAAATTTCCCTTAATATTGCAAATTGTATTTTTGAAAAATGTAACCTTTTTCTTGTATTAAAAATGTTCTTTGAAAAAAATGACAACCTTTTTACATTACATTACAACTTTATACTGGTAATATTATGAATAATTCTTAGAAAATAACTTTACAAACATATTGTACTATTATGACTTTATTTTTTACAATAGTGTGACTTTTTCTTGCAGTATTAGTATTGTTCTACTGTTATATGTGTGGTATTACAAGTTTATTCTTAAACAATTACAACCTTTTATCTTACAATTTAGATTTTTTTCTTGTCATAATATGACTTTGTATGTATATTGTGACTTTTTCACAAAATATTAGTATTATTGGGAACTCTCTTTTAATATTGCAATTTTATTCCTGAAAGAGTTATGACCTTATCTCAATATTACAACTGTAAATTACTAAGATAAATTAAATACATTCTTTACATTACGACTTCATTATTTTACCATTTTTATGTTGGAATATGTTTACTTTTTCTACATTCACGTAAAATTCAGAATTTTACTTGTAACACGGTTCATTTGTTAAAAAAAAGTTTTTGTAAAATATCTTAATCATAAAACTTTATTCTCAAACTTGATGCTTTTTTATTATTACTTCAATCTCGAAATGTTAGTTTAATTCTCTGGAAAAATATGTATTTTTTTCCTTCCATATTCCATCTTTATCCTCAAAAACTGGAAACTTCTTGTAATAATACCACCCCGTTACCTTTAGGAATATTATTTTCGGAAGGCATCAATTCTGCATGAGTGTGTCTCAACTTCCCATCGCTGACATCAAGTTCTTCTTTACATCACTAATTAGTTGAGACAGCGCCTCTGCTGACTGCAGCAAAGCAGTGCACTCAATTCCACACAGATGTTAATTATGCCTATTGTGGTGTACCTTTAAGTACATGGTTAATGGTTTGCATGGCAAAGCTGTAAAGTACGAATATGTAGAGATTAGCATGATGTCATGCAGACGGAGGCTGTATAGTTACAGTGTACATGCCTCAGTGTGACTGTAAGGAAGCAGCTGATGCTTAAACGCGCGCGTTCACGTCTGCTGACTCCCATTAGTGGATCTTTCTGCTGCTTCCTCCCTTTCTCTGTCTTGTCGTTTGTCAGAGCAAAACATTTCTCTGAGGAAGAATGTTGTTTCTTGCCAAGCGATTCCACAGGGCGGCTGTGCTACTATCACCGTCTTGTATCGTTTGTGCGTGTGTTATTTCTTGTCTCACACTGATAATTGTGCTCATGTGGTTTTAGTCCAAACGGCAACAGCTATCCCACCTAAGAGAATCAGGAAAGGTTTGTAAAGAGTCAACTTCCTGCTCTCTCTCTCTCCCCTGATGAATGACCAGCACCATTCCCAGCACCTTCTCCAATGCATGCACATCAGCACACTTCACCCATACTTGCCAACCCTCCCGGATTTTCCGGGAGACTCCCGAAATTCAGCGCCTCTCCCGAAAACCTCCCAGGATAAATTTTCTCCTAAAAATCTCCCGAAATTCAGGCGGAGCTGGAGGCCACGCCCCCTCCAGCTCCATGCAGACCGCTTTCCCACAATATAAACAGCGTGTCTGCCCAATGACGTTATAAATGTAGAATGATCGAGGGCGAATTCTTGGTTTCTTAATTTGTTTCATTTTTAGGCAGTTTCATTAATGTCCTCCCAGCGCGGTAACAACACATAACAACAGCAGTCACGTTTTTGTCTACCGTAAAGAGCAATGTTGTGACACTCTTAAACAGGACAATACTGCCATCTACTGTGCATGCATATGTGCCAATAACATTTACGGCTTTTAGAGCAGTGGTTCTCAACCTTTTTTCAGTGATGTACCCCCTGTGAACATCTTTTTTAATTCAAGTACCCCCTAATCAGAGCAAAGCATTTTTGGTTGAAAAAAAAAAAGATAAAGAAGTAAAATACAGCACGTCATCAGTTTCTGATTTATTAAATTGTATAACAGTGCAAAATATTGCTCATTTGTAGTGGTCTTTCTTGAACTATTTGGAAAAAAACACATAAAAATAACTAAAACTTGTTGAAAAATAAACAAGTGATTCAATTAGGGACAGTGTGGCGCAGTGGCAGAGTGGCCGTGCGCAACCCGAGGGGCCTTGGTTCAAATCCCACCTAGTACCAACCTCGTCACGTCCGTTGTGTCCTGAGCAAGACACTTCACCCTTGCTCCTGATGGGTGCTGGTTGGCGCCTTGCATGGCAGCTCCCTCCATCAGTGTGTGAATGTGTGTGTGAATGGGTAAATGTGGAAGTAGTGTCAAAGCGCTTTGAGTACCTTGAAGGTAGAAAAGCGCTATACAAGTTATAAATGAAGATTTCCACACATACTGCGATGAGGTGGCGACTTGTACCCCGCCTTCTGCCCGATTGTAGCTGAGATAGGCACCAGCGCCTCCCACAACCCCAAAGGGAATAAGCGGTAGTAAATGGATGGATGGATAGCTGTAAATATACTCCTCCCCTCTTAACCACGCTCCCCACCTCTCGAAATCGGAGGTCTCAAGGTTGGCAAATATGACTTCACCTTTCCTCCACTTTGGAATGATTCCTTTCCTTCTAGGTGGACACGTTTTGGAAAAAAAAAAAAAAAGACGACTCGTAGCTGCACTGTATTAAGTTAAAACCCTGCACACTGTGGCATGCTTCACAGTCATCCTCTGCAAATGTGTTTTGGACTGTACTCACGCTCTGCGTCTTCTGTGTGTTTCTGCCACCAGAGGGCAGCGGTGTCATCATTGCAGTCGTCATCATCTGCATCCTGCTGCTGGCCATCTTGGGCAGCGGCCTCTACTTCCTCTACAAAAAAGGAAAGATCTGCGGGCGCTCCGGCAAGCAAGACCTGTAAGTGCACATGGCGGGGGAGTGTTTCAAGTCTGATCCAGTAAAGATTATCCTACACATTGAAAAAAAAAAACCTATCACATTACTGAAAAGGAATGCTGGCACGGAAACAAGTTCTGGCAACAAATGTATTCATTTGTTGCCAAAACTTTGAAAAAATACAATATTTTTTGGTGGATGTTTTCGATGCCAATATTCATATTTTTGTACACTTTTCAATCAATCAATGTTTATTCATATAGCCCTAAATCACAAGTGTCTCAAAGGGCTGCACAAACCACAACGACATCCTCGGTAGAGCCCACATAAGGGCAAGGAAAAACTCACCCCAATGGGACGTCGGTGACAGTGACAATGATGACTAGGAGAAACCTTGGAGAGGACCGCAGGGGACCGAAAGCAATGGATGTTGAGCGGGTCTAACATGATATTGTGAAAGTCCAATCCATAGTGGATCCAATATAGTACTTTTACTATTTTTCTGTGTTTCAAAGGTTTTTATGACCGCTCCTTTCTTACAATTTTGTTTCTTTTTTTTCCGGTATCAAAATAATGGGAGTGATTCAGCATGAGGGGGTGAGGCTTATAACAAGTTTACCCGGAAGCAGTTTTACTAGACTTGGACATGCAAGTGAAACACCGTAGAACAGGGGTCGGCAACCCGCGGCTCCGGAGCCGCATGCGGCTCTTTGATCACTCTGATGTGGCTCGGCTGCTAAATTGCCGATCCCAACGACTATTCCGTGAGTTTTCCAAATTTTAGTGCCTCTCTCAGAAATCACCCGGAGATGACATTCTCCAATTTACGCCTGGACTACAATACTGAGGGTGTGCAATGATGGCAATGTCTTTAACTTCCTCTACTACATGCCGTCGCGCCCGCCTTTACACCACGCGATCTGCGGGTCGACCAATCATTTTATGTCCAGCCTCTGCCAACAAACGAAAGCGACTGCAACGCCTACTTAGTCAACAGCCATACAGGTTACACTGAAGGTTTTTATATAAACAACTTTAACACTCTTACTAATATGCACCGCACTACACACCAAACAAGAATGACAAACACATTTTGGGAGAACATCGGCACTGTAACACAACATAAACACAAAAGAACAAATACCCAGAATTCCATGCATCCCGACTCTTCCTGGCTACATTTGCACCAAACCCCGCCCCCTCCAAACCTGCCCACCTTAACCGACGCACGGAGGGGGTGGGGGGATTTGGTGCTAGCGGGGTGTATAATGTAGCCCGGTCAGATAAATCTTAGCTGACATTTCTTAACATGATAAGTAATGAATAATTCCCCTGATAATCACAGTGTTAAAAAATAATGCCATCCATCCATCCATCCATCATCTTCCGCTTATCCGAGGTCGGGTCGCGGGGGCAGCAGCCTAAGCAGGGAAGCCCAGACTTCCCTATCTCCAGCCACTTCGTCTAGCTCTTCCCGGGGGATCCCGAGGCGTTCCCAGACCAGCCGGGAGACATAGTCTTCCCAACGTGTCCTGGGTCTTCCCCGTGGCCTCCTACCGGTTGGACGTGCCCTAAACACCTCCCTAGGGAGGCGTTCGGGTGGCATCCTGACCAGATGCCCGAACCACCTCATCTGGTTCCTCTCGATGTGGAGGAGCAGCGGCTTTACTTTGAGTTCCTCCCGGATGGCAGAGCTTCTCACCCTATCTCTAAGGGAGAGCCCCGCCACACGGCGGAGGAAACTCATTTCGGCCGCTTGTACCCGTGATCTTATCCTTTCGGTCATGACCCAAAGCTCATGACCATAGGTGAGGATGGGAACGTAGATCGACCGGTAAATTGAGAGCTTTGCCTTCCGGCTCAGCTCCTTCTTCACCACAACGGATCGGTACAACGTCCGCATTACTGAAGACGCCGCACCGATCCGCCTGTCGATCTCACGATCCACTCTTCCCTCACTCGTGAACAAGACTCCTAGGTACATGAACTCCTCCACTTGGGGCAGGGTCTCCTCCCCAACCCGGAGATGGCACTCCACAATTTTCCGGGCGAGAACCATGGACTCGGACTTGGAGGTGCTGATTTTCATTCATTCACACTCGGCTGCGAACCGATCCATCCGGTCAGATGAAGCCATCAGGACCACATCATCTACAAAAAGCAGAGATCTAATCCCGTGGCCACCAAACCGGAACCTCTCAACGCCTTGACTGCGCCTAGAAATTCTGTCCATAAAAGTTATGAACAGAATCGGTGACAAAGGACAGCCTTGGCGGAGTCCAACCCTCACTGGAAACGTGTCCGACTTACTGCCAGCAATGCGGACATTCTCATGCATTTTAATCCATTCATCCATCCATTTCCTACCGCACCTGTTCAAGAAGTCGCATTAATGGTAAGAAGGATTTTAATTATTATTGATTAGCTCCAGAATAACAATGTTATTAAAAATAATAAAATACTTATTATACTCTAAAAATGTTGGTCTTACTTAAAAATACATGCATTTAGTTGTGTTCAGTGTTAAAAAATATTATATGGCACTCACGGAAATACATTTTAAAATATTTGGCTTTCACGGCTCTCTCAGCCAAAAAGGTTCCCGACCCCTGCCGTATAAGAAGAAATATGAAAATATGAAGCAAAATGTTGTTGTTTTTTACATTTATCTTGCATATGTGTCGCTTTCGGTAAATTAATATCCTGCTCAGAAAGGAAATCTTGTATTCGTAAGCATGATCCAGTGACCTACTTTAATTACTCTTTGACTACGTCGTAAAGCACTCTGGGTCAACTTTGTTACTTTTACAATTGGTTTTATATATGCAGTTGATTTCCGCACTAAAAGATTAGTAGGATATATTTATGTTATTTATCAAATGTAAATAATTCATTACAATGTGTAAATTCTCTTCACAAAGCAAATTAAATAACTTTAAAGCATTTACCCCTATTTATTAGTTATGATATAGTTTATCGAGAATTTATTATATGATTGTTTAATTTTTTTTATCAAATGTAACCAGGCAATCAACCATCAGCTTTGCTCACTTGATGTTCTGTAGTTGGATGTCTTCTCAGAACCAACACACCTGTGAAGGAAGTGCAGATGTCCCACAAAGGCAGAGATCTTCTTTCTCTTTCTTGTTGAATTACATACAGAAACATCACAAAGTACTACTCAGATATTATGTTTCCCCTAAAAGTCCGGCCTATTTTTATAATTAATTTTAAAAAGGCTACTGAACCCACCGCGACCCTGAAAGGCATAAGCGGTAGAAAATGGATGGATGGATAATCCCTCAGCTCTATATTATAGCTGTTGATGTTTTAAAACTATGTTGTAGGTCAGGGGTAGGGAACCTATGGCTCTAGAGCCAGATGTGGCTCTTTTGATGACTGCATCCGGCTCTCGGATAAATCTGAGCTGACATTGCTTAACACGATAAGTAATGAATAATTCCACTTGTAATCACAGTGTTAAAAATAACATTCAAAATATAAAACATTCTCATGCTTTTTTATGTTCAAGAAGTTGCATTAATGGTAAGAAGTCATTTATTTATTATTGGTTAGTGTGGGGCTTGCCGTCCTGGGGGTTCTTCAGACCACCAAGAGCCTATTTTAGGGTTACAATTTTATTTTATTTTATTTTTCTCTCAGTTGCTTTCCAGCAATTGTCTTTTTCTCTTTCGTCCTCGCTCGCTCTGGCTCCAGCCCCAACCCTGTCTCTCCTCCTGGCTGCTGCTTATAACAGAGCGACAGGTGATTAGATAGCCAGGCCAAAGTGGGCCATCTACGCACCTGTCGCTGATTTCGAGGCCGGTCCTGGCAACATCCTGCATTGCTGCAGGCCCGCAGGCCACGACCCCTCCACAGTTAGCTTCAGAATAACAACGTTATTATAAAGAATAAGAGACCTATTATACTCTGGAAATGTTGGTCTTACTTAAAAATGCATGTGTTTAGTTGTGTTCAGTGTTAAAAAAAATATTATATGGCTCTTAGGGAAATACATTTTAAAATATTTGGCTTCTTGGCTCTCTCAGCCAAAAAGGTTCCCGACCCCTGTTGTAGGTTGTACTTTCAAATGTACATGTAAATATTATGTGGAATATCATTTAGGGTTTATAAATCTATCCCCCTATGTTGTATTATTTGCAACATAAATATTACGTGGAATATCATTTAGGATATCTGAATGTATTCCCCTATGTTTTATTATTTGGAATTAAGGCAGGAAATTAATCACAATAGCGGTATTTTCAGCACATTGTTTATACAAGTCAAAATAATACTTGACAATAAAATACAATAAGACATGAATCCACCTATTTTGAATGTCTGGTGTTACAAGTTTTAAATGAATAAACACAGCCACAAAGTATTGTTCCATATGGAGTTTTGCCAAATATCATGGCTATATTTAACAATACATAATCAATTTCTGTACCACTTATTCCACATCCCCAAAGTGTGTCTAGGTTAACACAAAGATATCATATAAGTTTTACACTTGATCTTTTTTTTTTTTTTTTGCATTTAAAACTTGTTTTGGTGCCAATGCAACTTTTTCTACAATGTCCATTTTTTTTTTTTTACCATACCAAATCTTACTGGCAGTGTTCTGGCTCCATAAATATGGCGTTATTCTTGTCAAATTAGAACCTTTTTTGTAATATTACAACTCTGTTGTCATCATATAACTATCCCTAGTTCATTTCCCTTTCAAACAAGTTGAAATTTGATGAGAACGTAGTGTCGATGAAAAAAGTTGACCAAAAAAATTTTTATTTTAGGAAGATATATTTAATTAAATAAAAAGCATTTTACAAGAAAGTTGTACTTTCCATCCATCCATCCATTTTCTACCGCTTGTCCCCTTTTGGGGTCACTGGAGCCTATCTCAGCTGCATTCGGGCGGTAGGCGGGGTACACCCTGGACAAGTCACCACCTCATCCCAGGTCCAGAAAGTTGTACTGTTACAATAAAATATTTGATCATAAAAAAGTTGAAATTTTATAAGAAAGTCGTGATTTTACAAGCAAATATTTTTTCTGAAAAAAGTGAAAATTTTTCAAGAAAGTCATAATTTTACCAGAATATATTTAATCAGAAAAAAAAATTACTTTTGCAAGTAAATTGTAATTTTACCAGATTATATTTGTAATGGAACAAAAGGGACAACATTTGACCATAAAGGCCCAATTTTCCGAGAATATATTGGCGATGAGGAAAATAAGCCAAAATTTTGCAAGAAATTTTTAATTTAAAAAAAAATAGATATATTTGTTACAAGACAAAAAGTCAAAGTTTTACAAAAAAAGTCATAATTTTTCAAGATATTTGTAATGAGGGGAACAAGCTATTTTTAAAATGACAATGACAACATTTTAAAAGAAAGTCGTCATTTTACGAAAATACATTCATGAAGACAGAAAAAGCTGAAATTTTACAAAAAAAAAGGCGTAATTTTACTCAAATATATTTCCAATCAGAGAGAAACTGCATTTTACGAGAAAGTCGTACATTTACAAGAATATATTTGTAACGACAGGAAAAGCCGAACTTTTACAAGAATGTTATTTTACAAGCGTACATTTGTCTTTCGAGAGAACCATCCATCCATCCATCCATTTTCTACCGCTTATTCCCTTTCGGGGTCGCGGGGGGCGCTGGCGCCTATCTCAGCTACAATCGGGCGGAAGGCGGGGTACACCCTGGACAAGTCGCCACCACATCGCAGGGCCCTTTCGAGAGAACTTCAAAATAAAAACTTTCAGCTTTTTTCTCGTAATATTAAAAATTGATTCACGACTTTATTCTTGTACAGTTACGGACTTTTCTCGTCATATTACGAATTTCCAAATACCATTTTGACGCGTTCTTTTATCACAAATATCCATCCATCCATTTCTACCGCTTGTCTATTTTTTAATGGTATTTCGTTGTTTTTTTAAGTTATTATTAATAATAATAATGATTAATTATTCATGATAATTGGCCTCCAAGCAATTAATTCATACATATTTATATTTTAATTTTACACTAAAAAAGTGTTCTGTATTATTCTTTTGTTTATTTTAATTTATTAACACTGATAATTATTACTAATATTAATGTTAGTTGGCCTCGAAGTGGTGAAATTATACACATTTCAATTTAATATAGTATTCTGTATTGTTTTTTATGTTATTTTTATCCATCCATTTTCTACCGCTTATTCCCTTCGGGGTCGTTGGAGCCTATCTCAGCTACAATCGGGCGGAAGGCGGGGTACACCCTGGACAAGTCGCCACCTCATCACAGAGCCAACACAGTTAGACAGACAACTTTCACACTCCACACAGAAAGATCCCGAGCCCGGGATTGAACTCAGGACTATCCAGGACCTTCGCATTGTGAGGCAGACGCACTAACCCCTCTTCCACCGTGCTGCCCAATTATGTTATTTTTAGTTATTTACATATTCACGTAAAATCACAACTTGGGGTTTTCGTAAAATTTTGACTTTTTCCTCTTGTCCCAACTATATCCTGGTAAATGTACAACTTCCTTGTAATATTCTGACTTGTTCTCTTTTAATCACGAACATACTCTAGCAAATGGCATCTTTTTTCTCACATTCATGTGTGGTTTAGGAGTTATGTTTAAATAACTGTAATATTGAGTGTGACAGTGTACTGTTATAGTGAGTAAAACCTATTTTTTTCTATTTGCAAACTTTACAAAAACAATTTATTCTAGTAAAACCCACGTAGATACAATAGCACAGGCATTTTTAGACATAATGCATGTTTGGTTTGAAGTTATGTGTATATAACTTTAATATTTAGTATGAAAGATATACTGTCATATTGAGTACAAATCAAACTTGTGTCTTCGCAAACTTTACAAAATATTGTTTTTTCCAGTGAAACTCACAAAGATACATTTCTCCAGACATTATTAGCCATTTTGCATGTGTAGTTTGGGAGTTATGTTTAAATAACTGTAATATTGAGTGTGACAGTGTACTGTCATAGTGAGCAAATCCTATTTTTTTTATTTACAAACTTTACAAAAACAATTGATTTTAGTAAAACTCACAGAAATTAAAAATTACAGGCATTTTTAGACATATTGCATTTGTGGTTCAGGTCTTACGTTGGAATATACTTTTATTGCTTTTTTGGCATTATCTCAGGATTCTAAGAACATTACTGTCATATTGAGTAAAAAAATACTTTTTGGTATTGCAATCCTAAAAAAAATGATATATTTTGTGTAGAACTCACAAGGATGCATTATTTCAGTCATTATTAGCCATTTTGAATGTGTAGTTTAGGAGTTATGTTTAAATAACTGTAATATTGAGTGTGACAGTGTACTTTTATAGTGAGTAAAACCTATTTTTTTTCTGTTTGCAAACTTTACAAAAACAATTGATACTAGTAAAACCCACATAGATACAATAGCACAGGCATTTTTAGACATAATGCATGTTTGGTTTGAAGTTATGTGTATATAACTATAATATTTAGTATGAAAGATATACTGTCATATTGAGTAAAATCAAACTTGTGTCTTTGCAAACTTTACAAAATATTGTTTTTTCCAGTAAAACTCACAAAGATACATTTCTCCAGACATTATTAGCCTTTTTGCATGTGTGGTTTGGGAGTTATGTTTAAATAACTGTAATATTGAGTGTGACAGTGTACTGTCATAGTCAGTAAAACCTATTTTTTTCTATTTGCAAACTCCACAAAAACAATTGATTCTAGTAAAACTCACAGAAATTAAAAATTACAGGCATTTTTAGACATATTGCATTTGTGGTTCAGGACTTACGTTGGAATACACTTTTATTGCTTTTTTGGCATTATCTCAGGATTCTAAGAACATTACTGTCATATTTATTAAAAAACTACTTTTTGTGATTGCAATCCTAAAAAAGGATATATTTTGTGTAGAACTCACAAGGATGCATTATTTCAGGCATTATTAGCCATTTTGCATGTGTAGTTTAGGAATTATGTTTAAATAACTGTAATATTGAGTGTGACAGTGTACTGTCATAGTGAGTAAATCTTATTTTTTCTATTTGCAAACTCTACAAAAA
Source organism: Nerophis ophidion (assembly GCF_033978795.1). Taxonomy (NCBI): domain Eukaryota; kingdom Metazoa; phylum Chordata; class Actinopteri; order Syngnathiformes; family Syngnathidae; genus Nerophis; species Nerophis ophidion. The sequence goes on along the minus strand of NC_084628.1, from coordinate 8,065,722 downwards.
CAATTGATTTTAGTAAAACTCACAGAAATTAAAAATTACAGGCATTTTTAGACATATTGCATTTGTGGTTTAGGACTTAGGTTGGAATACATTTTTATTGCTTTTTTGGCTTTATCTCAGGATTCTAAGAACATTACTGTCATATTGAGTAAAAAACTACTTTTTGTGATTGCAATCCTAAAAAAAGGATATATTTAGTGTAGAACTCACAAGGATGCATTATTTCAGGCATTATTAGCCATTTTGCATGTGTGGTTTAGGAGTTATGTTTAAATAACTGTAATATTGAGTGTGACAGTGTACTGTCATAGTGAGTAAAACCTATTTTTTTCTATTTGCAAACTTTACAAAAACAATTGATTCTAGTAAAACCCACATAGATATAATAGCACAGGCATTTTTAGACATAATGCATGTTTGGTTTGAAGTTATGTGTATATAACTTTAATATTTAGTATGAAAGATATACTGTCATATTGAGTAAAAGTCAAACTTGTGTCTTTGCAAACTTTACAAAATATTGTTTTTTCCAGTGAAACTCACAAAGATACATTTCTCCAGACATTATTAGCCATTTTGCATGTGTAGTTTGGGAGTTATGTTTAAATAACTGTAATATTGAGTGTGACAGTGTACTGTCATAGTGAGTAAAACTTATTTTTTCTATTTGCAGACTTTACAAAAACAATTGATTTTAGTAAAACTCACAGAAATTAAAAATTACAGGCATTTTTAGACATATTGCATTTGTGGTTCAGGACTTACGTTGGAATACATTTTTATTGCTTTTTTGGCTTTATCTCAGGATTCTAAGAACATTACTGTCATATTGAGTAAAAAACTACTTTTTGTGATTGCAATCCTAAAAAAAGGATATATTTAGTGTAGAACTCACAAGGATGCATTATTTCAGTCATTATTAGCCATTTTGCATGTGTAGTTTAGAAGTTATGTTTAAATAACTGTAATATTGAGTGTGACAGTGTACTGTTATAGTGAGTAAAACCTATTTTTTCTATTTGCAAACTCTACAAAAACAATTGATTCTAGTAAAACCCACAGAGGTATAATAGCACAGGCATTTTTAGACATAGTGCATGTTTGGTTTGAAGTTATGTGTATATAACTTTTAAATTTAGTATGAAAGATATACTGTCATATTGAGTAAAAATCAAACTTGTGTCTTTGCAAACTTTACAAAATATTGTTTTTTCCAGTAAAACTCACAAAGATACATTTCTCCAGACATTATTAGCCATTTTGCATGTGTGGTTAGGGAGTTATGTTTAAATAACTGTAATATTGAGTGTGACAGTGTACTGTTATAGTGAGTAAAACCTATTTTTTCTATTTGCAGACTTTACAAAAACAATTGATTTTAGTAAAACTCACAGAAATTAAAAATTACAGGCATTTTTAGACATATTGCATTTGTGGTTCAGGACTTACGTTGGAATACATTTTTATTGCTTTTTTGGCATTATCTCAGGATTCTAAGAACATTACTGTCATATTGAGTAAAAAAATACTTTTTGTGATTGCAATCCTAAAAAAAAATGATATATTTTGTGTAGAACTCACAATGATGCATTATTTCAGGCATTATTAGCCATTTTGCATGTGTGGTTTAGGAGTTATGTTTAAACAACTGTAATATTGAGTGTGACAGTGTACTGTCATAGTGAGTAAATCCTATTTTTTTCCCATTTGCAAACTTTACAAAAACAATTTATTCTAGTAAAACCCACAGAGATATAATAGCACAGGCATTTTTAGACATAATGCATGTTTGGTTTGAAGTTATGTGTATATAACTTTTAAATTTAGTATGAAAGATATACTGTCATATTGAGTAAAACCATACTTTGCAAACTTTACAAAATATTGTTTTTTCCAGTGAAACTCACAAAGATACATTTCTCCAGACATTATTAGCCATTTTGCATGTGTAGTTTAGGAGTTATGTTTAAATAACTGTAATATTGAGTGTGACAGTGTACTGTCATAGTGAGTAAAACCTATTTTTCCTATTTGCAAACTTTACAAAAACAATTGATTCTAGTAAAACTCACAGAAATTAAAAATTACAGGCATTTTTGGACATATTGCATTTGTGGTTCAGGACTTACGTTGGAATACACTTTTATTGCTTTTTTGGCATTATCTCAGGATTCTAAGAACATTACTGTCATATTTATTAAAAAACTACTTTTTGTGATTGCAATCCTAAAAAAAGGATATATTTTGTGTAGAACTCACAATGATGCATTATTTCAGGCATTATTAGCCATTTAGCATGTGTAGTTTAGGAGTTATGTTTAAATAACTGTAATATTGAGTCTGACAGTGTACTGTCATAGTGAGTAAAACCAATTTTTCTCATATTTGCAAACTTTACAAAAACAATTTATTCTAGTAAAACCCACAGTGATACAATAGCACAGGCATTTTTAGACATAATGCATGTTTGGTTTGAAGTTATGTGTATATAACTTTAATATTTAGTATGAAAGATATACTGTCATATTGAGTAAAAATCAAACTTGTGTCTTCGCAAATTTTACAAAATATTGTTTTTTCCAGTAAAACTCAAAAAGATACATTTCTCCAGACATTATTAGCCATTTTACATGTGTGGTTTGGGAGTTATGTTTAAATAACTGTAATATTGAGTGTGACAGTGTACTGTCATAGTGAGTAAAACTTATTTTTTTCTATTTGCAAACTTTACAAAAACAATTGATTCTAGTAAAACCAACATAGATATAATAGCACAGGCATTTTTAGACATAATGCAAGTTTGGTTTGAAAATGTGTATATAACTTTTAAATTTAGTATGAAAGATATACTGTCATATTGAGTAAAACCATACTTTTCAAACCATACAAAATATTTTTTTTCTTCAGTAAAACTAACAAAGATACATTTCTCCAGGCATTAATAGCCATTTTGCATGTGTGGTTTGGGAGTTATGTTTAAATAACTGTAATATTGAGTGTGACAGTGTACTGTCATAGAGAGTAAATCCTATTTTTTCTATTTGCAAACTTTACAAAAACAATTGATTATAGTAAAACTTACAGAAATTAAAAAATTACAGGCATTTTTAGACATATTGCATTTTTGGTTCAGGACTTACGTTGGAATACATTTTTATTGCTTTTTTGGCATTATCTCAGGATTCTAAGAACATTACTGTCATATTGAGTAAAAACCTACTTTTTGTGAATGCAATCCTAAAAAAAGGATATATTTTGTGTAGAACTCACAAGGATGCATTATTTCAGGCATTATTAGCCATTTTGCATGTGTAGTTTAGGAGTTATATTCAAACAACTGTAATATTGAGTGTGACAGTGTACTGTCATAGTGAGTAAAACCTATTTTTTTCCTATTTGCAAACTTTACAAAAACAATTTATTCTAGTAAAACCCACATAGATATAATAGCAAAGGCATTTTTAGACATAATGCATGTTTGGTTTTGAAGTTATGTGTATATAACTTTAATATTTAGTATGAAAGATATACTGTCATATTGAGTAAAAATCAAACTTGTGTCTTCGCAAATTTTACAAAATATTGTTTTTTCCAGTGAAACTCACAAAGATACATTCCTCCAGGCATGTTTAGCCATTTTGCATGTGTGGTTTGGGAGTTATGTTTAAATAACTGTAATATTGAGTGTGACAGTGTACTGTCATAGTGAGTAAAACCTATTTTTTTCTATTTGCAAACTCTACAAAAACAATTGATTCTAGTAAAACCAACAGAGATATAATAGCACAGGCATTTTTAGACATAATGCAAGTTATGTTTGAAAATGTGTATATAACTTTTAAATTTAGTATGAAAGATATACTGTCATATTGAGTAAAACCATACTTTTCAAACCATACAAAATATTTTTTTTCTTCAGTAAAACTAACAAAGATACATTTCTCCAGACATTATTAGCCATTTTGCATGTGTGGTTTGGGAGTTATGTTTAAATAACTGTAATATTGAGTGTGACAGTGTACTGTCATAGTGAGTAAAACCTATTTTTTCTATTTGCAAACTTTACAAAAACAATTGATTTTAGTAAAACTTACAGAAATCAAAAATTACAGGCATTTCTAGACATCTTGCATGTTTGCTTCAGGAGTTATGTTATAATACGTTTGTATTGCTTTTTTTTGTTGTTGTGCAGCACCAAAGACAAATCGGGCAAAGACAACATTGTTGTTGAAATGAAGAGCGACAACACAGAGGACGCCATCCTCCTCGGGGTCAACGGCGACAAGCAGCCTCCCAACCACCAGGTGGATACAAATGCATGACCTTTGACCTGTGTGCTGCATTCACTTACCCCTCCTCTGTGTGTGTGTGTCCTCTCAAGTAAGAAATGGTGACATGGAGCCAACCGCAAGTCGGAGTCCGCGCCCAAAAAGCTCCTCCAAGCCAAAGAAAAAGCCCCAGAATTGGACTTTGTTTCAAGAAAAGTTGGACGCTGTATGTTGCTGAACATGAATATTTTTTTAAAAATAGCCCAACAGTCACTGTAGAGCAAGGTGAACAAGCTCTTCTCCTAGTGTACATACCAACAACACCCCCGTGTATATATTTCTCTATTTAAAGTGTGTCCACACTTGATTTGTGAAGAGCAAAGACAATTCAACGTAGTTTTTACTTAAAGTCTGTACACTGAAATCCATGTTATATTTCATTATTTCTAGCCTTAAAGCCAAATTTATGGCTTGTTTAATGCAACCACCGGCTAGTACGAACCCCGTTTCCATATGAGTTGGGAAATTGTGTTAGATGTAAATATAAACGGAATACAATGATTTGGAAATCATTTTCAACCCATAGTCAGTTGAATATGCAACAAAAACAACATATTTGATGTTAAAACTGCTAAACTTTTTTTTTTGTGCAAATAATTATTAACTTTAGCATTTGATGCCAGCAACACATGACAAAAAAGTTGAGAAAGGTGGCAATAAATACTGATAAAGTTGAGGAATGCTCATCAAACACTTATTGGGAACATCCCACTGGTGTGCAGGCTAATTGGGAACAGGTGGGTGCCATGATTGGGTATAAAAGCAGCTTCCATGAAATGCTAAGTAATTCACAAACAAGGATGGGGCGAGGGGTCACCACTTTGTAAGCAAATTGTCAAAAAGTTTTACAACAACATTTCTCAACGAGCTATTGCAAGGAATTTAGGGATTTTACCAGCTACGGTCCGTAAAATTATCAAAAGGTTCAGAGAATCTGGAGAAATCACTGCACGTAAGCGATGATACAACGGACCTTTGATCCCTCAGGCGGTACTGCATCAAAAACCGACATCAGTGTATAAAGGATATCACCACATGGGCTCAGGAACACTTCATAAAACCACTGTCAGTAACTACAGTTGGTCGCTACATCTGTAAATGTAAGTTAAAACTCTACTATGCAAAGCGAATGCCATTTATCAACAATGCCGCTGGGCCCGAGCTCATCTAAGATGGACTGATGCAAAGTGGAAAAGTGTTCTGTGGTCTGACGAGTCCACATTTCAAATTTGGAAACTGTAGACGTGGTGTCCTCCGGACCAAAGAGGAAAATAACCATCCGGATTGTTATAGGCGCAAAGTTCAAAAGCCAGCATCTGTGAGGGTATGGGGCTGTATTAGTGCCCAAAGCATGGGTAACTTACCCATCTATGAATGCACCATTAATGCCGAATGGTTCTAGCAGGTTTTGGAGCAACATATGTTGTCATCCAAGCAACGTTATCATAGACGCCCCTGCTTATTTCAGCAAGACAATGCCAAGCCACATGTTACAACAGCGTGGCTTCGTAGTAAAAGAGTGCGGGTACTTTCCTGGCCCGCCTGCAGTCCAGACATGTCTCCCATCGAAAATGTGTGGCACATTATGAAGCGTAAAATACGACAACAAGACTGTTGAACAACTTAAGCTGTACATCAAGCAAGAATGGTAAACAATTCCACTTTCAAAGCTTCAACAATTAGTTTCCTCAGTTCTCAAACGTTAATTTGAGTGTTGTTAAAAGAAAAGGTGATGTAACACAGTGGTGAACATGCCCTTTCCCAACTACTTTGGCACTTGTTGCAGCCATGAAATTCCAAGTTAATTATTTGCAACAACAACAAAAAAGTTCATGAGTTTGAATATAAAATATTTTGTCTTTGTAGTGCATTCGACTGAATATGAGTTGAAAAGGATTTGCAAATCATTGTATTCCGTTTATATTTACATCTAACACAATTTCCCAACTCATATGGAAACGGGGTTTGTATTAGCGCACTCGGCTAACATTAGCGCGCTAGCTAGGCTAACACTAGCTCACTTGCATTTTCACCCCCTTAAAGGATATATTTTAGGCGAACAAAACGATGACATTGTTGCTCTTTAGTTGAATCATGCATGTGTGCGTTGGAGCGGTGCCAATATTATACCCACCTCAGAGGCTATGGAGTAAATATGAGAACGTTTTCTTGACCCATGTTAGCCGTGTGGTGTGTTCACTGTCTGCACTGAATCGTCCATTGTGAAACTTTGTTGTGTGCCGTGTCTGCAGTAAGCGAGGCTTGTGTTGAAAAGATACCGTAAGTTTTACTAGGTTTATATTTATCATGAATATATTTTTGGCAAGTCAAAGTGATGCTGCATTATCCCACGAGCCCTTACAGCATGTTGACGAACAAACACTGTGTCTCGGTCGGGTTCAGAGCCATATTGGAAGGAATTAAGAGTCAAATATTGTGAGAATAAAGTTGTATTGTTACTAAATCAAGTTGAAATATTGTGGGGGGAAACAAGAGGTATTTTGAAGGGGGGGAAAAAAGCATTATCTTGCAGAAACTGTCATAGTTTTAACCAGGAGATTCAAAATTCCCACAGGCTCCTGAATGCGACAGACTGACACCTGCAGTCCACATATATGCTCATCAGGTCATATATCTTGTAATTATAACTTTTATGTGCAGACTTATTGTAAAATGTGTACAAAAGTTTAAATTGACATTCTCAACTTTAATAATGTTTAAAGCTAAATATTTTTTCCTTTTGAAAGTTTGATTTAGTTTTTCTTAAAGGCCTACTGAAATGAGATTTTCTTATTTAAACGGGGATAGCAGGTCCATTCTATGTGTCATACTTGATCATTTCGCGATATTGCCATATTTTTGCTGAAAGGATTTAGTAGAGAACACCGACGATAAAGTTTGCAACTTTTGGTCGCTAATAAAAAGGCCTTGCTTGTACCGGAAGTAGCAAACGTTGTGCACGTGACATCACGGGTTGTGGAGCTCCTCACATCCTCATTGTTTACAATCATGGCCACCAGCAGCTGGAGCGATTCGGACCGAGAAAGCAACAATTTCCCCCTTAATTTGAGCGAGGATGAAAAATTTGTGGATGAGGATAGTGAGAGTGAAAGGCTAGAAGAGAGGAAAAAAAAAGATGAGGGCAGTGAGAGCAATTTAGATGTTATTAGACACATTTACTAGGATAATTCTGGAAAATCCCTTATCTGCTTATTGTGTTACTAGTGTTTTAGTGAGATTACATAGTCATACCTGAAAGTCGGAGGGGTGTGGTGACCGCCAGTGTCTCTGAGGGAAGCCACGGAGGAGCCAAGAAAGTCGCAGCTTCCTCTTTGACAGCTGCAGGAGGAACGTCACAAGCTCGTAGGAGCCGACTTATTACCACAATTTTCTCACCGAAACCTGCTGGTTGACATGTGGTAGAGAAACAGGTTCGCTTGACCGCTCTGTTCCATATTAAAGCTTCACAACAAACAAAGAAACACCGGCTGTGTTTGTGTTGCTACAGCCGGATGCAATACACCGCTTTCCACCAACATCGTCTTTCTTTGTAGTCTCCATTATTAATTGAAAAAATTGCAAAAGATTCAGCAACACAGAATCCAGAATACTGTGTAATTATGCGATAAGGAGCCAAGAAAGTCACAGCTTCCTTTTTGACAGCTCAAGTCTCCGTTAAGAGCCGACTTAATATCACAATTTTCTCATCCAAAAACTTGCTGGTTGACATGTGGTAGTGAAACATGTTCGCTTGACCGCTCTGTTCCATATAAAAGCTTCACAACAAACAAAGAAACACCGGCTGTGTTTGTTTTGCTAACGGCAGCTGCAATACACCGCTTTCCACCAACAGTATTCTTCTTTGATGTCTCTATTATTAATTGAACAAATTGCAAAAGATTCAGCAACACAGATGTCCAGAATACTGTATAATTATGCAATAAAAACAGACTACTTTTAGCCGTGATCGGTGCTGGGAGAACATATCCGCTACCACCGGTGACGTCACGCGCACACGTCATCATTCCGCGACGTTTTCAACAGGATACTTCGCGGGAAATTAAAAATTGTAATTTAGTAAACTAAAAAGGCCGTATTGGCATGTGTTGCAATGTTAATATTTCATCATTGATATATAAACTATCAGACTGTGTGGTCGGTAGTAGTGGGTTTCAGTAGGCCTTTAATTTAGGATTTTTCCCGCCTCCTTTTATGACATATTTCTAAATATATACATATTTTCTAAGTAAAAATTTTCTCTTAAAAAATCTTAACCGTTTCTTAAACTTTTATTTTCGTAACATGACAACCTTTTCTTGTAATATTACATTTCTGTCTTGCAAAGCTACCACTTTATTAAAAAATATTCTGACCTTATTTTTATCATCTCTCTTTAATTATTGTAAATTAAAATGTTACCCCTTAAATTGTGACACTCCCCTCTCAATTAAAAACATTTTATTCTTATACAATTACAAACTACTTTTGTATAAAGGAAATTAATCACATCACACACTGAAAATAAAAAATGTTCTCATTACATTTTGATTAAATTTGATTTAAATTATGATTATTCTACTGTTGTTACGACTTCATTTAAAAAATCATGTATAATTACAACTTTACTCTTGTGAAATAAAATATTTTGGTAACAAACATTTTCACAATATAAATATTTTACTGTAGTAAAAGAACAACCTTTTCCTTT
>NC_084628.1:7961686-8051686 GCF_033978795.1 Nerophis ophidion | reverse complement strand
AAAAACATGAGCACATTGTCTCCATTTTAGCATCCCTTCAATGGCTCTCAGTTCATTTTACAATTAATTTAAAAATGTTATTGTTTGGTTTTAAAGGTTCCATATGTAGTCATTTCATGTCAAGTCATCATTAAATGGCCCTGATGTCAAAAGGCATTAATAAACCATGTTCTTTTCGAATACCTCTATAACTGATAACAGTAGTTCAGCTGGGATATGCTCATTTCAAAATTTGATTTACAGCCCCGAAATCTTGTTATTGTTTTCATTTCGATGCCCCCCCTTTTATTGTTTGACCAATTAGAATGTCTGTGAGTGTGTCACATCCATTTTGCCAGTTACGCACCGCCACCTTCGTCGAGCTCCTGCCACTGGTAAAGTTACTAAACATTTCAGACCTTAGTAAATCTAAAAGGCGTCGCTACAATTCACCACTTATTCATGACAAATCCAGGAACAAAACGAGGATTTGTATCGGGGATGCCTTTGTAAGATGGAGACGATTGAAGGCGGAGAAGATTTTTTTCATCTAGCGCTAAACTTGATAATTTCCTCCTTGATAGATAAGTCAAGCATTCACGTTTTCTTATTATTTGTAATAAATGGAACTTGATATTTTGTGCGAAAACTATATTGTCCAATACAGTCTATGACCTTGTCTAACAAAGCTCGTGTGCTTAGGAGCAAAGCACCCTCACACTAGTGTAATACTTATCATGCTGGCCTGGTCAATGACACATCGACATATAGGCTAACGGGGGAAATATGTGCTCGTTAATCTGTATGTCCATGTGTCATCCAACTGACAGGGCAAAATGTATTTTCGACAAATATAACCTATGTGGATATCGGTAGTGTCAATGCTTATTTCGTTCTCAATATGCCGATACGCTGAGGAAATGCGTTCCAACATTAGCACGGCTAATTGCGGTTTCTGGTACTGTATGTGCATCAAACACATATGGGTTGGTATTTGCTTGGCACAATATAATGCACTACATGTAAGGATTTTTTATTTGCGTATTGACATGGTAGTAGGCTATTTGATTTATGCGTAACGTGGTTTGTGTATAATGTGGGTTGGCTCATAGAATTGCACTCTGCACTGAAAGATGGTGATGTGCGTTCATGGAAGAGAATGCGGTGCGTCAGGTTGAATGCAATATGGAGTTATGCTGAAGAAAATGTGGCGGTAATTTTACTGTTGGCCTTGGCTTGCCATCAAATGCGATATGCGATATATGATATATTACAGTGGTTCCCAAATGGGGGTGCGCGTACCCCTGGGGGTACTTGAAGGTATGCCAAAGGGTACGTTAGATTTTTTTTTTTTAAATATTCTAAAAATAGCAACAATTCCAAAATCCTTTATAAATATATTTATTGACTAATACTTCAAAAAAATATGAATGTAAGTTCATAAACTGTGAAAAGAAATGCAACCATGCAATATTCAGTGTTGGCAGCTAGATTTTTGTGGACATGTTCCATAAATATTGATGTTAAAGATTTCTTTTTTTGTGAAGAAATGTTTAGAATTAAGTTCATGACTCCAGATGGATCTCTATTACAATCCCTAAAGAGGGCACTTTAAGTTGATGATTACTTCTATGTATAGAAAAATATATATATAATTGAATCACTTGTTTATTTTTCAAAAAGTTTTTAGTTATTTTTATATATCTTTTTTTCCAAATAGTTCAAGAAAGACCACTACAAATGAGCAATATTTTGCACTGTTATACAATTTAATAAATCATAAACTGATGACAGAGTGCTGTATTTTACTTCTTTATCTCCTTTTTTTTTTAACCAAAAATGCTTTGCTCTGATTAGGGGTACTTGAATTAAAAAAATGTTCACAGGGGGTACATCACTGGAAAAAGGTTGAGAACCACTGATATATTATATATAATTATTTCGATGGTGGTCCGTGCGGTCAAACTAGACAATTTGTCAGGGTAATGCTAAAAAATCTGCCCCGACTCCCGACGAAAATATTGCTGCGTAACTTTGCTGGAGCCCATACCAGCCGGACAAGTTGTCACCTCATGCAGAATTTTGCTGTTTTTTATATGAATGCTTCATCTTCATGTCTTCCAATGTTGTGACATTTATACCCAAGCTTCTGTAAGGCTCATTATAAATTGTATACACATTACTGTGACTTGTACTCAAGACACGAGTGGGATGGCCATCTCATTTACAAGGCTCTGCTTGGACTACTGCCTCCTTACATTCATATTTGAATCACACAGAGAACAGCTGACTTATACTCCATCAAAAAAATCAACTGTCAATCTGTCCCTTCCTCCACTAAGGTCCTTTTGCTTGGACACTGTTGCAAATAGACTGAGAAGTTTGTTTCTTAAGTGCTTTTAAGTCCAGACTACTGCCTAAATAATGTGAACGTTTTAATTTATTTAATCTGTACTTACTCATGTAACTTAAAGGGTTTCTTTTTGTAACTGTGTGAAACTTCGCTACCTCTTGGTCAGGACTGAAAAAAATATTCTTGGTCTCAAAGGGTTATTTCCTGGTAAAAGACACCAGGGTCTTTAAATAACATAAAAACAAATACAAAACGCACTGGTGTAATTGGTCATCTACACCACAAGATGGCAGTAGCTGCTTTGGAATACAGTTTTGTCTACACACTGCATGCTTTCTAAGTGTATATTAGTTTCCTGCTAAATCTTACCATTGAGGATTTGATGGACATCAACAGGTAAGTCGTCCAGCTCCTCCAAGCACTTGAGCAGCTGCAAGGCGGTGGCCTTCCCCGGCCCCTTTTTGGTCTTCCACTCCACCAGCATTTTCAGCTTCTGCATGGTCACGTCCTTCTCGGCCGCCTGGATGTCATCCAGCTCTCGGCTGATTAGGCCCAGAAAGATGGCCGCCTGTTTCCACTCCTTGCCCAGACGTTTGGCCACCTGCAGCAGCTGCTTCTCCGACAGGTCCTGGTTGATCGGAGCGGGAACTTTCTCGTGGTCTTGGAGGAGACAGGAAATACACAAAGGTGTCACTGCATGACTAATTAAGAAAGACTGACATTTATTTTAGCTTCAGGAAGACAAAAAAAGTTGCAATATTGTGAAGGAAAGAAGAATATTCTAACTTTATTCTCTGAAATCAAAAATTATTTCATTCGTAATTTTAATTTCTTTAAATAATTACCGGTACTTTTTTTTTTTTTTTTTTACTAATACCACACCTTAATTCTTGAGAAAAAACAAAAACTAAACGTGTAAAATATGAACTTTCCTGATGTAAAATTAAGTATTCTGGTATCATCAACATTCAGTCACAAATAAACATTTTACTGTAATATTTTCCCTTCAAATATCTGGACTTTACTTTGTAAAATATACAATTTTGTTCCTGTAAATCCATTACATTTCATTTCGACCTTGTTCTTGTAAATTTAGAATTTACTGAATTTTTTTCCAACTTTAATCTCTGAAAATTACATTTATTTCTGTCGTTTCATGCATTATATTTTTACACAAATATAATGACAATAAAGTCTATTCCAAATGTACAACCATATCTTTGTAAAATTACAATTTAAAAAAAGAAATCACCCATAATACAATAATTTTATTTTTTCAAAAGTATGATTTTTCTCCTAGTGACGTTTATAATCTCACAGTTGGGCCCTATCTATTTTGGCTTCAGGAAAAGCTGCAATATTTTGAAGAAAAAATGTAATACATAAAAGATAAAACAGGAAAAAAGTCCTAATATTAAACGGCAGAAATACAAATCATACTATTACATTGAAAAGGTAAAATTACAAGATACAATAGTATTAATATGGTAATAAATTTGGTTATGAAATCAACATAGTAATTTTCTACCATAAAAGTTAAAAAAAAGTTGTAATATCAAAATCATAATATTACATAAACAAAATCCTATTTACCTGAATTTAGGTTTCTGAGGTGATATTGAAATTCACATTAATTATTATTATTGTAATATTATATTTAAGTTATAAAAAATTGTTTTAAATGATCATTAAGTTAAGTAAAAAAAAATGTTAAAAAAACCTACCTGAGTCGGCCTTTAATTTGTATTTTTTATAGTCTGCTTCATCTTCTGAGGGGTTGCTACTCCGTCTGCCTAAAAAAAAAAAACATTTTTACATTGCGATGTCAGACAACCTATGAACTTACGTCATTCCCTGTGCAAAGAAAAATGCCATCTATTTGTGCTTTGGGGCCAAGTGAAAGCTTCTTGGAAGAGAACTTACTGTTTTTCCTTTTCCTTGATTTTTTCTCAGGCTTGCCCACACAGTCACCTGACAGGGCGGAGACGTCCACAAATGAAACACACGCACATCGTAGGACAACATTTAAAAACTTCACAATATCCAAAAAAAATATTGTTACTGATTCATTATACAACTGAAATAAAATGTAAACAGAATTGCTCGGGTTAGTTTTCTTTGTCATGTCACATTTGCATGGCCACTTGTTGATTGATTGAAACTTTTATTAGTAGATTGCACAGTTCAGTACATATTCCGTACAATTGACCACTAAATGGTAACACCCGAATAAGTTTTTCAACTTGTTTAAGTCGGGGTCCACGTTAATCAATTCATGGTAATTCATGCGAGGCAGATTTTACCGGGCCTCTTAATAAAACGCCCTTTAAACCAGTCAATAAAACATAATACCAGACACACTATATGGAAGTACTTCATTTTGAACCTATTGTCTACAACTGTTTCGTCAGCAACATTCGTTCATTCTTACCTTCTCGGATAGTTGTTGACCACACTGTCTTGTCTGTGCTATTTTTGAGAGACAACTGGAAAGGCGGGGGATTTTCAAAGAAAACCTCGAAAAAACCTTTCATCTTGGTCATTGTCAGGGTGAACTCCAAAACCTGCAGACAGACAGGAAGTCCCATCACTTCATAACGTCGCTATATTACAGAAGCAAATGGATAGATAGTACTTTATTGATTCCTTCAGGAGTTCCCTCAGGAAAATTTAAATGAAATGAAATATTAAATTAAAAATGAACCCCAGGGTTTTTATTTAACACCAGGTCATAAAAGATTTGCGTTAATGGCTGTGGGCTACCTACTGACTGCCTGCTCAGTTTGTCTTACGACCACAAGATGGCAGTATTTGCATTTGAAGTATCACTATGCCAATGAATGTAGGTGTAGTTAGGGATGGGTACCTTTCACATTTCAATCGACGGTGCCAATTTTGGGTATTTTTGTGTTGTTCGAATGTGTTAATGTTAATTGTTTAAGAAAATAATCTCCCTTTTGTACTTAACACTGAGCGATGCTGTTCAGTTAATATCTTGTTTTCTTATACATCTGTGTCTCATTTGCATGTACTGTATTGTATTTTATATATATATATATATATATATATATATATATATATATATATATATATATATATACATATACATACATATACATACATACATACATACACACACATATACATGTGTAAATATATATATATATAGAGAGAGAGAGAGAGAGAGAGAGAGAGAGAGAGATATATATATATATATATATATATATATATATATATATATGTATATATATTAGGGGTGTAATTAGGGGTGTAACGGTACACAAAAATTTCGGCTCGGTACGTACCTCGGTTCAGAGGTCACGGTTCGGTTCATTTTCGGTACAGTAAGAAAAAAACAAAATATACATTTTTTGATTACTTATTTAACAAATTTGCTAAATCTTCCACCAAAAATAATTTTCTAAGTGGAATATTTGATGTGAAGTAATCGGAAACTTGGATGGATCAATAATTCATAATAACATTGATTTTGATTCAATATTATGTTTTAAACAATGACAGTTTGAAAAAAAAAAAAAACAGCATTGTTTTATTAGTAAACGTTGCAAGTTTTTCTAAATTACATTTAGCCTTTAAAAAATTTTATTTCACTTTTGTTTGTTTTTGTTTATTTTAATAGTATTTTTAGAATGTGCCGTGGGCCTTTAAAACATTAGCTGTGGGCCGCAAATGGCCTCCGGGGCATACTTTTGACACCCCTGCTATAGATAATAAAAAATGTAATCCGGTTAATCAATGGATAAAAAGCAGAGCCTGGCGACGCATGCGCGTTTATCATAACTCTCTCGCGCTCTCTGTCTCTGCCCCGCCCTCACGAATGTTAACGCTGTGTGCACCACTTTTTTTTTTTTTTTAACCCCTTCCTAACCCTGAACGTACATTGAAAATACACACAACCATAACTTAAAATGCCGGACATTCGAGGCATTTAAGAAACTCCACCGGGACAGCTCCGCAAAGAGGACATATCCCGTGAAAAGAGGAGGTGTGGTCAGTCTATCATAGCCCAGTCGTTGCTAGCATGCCGTGTGTTGTTGTTTTTTTGATTGATTGAAACTTTTATTAGTAGATTGCACAGTACAGTACATATTCCGTACAATTGATGCCGTGTGTTGTTGTTTTTTTGATTGATTGAAACTTTTATTAGTAGATTGCACAGTACATATTCCGTACAATTGACCACTAAATGGTAACACCTCAATAAGTTTTTCAACTTGTTTAAGTCGGGGTCCACGTAAATTAATTCATGGTGCCTTGGTGTGCATGGTTTACACAACTTGTGGTGCGCTACTTATATGTCTGTGTCGTTCGGTTCACCTCCGAACCGAACCGAAACCCCCGTACCGAAACGGTTCAATACAAATACACGTACCGTTACACCCCTAATATATATACATACATATATATATATATATATACACATATATAAATATATCTACACATATATGCATACCGTATTATATATATATATATATACACACATACATACTGTACATATGCATATATGTATACATATTCATATATATATATATATATATATATATATATATATATATATATATATATATATATACACTAGACTTTGCGTAAGATCACGATTCCGAGACCTTAGAAGAAAGTATTGTAAAGACTGCAGTGTGTTGCCTTAGCCAGGAAATAGTCTTTGCCATTAGGTTCAACCTAGTACTTTGTCGAGCCTTACAAAGTGTTTAAACCACAAGTATTACGTTTAGTACACACCAGCTGTTTGAAATGTGTAATGTGTGCCTTAGTTGTAGTTTTAAATACCAAATTTAGAGGTGTTAAAAATGTAATGTAAAATGCTAATCTTTAGATGTCTATGGCAAATCAAAAGTAAGTTAGCATTAAGGTAAATCATTTTGAAAAGTGTAGCCTTTTTGTACATTTGAGCGCCTTCTTGCTTTGTTGGTATGGAAAATTGCAACATTACTTAGAGTTAGTCAGGTTGAGTCCGAACTGAGTGCTTGACTGCTTGTTTCCCCGCCAAATGCTTGTGCCGGTGGCGAGTCTGCAACCGGACGTGATGTCAAGTGCAACAAAAGGTATCGAATAATGGTCCAGTTTGATTTAACGTGAACCGGTACCCAGTACACAGACAAACTTTTGTCGGTACCAATAAAAGTACCAAATTCAGTACCCATCCCGAGCTGTAGTGTGGAAGAGAGTACTGCTTAGGGCAGGGGCGCTCACACTTTTTCTGCAGGCGAGCTACTTTTCAATTGACCAAGTCGAGGAGATCTACCTCATTCCTATTTATAATTTATATTTATTTATTTATGAAAGAGACATTTTTGTTAACAAGTTAATGGTGTTTAATGATAATACAAGCATGTTTAACACACATAGATTCCTTTCTTTCATGAAGACAAGAATATAAGTTGGTGTATTACCTGATTCTGATGACTTGCATTGATTGGAATTAGACAGTGGTGCTGATAACGTCCGCATTTTCAAATGGAGGAAAAAAAAAAGTCCTCCTTTCTGTCCAATACCACATGAAAGTGGTTGGATTTGGCATCTCATTTGTCCAACTTGCATACTCGTTTTTAAACACTTTGTTATGAGAGTAGCATATGTGTGTGGCCCTTTAATGTCTGGCAGCAGGTGAGTGACGTCAGTGAGTGTGCGGGTGGGCAAGCAAGTGAGAAAGCGGTCGCTGAGGGCGGGGGAGAAATACATTGGCATCAAACTCCGTAGCTTGCTAGCTTGTGCACGCTAGCTTTCTGAGACTCTTATTTTGTTAGCACAGGCAGGATGAAACAGGTCTTTTATGGTGAAGACAGGAACTGTGCAGTCGGTCTTTAGAGTTTTGACAGTAGGTACGGAGTCTCTAGAAATAAAATGTGTTTCTCTGCGTCCGCCCTGTTAGTGATTTTTTTCTTAAATATGAGCTCGCAGCAGCCAGCGTCATCTCACAAGATCCTCGGGTGCCGAGAATGTCAAACAACTGACGAAAGTGAAGTCTTGGTATGATTGATGATTGCTCATTTTTATGTCTATTTTTTAATGCCTGGCTTGAGATCGACTGACACACCCTCCGAGATCGACCAGTCGATCGCGATCGACGTAATGCCCACCCCTGGCTTAGGGTGTAACAAAACCAACCTGAGGTTCAATGGCCCCTTCGGGCTCACTGAGGAGGCGATACGTTCCTTCTGTCAGCTTACAAGTGGGAGGTTTTTCTATCTGGATGTAACGTTTTTTGTATTTTCCCACTTGCTTGTGTATGTCCTGCGTTAAAAAAAAAAACATACGATGAGTGACCGCTAACACCTTCACACCAATTAGCATGGAAATGAACTTTTTAACACAGTCTTCAGCAACCTTGATTTCAGAGCTGTTGGTGGCCAAGTAGATGTGGAAGCTGTATTTGTTGTCGTCATTAGCAAGCTGTTTGTAGATCAGAACCACCCCGTGGTGCTCCACGGGCTTGTTTGTCTTGACCATAGGCCCGACGGGTGACAGAGACGTCACGTGCCACTTAATATGGCTGCCTGTGTGATCTGCCGCAGGTTCTATGAACGGACGCTTGTTCTTGACGTGCAGCATGCCGAAGGTCATCCCATTTTCTGCATCTTTTTTGCAAAAAAGTTACAAGTTAATTTACTTTACACAAAACACCAAATAATAGCAAATGTTTATCTTCAAATGTACAAGCGGTCGCAAACGCAGTAACTTTACAACATCATTTTGGGACGTATTTTCCAGCTGGACAACTAGTTCCTGCACACGGCTGACAAATACAGCATGCGTGCTGCAAGAATGTAGTCTGTGTCTCGTGCTCCATAGCAATACAGTATGTGCTCCTGCACAGCTCTACTGAGCAAGGATAACCTTAGTTCACTTTCTGCACCTCATTATGTCTCCCAAGTGTAAGGCAGGCTTCTCTGGCGGCAGTGAGTCAAAGAAAAAAAATGCTTTTTAATTGAATTACCACAATTACGCCACAGTCAAAACACTAATAGCGGTTGCAAACTATAAAATACATTATATATATATATATATATATATGTATATATATATATATATATATATATATATATATATATATAATATAATATATATATGTATACAAATATGTAAACACATTTATTTATATATATATATATATATATATATATATATATATATATGTCTTGATTGGATTATCCAGAGAATAGTGCTCGATACCGTGGTAGAGCGCAATATGTAGGTGTGGGAAAAATTACAAGACTACTTTGTCTCTACAGAACTGTTTCATGAGGGGTTCCCTCAATCATCAGGAGATTTTAATGGAAGCATTCACATACAATGGTTTATATAGAGCACAGAGTGGGTGGGTACAAGCAGGCGTAGGGTGTGGTGATTGGCTCATGTGTTACCTAGGAGGTGTTTCCGTCTGTGGCGGCATGTTGAAATGATTTCACTGCGCTTGTTGAGGGATGATAGATCTGGATGATATATAATAAACAGTTTCTCTTTTAAGCATGGGTTGCATCTTTTATTACCACTGTTGTAAGGTGTGCTGGATGCAAGAATTTGCCATGTTATTGAATATTCAACATTATTGTCTTTGAGGTTCCAAATGTGTTTGCTGAGTTCTGTAGAATTCCGCAAAGTCTGGTTTCTAAAGGAGGCGTTGTGATTATTCCATCTTGTTTTGAACGCTCCTTCGGTTAATCCTACGTACGTGTCGGATGTGTTAATGTCCTTGCGTGTTACCTTTGCTTGGTAAACGACTGATGTCTGTAAGCACCCTCCGTTGAGAGGGCAATCAGGTTTCTTGCGACAGTTACATTCCTTATTGGTTTCAGAGTCGTTTAGTCTGGTGAAGACTAAACGACTTTCTTGCGACAGTTACATTCCTTATTGGTTTCAGAGTCATTTAGTCTTGTAATTTTTCCCACACCTACATATACTTATATATATATATATATATATATACTGTATATATTAATATTATTATGGTTTTGGGTCGATATGTCCTAAAATATGTATTGCGACATATAATCTGTGATAACAAAATACATCACAATATATTATTTCGTATGTGTGGAGGGAGGTGTGGCCAGCGCGCCTGCAGGAACAAAGGTCACCACCTCTGTCTATGGTGCTGAGGACGAGCACCATTGGGTGGGGGGGGCATGTGCTGACGGCGAGACACAGCTGACAGGTGATTACATTTCCCAGGTGGTACGTGTTAATCTAATCATCTGTCGTCTTTAACAGTGAGCGGCCAAGAGCAGGGGGAGAGAAAGAAAACTTTGCACGCCTGGCTCCTGTGAAGTGTCAGTCAGTGGGACCGCTAAGAAGCGACTTCCACGGTATGCAAATGATAATTTAACTATTTCAATATGGGTTGCAAAAGCTATGAATTTAGCTGCTGACGTAATTTCTGCTTGTATTATTTTCTTCAAACTATGATCAATCGACTTGCTAATTTACTGTTAATAACTGGTTACTTTCTGTTGTCACATGTTTCAGCTATCATTGAATTAATTCATTTATGATCAATTTTAATCAGACAAAAACACAACATAGCAGTGTAACAATATTAATTATTCAAATGATTTCCTAAAATTGGCTCTGAGATCAATTATTTTGATTTTGCCCTTTTTACCTGGGTTTGCAATCGATAACAAAAATAACAAAATATTTTTTATGATAAAATACTAAACTTAACTATTGTTACTGTTGAAATTTGTATCAATCCGCCCACCTCTTTTTACATTTAAGAGCTCTAGCTTAGCAATTAGCATATCTTCCTACAAGTGTGTAGTATAGCATGTTTAACTATTCCTTGTCGTCCAGTGATAATGACACCTGGAACAAACAACGTTTATTTGCCGCCATAGAGGCGAGAATTGCTGACTTAGAAGTGGCTTAGCCCTGTGGAGGGACGTTAGCTGTTAGTTCGCAAGCAAGAATGCTGCATTGCGTTGAAGTTGCTGTCAATTTTGCGGGATACAGCTAAAAAGTGTCATCAACATGCATTTGTATATAATTTATATCGTCAAAAGTACGCAACCTTAAATAATAATATATGTTGAAACAACAGTTAGGCTCTCTATAGACAAAAAAAATGTACCAATAATGTACATCTAAACTTTTAGAGGGAACGGTATTCAGTCTAGAAGTCCATTGACTGAAAAAAGGCGTTTGCTCACCGGCCAGGCAGATGGAGTGAGGAAACTGGATCGACTTCAGGACGGACGCGTCCTTGTCCGTCTCCACGTCAAAGATAGGTCCAGCCAGTTTCCAGGACTCCTTAAGGTACGAGCCATACTTGGACCAGGACACGATGGAGTATCGTACAAGAACTCGCTCAGATGCTTCAAACACCAGCCTGGTGACCGAACACTCAAATGTCCCTTCTCCTTCCAGCTGCACTCTGCAACACACACGCGCACACACACTCAGTGTGATTGTGCACGGGTAAGTAAGGCATGATTTTGGAGAAGCCCAACTTACTGATATTTTCCTTTGATTATCTTGGGTGTAACCAATTCACTGCCATGAGTCTACACACAAGTAAATACATGGATTACATTCAACACAAAAGCAACAGAACAATTCGGTTGTGTCAATACTTTTCTCACATTAAACATTTTAATTAGGATTATTCTGTAGTTCTCATTAGTATTACTTATTGCATCCCCCGAATCTGCAAATGTACAGTAATTTTGTCCAAATTTAACACAATTTGACTATTGTTGAACATTTTTTGGCCCTGCGATGAGGTGGCGACTTGTCCAGGGTGCACCCCGCCTTCCGCCTGATTGAAGCTGAGATAGGCGCCAGCGCCCCCCGTGACCCCAAAAGGGAATAAGCGGTAGAAAATGGATGGATGGATGGATGAACATTTTTTGGTCAAGCTTTTGATTTTAACATGGCAATATTCCTTTACATCGGTGCTTCTCCATCCATCCATTTCCTACCGCTTATTCCCTTTCGGGGGCGCAGGGGGCACTGGCGCCTATCTCAGCTACAATCGGGCGGAAGGCGGGGTACACCCTGGACAAGTCGCCACCTCATCGCAGGGCCAACACAGATAGACAGACAACACTCACACTCACTTTCACACACTAGGGCCAATTTAGTGTTGCCAATCACGGTGGAAGAGGGGTTAGTGCGTCTGCCTCACAATACGAAGGTCCTGGAGTCCTGGGTTCAAATCCAGGCTCGGGATCTTTCTGTGTGGAGTTTGCATGTTCTCCCCGTGAATGCGTGGGTTCCCTCGGTGCTTCTCAAATAGTAGTATTAGCAGTTTTGGGTTGGTTACTGAAAACCAGTAACTACTTACTGTTACTAGTTACTTTATTTCAAAATTAACTCAGTTACTAACACCAAAAAGTAATGCGTTACTGTGAAAAGTAACTTTTTAGTTATCGTATTTTCCGCACTTTAAGGCGCACCTAATAACCTCAAATTTTCTCACAAGCTGACAGTGCGCCTTATAATCCGGTGCGCCTTATATACAGTATGGACCAATATTGAGCCACAACAGGTCTCGCAACTACGGTAAGCAGCCACCGACTTCATTTTCCCCCGTAGAAGAAAAAGTGTGCTTCTTCTTCTACGATAAGCAGCTGCCGACTTAATTTTCCCATGTAAAAGAAGCGCGCTTCTCCTACGGTAAGCAGCCGACAACTTCATTTTCCCCCGTAGAAGTATGCTTCTTCTTCTACGGTAAGCAGCCGCAGACCTTATTTTCCCCCGTAGCTCGTAGAAGAAGAAGCGCGCGGTGCATGCTGGGATATATGACTGCGGGAGGCGTGCCGTTTCTGTGTGTTTATGTAAAGACCCCAAAATGGCTCCTATTAAGAGACACGCTTACGACGCAGAGTTTAAACTCAAGGCGATTCAGTCACACAGTAGAACACGGGAATAGAGCAGCAGCGAGAGAATTTAACTTTAACAGCAGCGACACTGACTCGTTTAATGACGACTTCGACGAGATGCCGTATTCGCCCAACTGTTTGATTCGAACACTAAAGAAGAATTTGATGAGGAATGAGGGATAACTTAATAAATAAGCTTTACATGTTTATTTTGTGTGTTGTGTTGTGTGACATTATCGTTTGAGCAACGTTGAGTTATTGATATATTATTGCTTTGCACTATTTCGAGTGTTACTATATTGTGATTGCACTAACCTTTGATTTACCGTAACAGTATCAGACAGTTTTTTACGTGTTTATTGAATCGGGTAAAATAATAAAACAGCTGTTTATTCATTTTGGGAGTGAACGGAGTTGTCAGAACGCTGGTTTGTAATCTATTAATAAAGTTTGACTGACCTGACTGTTTTGTTGACATTCCCTTAAGCGCAGCTCCATCTAAAGGATGCATAACGTAACCCCAGCCTTTACTGTAGCGTCTATTCTATTCTCTCTTTCTATGCCACATCAATGTGGAATGCACTCCCAACAGGTGTAAAAGTAAGTGCATCTCTATATTCCTTCAAAACCGCTCTAAAACAACACCTCCAGGCAACTTCAACACTTTACTAATACCCTCCTCCATTCACATCCCATCTCCCCGGATTATAAACAACTCAAATGTATTTCTAATGTATATACTTGTTCTTATGCTATGTGAACTCACTATGTTCTCTGCTGGCTGTACATATCCTACTAAATAAGACCTACACTGTTTCAATGTCCACATTTCTCTGTTGATGCAATTGTTGATGACTGAAGTTCTGATATCAACCAAAGCTCCTCATCCCGCCCCCCGGATTGTAAATAATGTAGATAATTCAATGTACATACTATGATGATTAACTTGTGTGATGACTGTATTATGTTGATAGTATATATTTGTACCATGAATTGATTAACGTGGACCCCGACTTAAACAAGTTGAAAAACTTATTCGGGTGTTACCATTTAGTGGTCAATTGTACGGAATATGTACTGTACTGTGCAATCTACTAATAAAAGTATCAATCAATCCACCTTATAATGTGGTGCGCCTTATATATGAACAAAGTTTTAAAATAGGCCATTCATTGAAGGTGCGCCTTATAATCCGGTGCGCATTAAAGTGCGGAAAATACGTTACTTCTTTTTCTTTTTAAAGGCTCCCATTAATGCCCTTTTAACCTTCATTTCAGTACTGTTATTGCACTGCAGAATAATACAATCTGTTGATAAACTTGACATGCATTTGCAACACTGAATTTTGCAAAGCAATGTGGTCTACGTACAACACACAAAGACAAAGATATGTTTCAAAGGGCCAATTTATTTCGGGCCAGGACACATTGACAAAACTATTTTAAATAGCTGCAACATAACATACATAAGTACCAAACCGTATAAAAACAACATGTCACAACATAGCTGTAAACCTGGCTTCACCCAAAGAAGGCTCACATGACATGATTATATGTCATGTCATTATATACAGCACACATACTGCTATACACACGCCTAACCAGGCGTTTTTTTCTCTCTCAAGGACTTGTAAAATTAAATCATGTCTTCAGGAGATCAACAATGTACTAAAGCCCAGGACACTTTACGCATTTCTCCAGTTTTAGTTTAGAGATAAAGAAAGATTGGCCTAGCCCACTAGAATCCCTCTTCATGTTTGTGAATTTTATAGTCTATACATTTAGAGTGATGTGATAATTAAACACTCTAAAAGTCGAGATTAAAGAGTATATAAGAGAATTGACAGAGTGTGCACCTTGACTGCTGAATGATGATCAGAGGCAGAATTTTGAGTGTTTTTTTAGCTCGCTTTCCATGTTTATGTACTCACTGTCCACTGTGTCCAGCTGCCTAAAATCGGTTGACCCCACTGTAGAAATAGCCTGCCTGTCTTCTAGCACATACGCTACAATGGCTCTATCATTGTTGTCCTGGCTAGCAGTGCCTCTTTTAAAATCCTTAAGTGATGGTGAAGTGGCATCGGAGTCTGTATCTCTCTTTACTAGCTTCGTCGAAGCATGTTGCTTTTGTAGCTGTTTCAGCAGATTTGAATTGCCGTTTTGGGCAGTAGATATGATCTTTGATCCAAGACACAACTTACATTTAACAAAAATGTTCTTTTCTTTGTGCTCGACAAAAGAAAAGTAGTGAGAATATCTCCATTATAAGAAACTCGACTTTGTTAGTAAACACAGACAAGCCCCCCCCCCCGACACAAACACACACAGCGCGCCTCTTCTGCAGCTCTCCAATAACACACACACAGACCTTCTCAGTTTCTAGCCGATACTATATAAAAACTAACGTAAAATAACGCAGTAACGCATCATGTAGTAACGGTAACTGATATATGAAAAAATAACACGTTAGACTACTAGTTACCGCCAAAAATAACGGCGTTACAGTAATGCTTTACTTTGTAAAGCATTAGTCCCAACACTGAGTATTAGTGCTAGTATGTGCGCGTGTGACTCCGGGGAACATGCTTTATCAGGACCATGCTTCAAACCCCAAAGCTGTGCACTGCAAAATGTGCCTATTTAAACAGTTAATCCTGACTTCCTCAATTGATAAAAAAATAAAATAAATTAACCAAAATTGTTTTGTAGGTTAATGTGTTTTATATATTGTGCCCTGGAGTTAATGTTGCTGATCAATTAAAATGTATTATTATTTAAAGTACCAATGATTGTCACACACACACGCACGCACGCACGCACGCACGCACGCACGCACGCACGCACGCACGCACGCACGCACGCACGCACGCACGCACGCACGCACGCACGCACGCACGCACGCACGCACGCACGCACGCACGCACGCACGCACGCACGCACGCACGCACGCACACACACACACACACACTAGATGTGGTGATATTTGTCCTCTGAATTTGACACATCCCCTTGTTCACCCCGTGCAGGTGAGTGGAGCAGCGGCGCCGCGCCCGGGAATCATTGTTGGTGATTTAACCCTCAATTCCAACCCTTGATGCTGAGTGCCAAGCAGGGAGGTAATGGGTCCCATTTTTATAGTCTTTGGTATGACTCGGCCGGGGTTTGAACTCACAACCTACCGATCTCAGGGCGGACACTCTAACCACTAGGCCGCTGAGTAGGTGGCCTAGTGGTTATTGAGTGTATTTAGTTGTATTTTTAGTTGTAATTCCTTTGAATTTCAGGTCAATTGATGCAGTTTAACCTTTTCCTGTTACAGACTAAAACCACAATGTAATAAAACTATTATAAATGGTAAATGGATTATACTTGTATAGCGCTTTTCTACCTTCAAGGTACTCAAAGTGCTTTGACACTACTTCCACATTCACCCATTCACACACTGATGGAGGGAGCTG
Source organism: Nerophis ophidion (assembly GCF_033978795.1). Lineage (NCBI taxonomy): Eukaryota > Metazoa > Chordata > Actinopteri > Syngnathiformes > Syngnathidae > Nerophis > Nerophis ophidion. Next base: position 8,035,035 of record NC_084628.1, on the reverse strand, counting down.
CCATGCAAGGTGCTAACCAACACCCATCAGGAGCAAGGGTGAAGTGTTTTGCTCAAGGACACAACGGACGTGACGACGTTGGTACTAGGTGGGGATTGAACCATTGACCCTCGGGTTGCTGGCACGGCCACTCTCCCAACCGCGCCACGCCGTCCCAAAAAAAAACACGTTGGACTACTAGTTACCACCGAAAATAACGGCGTTACAGTAACAATTTACAACACTGTTGTAAATTGATTCATTTTCTTTCTTTGTTTAAAAATGATACAGCGATGTGCAGAGGTGTACTTGTAAAAATGTTATAATTGATAAGCACCGCTTTACACACACTGCAGTACTACAACTGGCTCCGTAAAACATGGGTGAGCTCACCTGTTGTATGTCTTTGCATTTTTCACAGCATACGTGGGTGTTCTTCTCTGCTGCTGAAATGGCATGGCGTAAAATGACAACAGGATGAGGTAAACATCACATTTATCTGTTTAATTATTTACATTACCTTTCCCATTTAAATGATCTGGAGAAGCGACGCCAGCCTCTGCAATTAAAAAAATGGTTGGCAGATATTAAAAGTTGGTGTTTATTATTACAGTGCATCAGGAAAGGTATTCACAGTGCTTCACTTTTTCCACGTGTTATCTTACAGCGTCATTCCAAAATGGAATAAATTAACGTTTGTCCTCAAAATTCTAAAAACAATACCACATAATGACAATGTGAAAAGAGAATTGAAGCAGCTCGCTAAGGAAAATTATACCGATATATACATGAAAATACGGTACTGACAACACAGGGCGGCATAGCTCGGTTGGTAGAGTGGCCGTGCCAGCAACTTGAGGGTTGCAGGTTCGATTCCCCGCTTGTGCCATCCTAGTTACTGCCGTTGTGTCCTTGGGCAAGACACTTTACCCACCTGCTCCCAGTGCCACCCACACTGGTTTAAATGTAACTTAGATATTGGGTGTCACTATGTAAAGCGCTTTGAGTCACTTGAGAAAAGCGCTATATAAATATAATTCACTTCACTTCACAGTAGAAAAGCAGGTATCGAAGTTTTGTCATATTGATATCAAAGTATCGATACTTTTGACAACCCTTGTTTAAAAACATATTTTACTTAACACCATTTTATGGTGTTTTTTTTTGTATGTTTGCCAGGTGCCTCACCGTTTTGAGACTCTACAGCTTCTTTGTTTCCTGCAAAGAAAGATTTGCCTTCTTTATTCAACATATTTGAGTAACAAACATTATCTGGTAATAAGATGCCATACGTTTTGTGCTTACCTTCTCCTTCTTTTGCTTCATCTTTTGTATCCGTATTGCCACCTAGTGATTATTCAAAACACAGTGACTACACTGCAGTACTATAAATGTAATAATAATACAACAATACTTTAGCAAAGCATTATGTTGTTAATATCAGCAATAATCAACTGCACCACGTGACGATAAACTATTGATGCCGCTCACCTTTATCGTCCTCTCCATCCGCCTGTTCGTCAGAACTGTCCTCGCTGGTTGTCTCGGTTTCTAAAAGGAAAGCAAAGATTATTTACTCTATTTAGGACATGCTAACATTGGCGTACATCTCATGTTGACACTCGCACAATTCAACATGTCCAAAAGGGAGAAGTAAGAAGCAGAGCCATTTTTACAATCCTGCCCCTTCCTCGAGGTCTGAACAAATAGGTAGGTTTTTCCATTCCTGTGTTAAACACGTACAGTAAATAAGTAGTAGTATTTGGTTACAGAAATAACCGTGCAAAAACCTAAGAAAAACTAAATCAAGGTAATGATTTAGTAATAATACAAAAATAATGTGGGAAAAAAAGATTGTATAATTATAATAAAATATCTAAATAAAAAAACTAACAGAAACAAGTGCGGTAATAAATAAGTGCTGAATGCAAGATAAACAATAGCTTAAAAAAATATAAAAGAATACGCAGTAAGATAAAAACAGATGATTAATAATGAGTTACTGTCTTACCTGAGCTGCTGTTGTCACTTTCTGTGAGATTATCTGTAACAAATGAAAAGGGAGGTAATAGTTAGGCTTTAAACTGAACAGGTTTGCGCAATAAAGACAATATACAAAATGAATTAAATAAATTTGGCTGACTATAAAACTAATAATAATACTGGTATATCATGCCCATCCATCCATCCATCCACCCATCTTCTTCCGCTTATCCGAGGTCGGGTCGCGGGGGCAACAGCCTAAGCAGGGAAACCCAGACTTCCCTTTCCCCAGCCACTTCGTCTAGCTCTTCCCGGGGGATCCAGAGGCGTTCCCAGGCCAGCTGGGAGACATAGTCTTCCCAACGTGTCCTGGGTCTTCCCCGTGGCCTCCTACCGGTTGGACGTGCCCTAAACACCTCCCTAGGGAGGCGTTCGGGTGGCATCCTGACCAGATGCCCGAACCACCTCATCTGGCTCCTCTCGATGTGGAGGAGCAGCGGCTTTACTTTGAGTTCCTCCCGGATGGCAGAGCTTCTCACCCTATCTCTAAGGGAGAGCCCCGCCACACGGCGGAGGAAACTAATTTCGGCCGCTTGTACCCGTGATCTTATCCTTTCAGTCATGACCCAAAGCTCATGACCATAGGTGAGGATGGGAACGTAGATCGACCGGTAAATTGAGATTTTTGCCTTCCGGCTCAGCTCCTTCTTCACCACAACGGATCGGTACAACGTCCGCATTACTGAAGACGCCGCACCGATCCGCCTGTCGATCTCACGATCCACTCTTCCCTCACTTGTGAACAAGACTCCTAGGTACTTGAACTCCTCCACTTGGGGCAGGGTCTCCTCCCCAACCCGGAGACGGCATTCCACCCTTTTCCGGGCGAGAACCATGGACTCGGTATATCATGCCATGCCTGTTTATGACACATTCTAGCAGCGTACTGCAAATTTGATAACAACAAGCGAACGAACACGTCTTCAATGATATGTAGCATTCTCGCTAGCGGCCAATGCCCTCTACAGTGCAAAGCCACTTCTAAATCAGTCTCTAAGTGGCAAATAAAATATGTTTCTTACAAGTTTCATGATAAACATATTAAATATGCTACACTACACACCGTAGAAGGGTATGCTAATCTCTAAACTGGAGCTCTTTAATGTAAACAAAGGTGGGTGGCTCGATACAAATATCGACAGCAACGCACGCTACAAAGTAAAGTATCAGTATATGGTCGATACTCCAGTGGTTATATTTTTTAATTCTCAGAAAATCATTTGTCATATTTGTTATTGTTTACAAACTCAGAAAATAAGTCCCTGGACACAGGAGGATCTTAAGGGCAAAAACCAAAGGATTTAATTTAGAACCAAAAGGATATATTTAATCAATATTTAATTGATATGTTACACTGCCCTCCCGTGGTTTTGTCTGATTATAATTGGGATCAAAACTTTAATCATTCAATGATTTTTTTTAAAATTGAGTATCTGCATTGGTATGACCAATACTGCTCCTGAAACAACTTGGTATTGGATTGATTACCGATCAATACCCACATTTCCAGTATCGCTAAATCTGATGCAAAGTGGCCAAAGAACAGAAAAAGAAGTGCCAAGGACATTTTATTAAAGAAAAAAGTTTTGACAAAATACAACCAGATATGACGCAATATGTAACCGCATATGTCAGCAGTCAAATTAGGACCATTTGGGGTGTGAATTTATACACACACATATATATATATATATATATATATATATATATATATATATATATATATATATATATGTGTGTGTGTATATATATATATATATATATATATATACACATACATACATACATATATATATATATATACATATATATATATATATATATATATATATATGTATATATATATATATATCTCCATTTCCATCCATTTTCTACCGCTTATTCCCTTTTGGGGTCGCGGGGGGCGCTGGCGCCTATCTCAGCTACAATCGGGCGGAAGGCGGGGTACACCCTGGACAAGTCGCCCCCTCATCGCAGGGCCAACACAGATAGACAGACAACATTCACACTCACATTCACACACTAGGGCCAATTTAGTGTTGCCAATCAACCTATCCCCAGGTGCAAGTCTTTGGAAGTGGGAGGAAGCCGGAGTACCCGGAGGGAACCCACGCATTCACGGGGAGAACATGCAAACTCGACACAGAAAGATCCCGAGCCTGGATTTGAACCCAGGACTGCAGGACCTTCGTATTGTGAGGCAGACGCACTAACCCCTCTGACACCGTGAAGCCATATATATATATATATATATATATATATATATAAATATATAGAAAAAGGGCTGGGCGATATATACGATATATCGCGGGTTTGTCTCTGTGCGATATAGAAAATGACTATATCGTGATACAATCTCACGTAGTTGCTTTTAGCTGCGGGCATTACATTACAGGCTCTTCTCGCTCTTTCCTGTCTCTTCTTCTCACAGACAAGCGCACCTTCTTAGATACGTCAAATACTGTCACATCATGCCCCACATACGTATATGCTCTCGCGGAACGGAGAGCTAGCGGAATGGGGAATGTTAGCTGTGATGCTAGAAGAGCCATGCGAGTGGTGATAGGAGAGAAAGAAGGTGCGAATGAAGGAAGAATTAATTCTCAGGAAAAACAGTAGAGGGTCCATCGTCTGGCGGTGGTTTGGCTTCAAGTGGGAATATGTCGAATAGACAACCGTTATTTGTCAAGTGTGGGCCAAAAGGGTTGCTATCAAATGTAGAATTACTGCTAATATATAGCATCATTTGAAAAGTCGCCTGCTAGAGAATGAAGAGTGCTTACTCCGCATTTCAACATCTCCGTTCGGTGCCACACGCCCACACCATCAAAATGCCGAGGCAAACATTTCCACATCAACACCGTATGAAAAAACTAGTCAACAACAGAATTTAATAACGTCCGTAGTAACCCACCACATAGCGAAGAACAAATACTATTTGATTTCCTATTAGGCAGCTCATTTTTATTTGACACTTAAAATCTATCTGACAATCTTGCACTTTCTGTTTTGGAAATGACATGAACGTTTGTGCCACTGCTTAACAACTGTTTAATAAATACTAGGGATGTCCCGATCCGATATTGATATCGGAAATCGGTCCGATATTAGCCAAAAAAGTGAATATCGGATTTTATCGGACTGAATCTAAAAACTCCGATATAAGCGCTCCGATATAAGCTGTCCATTTGCCGCTGCAGCACTTCTATAATAGGTGACTGGTTTGATCACACTCCAACACAGTAGGTGGCGGCAATGCCCCTTCATTAACGTTGGTGGCGGCCGCGGAAGAAGAGCGTCTCTGATCCAGCATGCACAGCCCACGTGATCACAACAACGACAACGCGTGTGCTCAGCAAAGTGTAGTGATGTCGGCTGTGTGGAAGTATTTTAACTCACAGCATGCCGAAATGCTTATCTTCTTAAAAAAAAATCTCCACATTATGCTCGGACTGCAGAAAGTGGAGAAGGAGGAGGAGGAGTAGTAAGGGTAGTCAGCACTGACTGATTATTATTTTTTTTATGCTCTTGTTATTAGAGTGATATGTTTATTGTGTTTACACTATTCTTCAGTGAAGACTAAGAGTAATTACTACATTGTTTTGGGCATAGTCAGTCAGTGAAACTGGAGCTGTGAACTCTTAATTTAGAGCAGTTGGACAGTGGACAATATTGTGTTGTTTTTGTCCCTGCCCACAGTTGTTTCCAACATATGCTGACAGTAAAAAAATAACTGAAGTGAACTTGAATTGTTTGCACTTTAAAACGTTTTTTGTTTTTTTTATTGGATTTATTTAGGTTATTTTTCAGGGTCTTCTAATTTATTTTTAATTTATTATTTTCAATCGTATAATTATGTCGGTATTAGTGGTTATTTTGCAATTTAAATATAACATTTTGTTTTATTTGGATTTGTTGAGGTAATACTCTTATGTTGAAGGTTAAAATTTATGTAACCAATTGGTTAATAATAAATGGGTCAGTTTTTCCTATACCTACTCTTGCTGACTATTGTTTTCTGTTTTAACACTACAACATCGGTAACAGTAACATCACTTTATCAAGCCTTTTCTAACATTCTACAAAACAAAATAAGGAATAAATATATGTATGATTCGTGCCTATATCGTATCGTATTGATATCGGTATCGGCAAATACTCAAGGCTACAATATCGGTATCGTATCGGAAGTGAAAAAGTTGTATCGGGACATCCCTAATAAATACAGTTTTGGTCAATTGACTTAATTGTGATTTCCTTCTCTGCATGAACGTTTAAAATGAGCATATATTAATGCAGTATGAAGAAGGTTTTAATGTATACTCATAGAATCATTATACTGCTGTGATTATATGCATCAAGTGTTCATTCAAGGCTAAGGCCAAATATCGAGATATATATTGAGTATCGCGATATGGCCTGAAAATATCGAGATATTAAAAAAAGGCCATATCGCCCAGCCCCAATATATATATATATATATATATATATATATACATATATATATATATATATATGAATTAACTTAGAATCAGGGTGAATTAGAATCGCGATTTGGATGTAAATCGATTTTTTTGTGCCCCCTTACTTTATAACCTATTTTGAAATGGTTTTAAGCCATATCGCAAATCCCTAAAAGTAACAAAACATGAAAACAATATAAACACTAAAAATGTCACATACACGCCAATTAAGCGTATTTTGGGTGAGACTATATTCGTGAATGCATGTAATGTTAAAAAGCTGGGCAGCAAAACACGCTCCTGCATCTACTGGGTAAAGTCCTGAAGGCGTGATGGCAGGCATGCATAAGTTAATGTTTACCTTTGTTTCCCGGCGAAGGGGCGTCTTGATCTCTGTGAGACAGGAGAGATACAATGCAGTGAGATGAGTCACATAAGGGTGATGGCTCAAATGCAGAGAATAATTTCGTCACACTTAAGTGTGTGTACTTTAACTTTTAACATAACTCAACATGCAGCGTGAATGAACCCACTAAAAGTGTGCATCTGCATACCGAAACAACAAAACGACTTCAGCTTTCAAACTGCAAAACACACTTAGTGGTGTGAGTGAGCGAAGAAAACACACATTTGGCTTTTACACTCTATGGCAGACCTGGGCAAATTAAGGCCCCGGGGGCCACATGCGGCCCGTTAAGCTTTTCAATTTGGCCCGCCGGACATTCCCAAAGATTTTTTTTAGATCTTTAAGATGGAAAGTGTAGCTGCCATTATGATGTGCAGTCATGTTTTCTAATGACCGTAAGTCTCGAACTACACAGCATATTTCAAGGATTGGAATCTGCTCTTTTGCATGATATTTCTCTGACTAGTGTTGTCCTGATAACGATATTATTTTGATACTTTGATTATTTTCTAAACAAATGGGACCAGAAAAAACTGCATTATTGGCTTTATTTTTTTTTTAAATCTTAAGGTGCTGCGGACCGGTACTTTTCAGAGGCGCTATGATACCGAATATGATTCATTAGTATCGCGGTACTATACTAATACCCGCATACCAAACAACCCTACTAGTTATTATAGTAATCTACATCACAGCAGGTCAGACGAGGTACCAAGCAGTGTGGGTAGGGAGCGTTTCCACAGAGCGTTTCCAGAGCGGCCAGCCTGAAATGTGGGTGTCCGGGACAGACGTGGAAGGAGATTTTTACAAGAAACTTCTAAAGCTTAGTGATATATCACATATATCAGATTGTAGATGTTGGGTTTTTTTACCCTTCACATTCATATTTCACTGTGTTTTTTGCATTTGGCTTGATTGTAAAATATGTCGATTAAGAGGGGATGTGATGTTCATATGTTCTCAATATTCAGGGTTTTATTGTTCAAAGAAAAAATAAAAATACTATTCCGTTTTTAAGGCGGTCTGTCATAACATTTTTGGCATCAAATCTGACTTTATTGTGAGGTTTTGTATTAGTATTCCTAAAAATAGATATTTTCTAAAAATAGACATATTTTTTTTCCCTCTAAATTAGGCCCCCGAGTCAAAATAACTGCCCATGTCTGCTCTATGGCATCCTCTTTGAGTGTTATCAATGAAACAGGAAACCAGACACAGAAGCACAATTTTAATTGACGAAGGTAAGGGTAATTGGTTAGGTTTACAGTGATACCTGGGTTTTCATACTTTCAGGTTTTAGGCGAAAATGTTCATGGTTTTCAAATACTGTGTCAGTTTTTTTAAGACTGAACAAAGTGGTGACTTGGTCTGATTTTTCTTTAAATTAAATATAGCATAGAAATAACTCATCATATCCATCCATCCATCTTCTTCCGCTTATCCGAGGTCGGGTCGCGGGGGCAACAGCCTAAGCAGGGAAACCCAGACTTCCCTTTCCCCAGCCACTTCGTCTAGCTCTTCCCGGGGGATCCAGAGGCGTTCCCAGGCCAGCCGGGAGACATAGTCTTCCCAACGTGTCCTGGGTCTTCCCCGTGGCCTCCTACCGGTTGGACGTGCCCTAAACACCTCCCTAGGGAGGCGTTCGAATGGCATCCCATCATAGAGCCAGATAAAGTTCTAGCAAACAATAAAAGTCCAATTAAAGTCAACGAGAGTCTTAATAGTCCGTGTTTCCACTTCACACCTATGGGAAGTTTAGCCAAACAATAGGGCACTAAACGGCTGTCCTCAGTACTTTTTGTATAGAATCTGGTCATGCTAACTATATTGTTAACTTGATAGCAGAGATGGAATTTGCTCATGCTAAGAGAGCTACAAGCGCTGCTTATCGGTCCACCACTCTAAATGTACCCGGCTTGCACGGATTGCTCCTTTAAGATTAGTTCCACCTTGTATTGCCTGCTGATGTACTGTAAAAGGATGGGACAGTAAGCCAGGACATGCAAAAACGTAAGGCTGCGAAGTCTTGACAGTGTGACGTGTTGTCCTGTAAAGCTGTCGAACGCATACGTGTGATTGCATCAGATTATGTAAACCGGGGGTTCTTAACCATTTCGATCTCAAACCTAACTTTTTCCCAAAAGAGAGGCCCGGGACCTACTCAAATATTAACACTTAATTCGTAGTCTTACTTTTGATATGAATTGTATTCAATAATTTAGCTGAACTACTTACTGTTATCAACATGGTCAAAAGATATAAAACCATGTGTTAATCGCAAAAAAATATTATTTAACACAAACATTAGGTTTGGGTCAGACTGATTAAAAAAAATAAGTACTAACCAAATATACAGCATAAAAAGGGACTAATACAGTGGGGCAAAAAAGTATTTAGTCAGCCACCGATTGTGCAAGTTCTCCCACTTAAAATGATGACAGAGGTCTGTAATTTCCATCATAGGTACACTTCAACTGTGAGAGACAGAATGTGAAACAAAAATCCAAGAATTCACATTGTAGTAATTTTAAAGAATTTATTTGTAAATTATGGTGGAAAATGAGTATTTGGTCAACCATTCAAAGCTCTCACTGATGGAAGGAGGTTTTGGCTCAAAATCTCACGATACATGGCCCCATTCATTCTTTCCTTAACACGGATCAATCGTTCTGTCCCCTTAGCAAAAAAACAGCCCCAAAGCATGATGTTTCCACCCCCATGCTTCACAGTAGGTTTGGTGTTCTTGGGATGCAACTCAGTATTCTTCTTTCTCCAAACACAACGAGTTGAGTTTATACCAAAATGGATACATGGATGATACAGCAGAGGATTGGGAGAATGTCATGTGGTCAGATGAAACCACAATATAACTATTTGGTATAAACTCAATTCGTCGTGTTTGGAGGAAGAAGAATACTGAGTTGCATCCCAAGAACACCAAACCTACTGTGAAGCATGGGGGTGGAAACATCACGCTTTGGGGCTGTTTTTATGCTAAAGGGACAGGACGATTGATCCGTGTTAAGGAAAGAATGAATGGGGCCATGTATCGTGAGATTTTGAGCCAAAACCTCCTTCCATCAGTGAGAGCTTTGAATGGTTGACCAAATACTTATTTTCCACCATAATTTACAAATAAATTCTTTAAAATTCCTACAATGTGAATTCCTGGATTTTTTTTTCACATTCTGTCTCTCACAGTTGAAGTGTACCTATGATGGAAATTACAGACCTCTGTCATCATTTTAAGTGGGAGAACTTGCACAATCGGTGGCTGACTAAATACTTTTTTGCCCCACTGTAAGCAACTGACAAAAAAATATGTGCCTACATTTATTTTGTGCTAAAGTAAATTAATAATGAGTATTTGAATAATTGAATGAATTAATATTTCATAACTTAAATGTCAATAAAATGTAAGTGCAAATAAAAATATAGCTTTACCACTTTAGTCTGATTGTTGGGTTTAAGAAACTCCTCCATGATTTTAGCTCCAGACTTATTCTGTGTGTTTGATACAGAGCCATCTATAGAGAGAGTACAGACAACTCGGTTTCAATCTACAAAATGATTGGTGAAAATGTCTTCACGTGACAACAGGGTGCCATGTTGGACATTACTTTGGAGCCGCCGCTAAGGGACATAGCACTTCCTCATCAAACAAACTACGGTGCGTTCAAGGACTTCCAAAATTAGTAGGACAAAATGGCGCGCGCCAAATACTCTCATCGGTGAAGCATGTTTAATATAAACAGTGGGGTTTCAAACGATTAGGAAGGTTTTAGTCATGTTTGTCCTTCTTCAGAAACCATATTAAAAGAAAACTTTTTTTTTCCCCCTTATCTTTTTTTCATGTTCATACATTTTTGAAAAAGCTCCAGGGAGCCACTAGGACGGCACTAAAGAGCCATGCGTTGCTGACCACCGGGTTAGGGTAAAATGTAGAAAAAAAAATGGGGCTACAATGTAAGGCTGGGCGATATATCGAATATACTCGATATATCACAGGTTTGTCTCTGTGCGATATAGAAAATGACTATATCGTGATATACCTTCTCACGCAGTTGCTTTTAGCTGCCGTCATTACACTACAGGCATTTCTCTCTCTTTCTTGTCTCTACTTCTCACAGAGACGTAAAACAAGCGCAACTTCTTACATATGTCACATACTGTCGCGCGTGTAGTGTCATACCCTCTCGCCAAGCAGAGACGCAGCGGCATGGGTAAAGTTAGCTGTGGTGCTAGCGGTGCGGTGCGAGTGGTAATACGGGGGAAAGAAGGTGCCAATCTGGTAACAAATGAAGGAAGAATTAATTCCCAGGAAAAACAGCACGGGCTCCATTGTCTGGCGGTGGTTTGGCTTCAAGCGGGTAAATGTTGAACAGACAACGGTAATATGTCAAGTATGCGGCAAAAGCATTGCTACAAAAAGTAGCATTACTGCTAATTTGTAGCATCATTTGAAAAGTCACCCGCTAGAGAACGAAGAGTGCTTGAAACTCCACATGTCAACATCTCCAGCCGGTGCAACACCAACAAAATGCCCTAGCAACCATTTCCACATCAACACTGCATGAAATAAATAGTCAACAACAGAAGGAGATAACGTCCGCAGGAACCTACCACATAGCGAAGGATTTACATTATTTGATTTCCTATTATGCAGCTCATTTTTATTTGACAATTATTAATGGGTTGTACTTGTATAGCGCTTTTTTACCCCTTTTTAAGGAGCCTAAAGCGCTTTGACAGTATTTCCACATTCGCCCATTCACACACTGACGGCATGAGCCGCCATGCAAGGCGCTCACCAGGACCCATCAGGAGCAAGGGTGAAGTGTCTTCCCCAAGGACACAACAAACGTGACTAGGATGGTAAAAGGTGGGAATTGAACCAGTAGCCCTCAGATTGCTGGCACAGCCACTCTACAAACTTCGCCACGCCGTCCCCCATAAACAGTGGTTTAGTATCAAAATCCATTACATTTAGGTTCAAGCATACAAAATTAGCTTAAAGGCTAGCATAAAATGCAGTCATGTTACCATAGGATAAGTTAAATTCTAAGATGGGGCCAAGTATCAAAATCCATGATTTTCAGGTTTAAACAAACAAAATTAGCTGAAATGCTAGCATACAGTGGTAGTATGCTAACATAATATGCGTTAGCATACATCTAAGACAGCACCAAGTATCAAAATCCATGATTTCTAGGTTTAAACATACAACTTTAGCTGAAATGCTAACATAGGATAAGTTAGCATACTTCTAAGACGGGGGCAAGTATTTTCCGGTTCAAACAAACAAAATGAGCTGAAATGCTGGCATACAATGGTAGCATGCTAACATAAAATGACCTAGCATACATCTAAGATAGTGCCAAGTATCAAAATCCATGATTTTTAGGTTTAAACATACAAAATTAGCTTAAATGCTAGCATAAAATGCTGTCATGTTACCATTGGATAAGTTAAATTCTAAGATGGCGCCAAGTATCTAAATCCATGATTTTCAGGTTTAAACAAACAAAATTAGCTGAAATGCTAGCATACAGTGGTAGTATGCTAACATAATATGCGTTAGCATACATCTAAGACAGCACCAAGTATCAAAATCCATGATTTCTAGGTTCAAACGTACAACGTTAGCTGAAATGCTAACATAGAATAAGTTAGCATACTTCTAAGATGGGGGTAAGTATTTTCCGGTTCAAACAAATTAGCTGAAATGCTGGCATACAATGGTAGCATGCTAACATAAAATGACCTAGCATACATCTAAGACAGTGCCAAGTATCAAACTCCATGATTTTTAGGTTTAAACATACAAAATTAGCTTAAATGCTAGCATAAAATGCTATCATGATAATATAGGATAAGTTAAATTCTAAGATGGGGCCAAATATCAAAATACATGATTTTCAGGTTTAAACAAACAAAATTAGCTGAAATAAATTATTGAAATATCTTGTGTGACATCATGCACAAAAGTGCACTTTATTTGTTTTAAACTATTGTAGTGGCATTCTGTACAAAATGTGCACTTTAATTTAGTGTTCTTTTGACATGTCATCTTAGTGACATCATGCACAAAAGTGCACTCATAGCTTGTTTTAAAATGTCTCTGACAATCTTGCACTTTCTGTTTTGAAATGACATGAATGTTTGTGCCACTGCCTTAATAACTGTTTAATAAATAAAGTTTTGGTCAATTGACTTAGTTCGGATTTTCCTCTCTGCATGAAAGTTTAAAATGAGCATATATTAATGCAGTATGAAGAAGAATTTTCTTAATGTAGACACATAGAATCATCATATTGCTGCGATTATATGCATCAAGTGTTCATTCAAGGCTAAGGCAAAATATCCCTATATATATTGTGTATCGTAACATGGCCTAAAAATATCGAGATATTAATAAAAGGCCATATTTCCCAACCCTAGTACAATGTTTACATTATTCCTCCATATTGGATTACAGTCTATTTGTCGCTGTCGGCGAAATATGTCATTTTCCATTGGCCATGACGCATGAGCGCAAGAACGAGATTCCTCTACAGAATCTCCTCTCTGGTCAACAAAAGCACCTTGAGGATTCTAGCGGGAACTCTCATTCAACCCTTCTTCGATCACGCTTGCACCTCCTGGTACCCCAGCACCTCCAAAACCCTCAAATCTAGACTCCAAACATCCCAGAATAAGCTAATCCGGTTACTTTTAGACCTCCACCCCAGATCACACCTCAATCCAACCCACTTCTCCAAAGTGGGCTGGCTCAGGGTGGAGGACAGAGTAAAACAACTTGCACTGAGCCTAGTCTATAAAATCCGCTACACCTCCTTGATACCGAAGTACATGTCCAACTACTTCCTTAACGTAAATGACCGCCATAACCACAACACCAGGGGGAGCTCCACAAACCACGTTAAACCCAAATTTCGATCTAACAAAGGTCTTAACTCATTCTCTTTCTATGCCACATCAATGTGGAATGCACTCCCAACAGGTGTAAAAGTAAGTGCATCTCTATATTCCTTCAAAACCGCTCTAAAACAACACCTCCAGGCAACTTCAACACTTTACTAATACCCTCCTCCATTCACATCCCATCTCCCCGGATTATAAACAACTCAAATGTATTTCTAATGTATATACTTGTTCTTATGCTATGTGAACTCACTATGTTCTCTGCTGGCTGTACATATCCTACTAAATAAGACCTACACTGTTTCAATGTCCACATTTCTCTGTTGATGCAATTGTTGATGACTGAAGTTCTGATATCAACCAAAGCTCCTCATCCCACCCCCCGGATTGTAAATAATGTAAATAATCCAATGTATATACTATGATGATTAACTTGTGTGATGACTGTATTATGTTGATAGTATATATTTGTACCATGAATTGATTAACGTGGACCCCGACTTAAACAAGTTGAAAAACTTATTGGGGTGTTACAATTTAGTGGTCAATTGTACGGAATATGTACTGTACTGTGCAATCTACTAATAAAAGTATCAATCAATCAATCAATTACTAATTGTAAGTCATGCTGAAGGAGAAAGACATATATCCATAAGACAAAAAGTGAGTAAAAAACACATATGTAATAGAAATATGTTTTGAACTTTTCATTTATGTCGAAAATGCTTCTACTGTTTTCATAGCTCGGTTTATTAAACAATTGATTGTGAGGAAGAGTCATTAAAATGTTGGCTAGGAGTAGAATGAAGGGACTAATGCAGAGATTTATGATTTAAAGGCCTACTGAAACCCACTACTACCGACCACGCAGTCTGATAGTTTATATATCAATGATGAAATATTAACATTGCAACACATGCCAATACAGCCTTTTTAGTTTACTAAATTACAATTTTAAATTTCCCGCGAGGTATCCTGTTGAAAATGTCGCGGAATGATGACGTGTGCGCATGACGTCACCGGTGGTAGCGGACATGTTCTCCCAGCACCGATCACGGCTAAAAGTAGTCTGTTTTTATTGCATAATTACACAGTATTCTGGACTTCTGTGTTGCTGAATCTTTTGCAATTTGTTCAATTAATAATGGAGACTACAAAGAAGAAAGATGTTGGTGGAAAACGGTGTATTGCGGCCAGCGGTAGCAACACAAACACGGCCGGTGTTTATTTGTTTGTTGTGAACATTTAATATGGAACAGAGCGGTCAAGCGAACATGGTTTCCTACCACATGTCAACCGGCAGGTTTCAGTGAGAAAATTGTGGTAAGAAGTCGGCTCTTACCTTTATTTCAAAAATCCTCGAAAAAATTGTTGCGGAGCAGTTAAATGAACACTTAGCGTCTAACAATCTATGTGAAACCTTTCAATCCGGTTTCAGGGCAAATCACTCCACGGAGACAGCCCTCGCAAAAATGACTAATGATCTATTGCTAACGATGGATTCTGATGCGTCATCTATGTTGCTGCTCCTCGATCTTAGTGCTGCTTTCGATACCGTCGATCATAATATTTTATTAGAACGTATCAAAACACGAATTGGTATGTCAGACTTAGCCCTGTCTTGGTTTTACTCTTATCTTACTGATAGGATGCAGTGTGTCTCCCATAACAATGTGACCTCGGACTATGTTAAGGTAACGTGTGGAGTTCCCCAGGGTTCGGTCCTTGGCCCTGCACTCTTCAGCATCTACATGCTGCCGCTAGGTGACATCATACGCAAATACGGTGTTAGCTTTCACTGTTATGCTGATGACACCCAACTCTACATGCCCCTAAAGCTGACCAACACGCCGGATTGTAGTCAGCTGGAGGCGTGTCTTAATGAAATGAAACAATGAATGTCCGCTAACTTTTTGCAACTCAACGCCAAAAAAACGGAAATGCTGATTATCGGTCCTGCTAGACACCGACCTCTATTTAATAATACAACTCTAACATTTGACAACCAAACAATTAAACAAGGCGACACGGTAAAGAATCTGGGTATTATCTTTGACCCAACTCTCTCCTTTGAGGCACACATTAAAAGCGTTACTAAAACGGCCTTCTTTCATCTCCGTAATATCGCTAAAATTCGCTCCATTTTGTCCACTAAAGACGCTGAGATCATTATCCATGCGTTTGTTACGTCTCGTCTCGACTACTGTAACGTATTATTTTCGGGTCTCCCCATGTCTCGCATTAAAAGATTACAGTTGGTACAAAATGCGGCTGCTAGACTTTTGACAAGAACAAGAAAGTTTGATCACATTACGCCTGTACTGGCTCACCTGCACTGGCTTCCTGTGCACTTCAGATGTGACTTTAAGGTTTTACTACTTACGTATAAAATACTACACGGTCTAGCTCCATCCTATCTTGCCGATTGTATTGTACCATATGTCCCGGCAAGAAATCTGCGTTCAAAGGACTCCGGCTTATTAGTGATTCCCAAAGCCCAAAAAAAGTCTGCGGGCTATAGAGCGTTTTCCGTTCGGGCTCCAGTACTCTGGAATGCCCTCCCGGTAACAGTTCGAGATGCCACCTCAGTAGAAGCATTTAAGTCTCACCTTAAAACTCATTTGTATACTCTAGCCTTTAAATAGACTCCCTTTTTACACCAGTGTATCTGCCGTTTCTTTTCTTTTTCTTCTATGTCCCACTCTCCCTTGTGGAGGGGGTCCGGTCCGATCCGGTGGCCATGTACTGCTTGCCTGTGTATCGGCTGGGGACATCTCTGCGCTGCTGATCCGCCTCCGCTTGGGATGGTTTCCTGCTGGCTCCGCTGTGAACGGGACTCTCGCTGCTGTGTTGGATCCGCTTTGGACTGGACTCTCGCGACTGTGTTGGATCCATTATAGATTGAACTTTCACAGTATCATGTTAGACCCGCTCGACATCCATTGCTTTCCTCCTCTCCAAGGTTCTCATAGTCATCATTGTCACCGACGTCCCACTGGGTGTGAGTTTTCCTTGCCCTTATGTGGGCCTACCGAGGATGTCGTAGTGGTTTGTGCAGCCCTTTGAGACACTAGTGATTTAGGGCTGTATAAGTAAACATTGATTGATTGATTGATTGAAACATGAGCGGAGCTTGTGTCGTTCCTCCTGCAGCTGTCAAAGAGGCAGCTGCGACTTTCTTGGTTCCTCCGTGGCTTCCCTCAGAAACACTGGCGGTCACCACACCTCTCCAACTTTCAGGTTTGACTATATAATCTCACTACAACACTAGTAACATAATAAGCAGAGAAGGGATTTTCCAGAATTATCCTAGTAAATGTGTCTAATAATATCTGAATCGCTCCTGCATTCGTCTTTTTTTTCTTTTCTTCTAGTCCTTCACTGTCACTATCATCATCCACAAATATTTCACCCTCGCTCAAATTAATGGGGAAATCGTCGCTTTCTCGGTCGACTCGCTCTCGCTGCTGGTGGCCATGATTGTCAACAATTTGAGGATGTGAGGAGCTCTACAATCAGTGACGTCACGCGCAAAACGTCTGCTACTTCCGGTACAGGCAAGGCTTTTTTTATTAGCGACCAAAAGTTGCTAACTTTATCCTCGATGTTCTCTACTATATCCTTTCAGCAAAAATATGGCAATATCGCGAAATGATCAAGTATGACACATAGAATGGACCTGCTATCCCCGTTTAAATAAGAACATCTCATTTCAGTAGGCCTTTAAAATGTTGGTTAGGAGTAGAACGAAGGGATTAATGCAGAGATTTATGATTTAACCTGAGCCACTGTATGGCTTCATTAATGTCAATTAATCCGACACTGTAGTAACAAAAAGATAGATGATGGCTTCCACACGATATGAAGTTTATAGGTGAGCCACCGAAAATGTAACAAAACAAGACTTACCCGTCCTCTGGGTAACAAACCGCTGTAATGTTCGACATGTTCGCCACCATCCTCAGTCTTTCAAAGACTTGACTTGAATTATAGGGACAACGCCCAGTATATGCTATGTTTTTTGGGAGTTTGTTCACCTAAAACAACTCCAACGTCTTATTTGTAAACCATGGCAAAACTTCAGCAGGTTCAATAGTTTGCTAGCAGTCTGCACACGAAACGAAAGCGGAAGTTGACGTGACGCAATTTCCTGTACAGCGAATATTACAGTGGTTTTCATCCTTTTTAACCCAAGGCGCATTTTTTTCATTGAAAAAATCCGGAGGCACACCACTAGTATAGCTCTTGTCTCAAAGTAGGTGTACTGTCACCACCTGTCATATGACGCCCTGACTTATTTGGAGTTGTTTGCTGTTTTCCTGTGCGTAGTGTTTTAGTTCTTGTCTCGTGCTCCTATTTTGTTGTTGATTGTCATGTCATGTACGGATGTACTTTGTGGACGCCGTCTGCTCCTCGTGCTATAAATCTTTGCTGTCGTCCAGCATTCTGTTTTTGTTAACATTAAGTTCAGTTTTAGTTTCGTCTTGCAAAGCCATTCCTAAGCTTTAATGCCTTTTGTTTATTCTTTGGTTTAAGCATTAGATAACGTTTTACCTGCACACTGCCTCCTGCTGTCGTCTGCATATTGAAATGTGATTTTTTTTTTTTTTCTGAGGGAAATCTCCTGAAGGAATCAATAAAGTACCTTCTATCTATCTATCTATCTATCTATCTATCTATCTATCTATCTAAACCAGTGGTCCCCAACCTTTTTGTATCTGCGGACCGGTCAGTTTAATAATTTGTCCCGCGGCCCGGGGGAGGAGGGGGGGATCTTTTTTTTTTTTTTCCTTTTTTTTTTGTTTTTTGTTTTTCATGAAAAAGGGACGTTTTTGTCATGAAAAAGGGAGGTTTTTGTTTTGGTGCACTAAGTGTAAGTGTATATTGTGTTTTTTTATGTTGATTTTATAAAAAAAAAATTTTTTTTATAAAAATGAATAAAAAATTATAATTTATCACCAACTTTTATTCTGTGCTTCTTTCCTCCTTGTAGTTGTTTCTTTGCTTTTGGCCCAGATGAGCCGTGTAAGAGAGCCGTGTACATGTACAGTGGAGTTTGATTTTCCTCTTCTTCTTCGGTATCGAGCCGCGGCCCGGTGGTTGGGGACCACTGATCTAAACAAACCATGTTCCCGACATCCATCCATCCATTTCTACCGCGTATTCCCGTTGGGATCGCGGGGGGCGCTGGAACGTGTCTCTCAGCTACAATCGGGCGGAAGGCGGGGTAGACCCTGGACAAATCGCCACCTCATCGCAGATGTTCCCGACATCCACAAAGCAATTAACTACCTGCTGCCACCTACTGAAATGGAAGTGTATGACACAGTTACTGCACCGAGCTCTTGACAACACAGAGAATAATTACTGGTTTTGCAAAAAAAATATTTTTAACCCAATTAGGTGAAATCACATAATTTCCCACGGCACACCAAACAATATCTCACGGGACACTAGTGTGCCGCGGCACAGTGGTTGAAAAACACCGGAATAGTAAATGAACAAGCATGAAAACGATGATACTGTGTTCCAAATTGAAATTATTTATTGAACTTGTGTGAGCCTATGGCTTTGCACTTTGTTATATATTTTTACATATATTTTGTGACAATCTGTCACTTCATTTCTGTTAGTTTTTCGTGTTTTTGTATTTACTTCCTGTTCAGTGCTCTTATTTTGTTGTATTTCCTGTTTTATTCACGGAGCACTGTTGTTTTTCTGTTTTCGTTGATTGGCAGCGGTTCACACCTGCTGTCAATCACACTAATGTCTATGTTTCACTCGAGCACTCCTCAGTGCTCGATGATAAAATCTATGTTGGAGAATTTACTATGCAAGACTACGTAATGTTTATTTCTGTTTCTTATGAGTATTAAATTATTTTCTTACCTTCACTCAACTCTCCTGGATTCTTGCATCATCGGGGACACACAACTGCAGCCATGCGAGTTCCCAACATATTTTGCATTATATTTTAGTTGCTTTATTGAGTTTACAACCCCGTGGCGCCGTTTTGTACAGTTTTTGTACTTATTTTGATTATTATTATTTCTCCAATGTTTGTAAATGTTGAAATTTATAAATAAAGGTTTATAAAATAAAATAAAAAAAATCAACAAGCAATGTGGACCATAGACATCAAAGACGCAGCATGGAGCGCTACTGCCTACTGGCGCTGACGAGACGCGGAGCCGCCATCTTGGAGTGGTGATCAGTTCCACTCAGTGCAATTCATTTAGCAGGAGCTGACACGCCAAAAACCTTCCCCCCGGAAGAAAGTTGGCGTGACAGCCCCTCTAATGCCTGGAGGACCCCAACAATACCAAGTTATATGACTCTTAGGGGTTACAGCTGCAAAATTAACGAAGCAAAAATAGTTGAAAGGTTAGCATGCTGGAATGCTAATTACAGTTGGTACAAAATGCGGCTGCTAGACTTTTGACAAGAACAAGAAAGTTTGATCATATTACGCCTGTACTGGCTCACCTGCACTGGCTTCCTGTGCACTTAAGATGTGACTTTAAGGTTTTACTAATTACGTATAAAATACTACACGGTCTAGCTCCAGCCTATCTTGCCGATTGTATTGTACCATATGTCCCGGCAAGAAATCTGCGTTCAAAAGACTCCGGCTTATTAGTGATTCCTAGAGCTCAAAAAAAGTCTGCGGGCTATAGAGCGTTTTCCGTTCGGGCTCCAGTACTCTGGAATGCCCTCCCGGTAACAGTTCGAGATGCTACCTCAGTAGAAGCATTTAAGTCTCATCTTAAAACTCATCTCTATACTCTAGCCTTTAAATAGACCTCCTTTTTAGACCAGTTGATCTGCCGCTTCTTTTCTTTCTCCTATGTCCCCCCCTCCCTTGTGGAGGGGGTCCGGTCCGATGACCATGGATGAAGTACTGACTGTCCAGAGTCGAGACCCAGGATGGACCGCTCGTCGGGACCCAGGATGGACCGCTCGCCTGTATCGGTTGGGGACATCTCTACGCTGCTGATCCGCTTGAGATGGTTTCCTGTGGACGGGACTCTCACTGCTGTCTTGGAGCCACTATGGATTGAACTTTCACAGTATCATGTTAGACCCGCTCGACATCCATTGCTTTCGGTCCCCTAGAGGGGGGGGGTTGCCCACATCTGAGGTCCTCTCCAAGGTTTCTCATAGTCAGCATTGTCACTGGCGTCCCACTGGATGTGAATTCTCCCTGCCCACTGGGTGTGAGTTTTCCTTGCCCTTTTGTGGGTTCTTCCGAGGATGTTGTAGTCGTAATGATTTGTGCAGTCCTTTGAGACATTTGTGATTTGGGGCTATATAAATAAACATTGATTGATTGATTGATAATATTTTTTCCTCACCGTTTTTTTTTCACCAATGACAATCGCCCAGTTATAATGCTTTTAAAACAGGCAGCTGTGTGGGCTGCTTTAAGGTCCTTCCACCCTCATTGGGGTCCTTCAAGCATTAGAGGGGCTGGCACGCCAAATTTCTTGTTTTTTTTCAGGAGGAAGAAATTTGGCGTGACAGAGCAATGAACTGTCAGCACATTTAATTCATCTTACCTCACTGAATACCACTGATTTTCACGTGTTTTTTTTTCGTCGTACGTGTAGCTATGATAAATGACACATGTTTTGGCATGTTTTATTATTCATAGTTTGCTTAGCAGTAATAGAATATTCTTATATGCTATAAGTGACCAGACGTCCGTGATCAAAACTGGGAATATAATCCCAAATAAAGGCGGAAAACGGTAATCTATTTTTAGGTTGAAGAAACCATATGATGAGGTTATATATACATGTGTTTATCCTACATAAACAATGTATGAATACATTATATATCTATATAGCTTAAGGACCAATCAACTATATCTCTGTTGCTGCAGAGTTTATTTTGTCTTGACCCTTTGTATTGATATGTTGTATTGTATCGGCTGGGGACATCTCTGCGCTGCTGATCCGCCTCCGCTTGGGATGGTTTCCTGCTGGCTCCGCTGTGAACGGGACTCTCGCTGCTGTGTTGGATCCGCTTTGGACTGGACTCTCGCGACTGTGTTGGATCCATTATGGATTGAAATTTCACAGTATCATGTTAGACCCGCTCGACATCCATTGCTTTCCTCCTCTCCAAGGTTCTCATAGTCATCATTGTCACCGACGTCCCACTGGGTGTGAGTTTTCCTTGCCCTTATGTGGGCCTACCGAGGATGTCGTAGTGGTTTGTGCAGCCCTTTGAGACACTAGTGATTTAGGGCTATATAAGTAAACATTGATTGATTGATATTACATTCTTCCCTTAAATGATAATGATTACAGTGATTGTTTTCTATGGATTTTTTATGTATGTCGCTTTGGATAAAAGCGTCTTCCAAATACTTAGACATAAACATATATAAACACCTATAAACACAAGTCTTCATATCAGCTAAAACCACCAATCTGTTTCACTGGATTCGGAATAAAACCAAATTCTGTCTTTTGATTGATTAAAACTTTCATTAGTAGATTGCACAGTACAGTTTATATTCCGTACAATTGACCACTAAATGGTAACACCCGAATACGTTTTTCGAATTGTTTAAGTCGGGGTCAATGTTAATCAATTCATGGTAACTTACCCAACAATGTTAGTATTTGAATATTGTGACTTAAAGCTGGACTAAATTTAGACTTGTATAATAATGTGTAGCCACTGTCCATCTGATTGTCTAGTTCAGTGTTTTTCAACCTTTTTTGAGTCAAGGCAAATTTTTTGCGTTGAAAAAATCCGGAGGCACACCACCAGCATAAATCATTAAAAAACGAAACTCAGTTGACAGTAAAAAGTCGTCGCAATTGTTGGAAGACTTTAAACCATAACCAAGCATTAATAACTGTAGTTCTTGTCTCAAAGTAGGTGTACAGTCACCACCTGTCACATCATGCCCTGACTTATTTGGAGTTTTTTGCTGTTTTTCTGTATGTACTGTTTTAATTCTTGTCTTGCGCTCCTATTTTGGTGGCGTTTTCTCTTTTTTTGTTATTTTCCTGTCGCAGTTTCATGTCTTCCTTTGAGCGATATTTCCCGCATCTACTTTGTTTTAGCAATTCAACAATATTTCAGTTGTTTTTATCTTTCTTTGTGGGGACATTGTTGATTGTCATGTCATGTTCAGATATACTTTGTGGAAGCCGTCTTTGCTCCACAGTAAGTCTTTGCTGTCGTCCAGCATTCTGTTTTTCTTTACTTTGTAGCCAGTTCAGTTTTAGTTTCGTTCTGCAAAGCCATCCCTAAGCTTCAATGCCTTTTCTTAGGGGCACTCACTTTTTGTTTATTTTTGGTTTAAGCATTAGACACAATCTCGGAAAACTGGCGTGCACAAGCGATCCCTCAGAAAGCTGGCGTGCACATCACTTGTGCACGCCAGCTTTCCGAGACTCTTATTTTGTTAGCGCAGGCAGCATGAAGCAGGGCTTTTATTGTGAAGATAGGAAATGTGCAGTCGGCCTTTAGAGTTTTGACGGAAGGGACGGCGCGAAAGTCTGTTGAAATAAAAAGTGTTTCTCGCCTTCCTCTCTGTCATTTTTTCATAATAATGAACTGGCAGCAGCCAGCGTCATCTCACAAGACCCTCGGGTGCCGTGAATGTCAATCAAGCAAGCTACGGAATTTGCCGCCAATGTTTTTCTTGTAAAGTGTATGGAAGCTGGATGAATTAGATGCCAAAAACCAACCACTTTCATGTGGTATTGTACAGAAAGGACCACTTTTTTTCTCCTCCATTTGAAAATGTGGGCGTTATCATCATTAATGTCTGATTCCAATCAATGCAAGTCATCAGAATCAGGTAATACACCAACTTATATTCTTGTCTTTGTGAAAGAAAGACATCTATATGTGTTACACATGCTTGTATTATCATTAAACACATTTAACTTGTTTACAAAAATGTCTCTTTCATAAATAAATAAATATAAATGATATATATAAATGAGGTAGATCCCCTCGAGTTGCGCAATTGAAAAGTAGCTCGCCTGCAGAAAAAGTGTGGGCACCCCTGCTCTAGTGCATTTGATGAAAGCACTTTTGTGCGTGCCACACAGCAATGCATCATCAGAGAGGGTGTTCAGCATGGTTAGAAAAATTGTGACAGAGAATAGAACAAGGATGGACAATTGAACCCTTAACTCAACAATGAGTAGATGAGTATTATGTGTGTATATGTGCAAATAAATGAACACTGAAATTTAAGTATTTCTCTTATATATATATTTATATATATATATAGCTAGAATTCACTGAAAGTCAAGTATTTCTTATATATATGTATATATATATATATATATATGTATATATATATATATATATATATATATATATATACATATATACACATATATACATATACATTTTCTACCACTTATTCCCTTTTGGGGTAGCGGGAGGCGCTGGCGCCTATCTCAGCTACAATCGAGCGGAAGGTTCATATATATATGAAGTACTTGACTTGGTGAATTTTAGCTGAATTTTAGCTGTAAACATACTCCTCCCCTCTTAACCATGCCCCCGCCCCAACCACACCCCCGTCCCCACCCCACGAAATTGAAGGTCTCAACGTTGGCGAGTATGATAAACACTTTTTATTTCAACACAAACTTTGCGACGTACCTGTCGTCAAAACTCCAAAGACCGACCGAACAGTTCCTGTCTTCATAATAAAAGCCCTGCTTCATCCTGTCTGCGCGTACGAAATAAGAGTCCCAGAAAGCCAGCGTACACAAGCGATCAAGCAACGGAGTTTGCCGTCAAAGTATTTCTCGTAAAGTGTATAAAAAGGAGTATGGAAGCCGGACAAATAAGATGCCAAAAACCAACCACTTTCATGTGGTATTAGACAGAAAGGAGGACTTTTTTTCTCTCCTCCGTTCGGAAAATGTGGACGTTATCAGCACTAGTGCTGTCTGATTCCAATCAATCCATCCATCCATCCATCCATTTTCTACCGCTTATTCCCTTTCGGGGTCGCGGGGGGCGCTGGCGCCTATCTCAGCTACAATCGGGCGGAAGGCGGGGTACACCCTGGACAAGTCGCCACCTCATCGCAGGGCCAACACAGATAGACAGACAACATTCACACTCACATTCACACACTACGGCCAATTTAGTGTTGCCAATCAACCTATCCCCAGGTGCATGTCTTTGGAAGTGGGAGGAAGCCGGAGTACCCGGAGGGAACCCACGCATTCACGGGGAGAACATGCAAACTCCACACAGAAAGATCCCGAGCCTGGATTTGAACCCAGGACTGCAGGAACTTCGTATTGTGAGGCAGACGCACTAACCCCTCTGCCACCGTGAAGCAATGAAAGTCCAAATTCAGAAAAAAATAATTGAATGAGTAGAAGTTACTCTCTTTGGCCTTCGTTTCGCTTGAAAAGACCAACACAATGCTTTCTCCTGACATATTTTTCACTCTAGATTTAATGATATTAGGATGTACCAGGGACAGAGGTGGGTAGTAACGCGCTACATTTATTCCGTTACATCTACTTGAGTAACTTTTGGGATAAATTGTACTTCTAAGAGTAGTTTTTATGCAACATACTTTTACTTTTACTTGAGTATATTTATAGAGAAGAAACGCTACTTTTGCTCCGCTCCATTTATCTACAATCAGCTCGTTACTCGCTACTTTGTTTTATCGATCTGTTAATGCACGTTTTGTTTGTTTTGATTTTGTCAGACACGCATTCAAAGTAGGAACTACGCAGGCCGTCACACGTCGAATCCGACCTAAAAAAGCTCAACAACTTATTGGGGTGTTACCATTTAGTGGTCAACTGTCCAGAATACGTACTGTACTGTGCAATCTACTAATAAAAGTTTCAATCAATCAATCAAAAGTGTAAAGGAAAAAAGACACTTTTTATTTCAATCGTACTTCCCGTCACAAGCCTAAAGACTGATCGCACAGTTCCTGTCTTCACAATAAAAGCGCCGCTCCATCGCGCCTGCGCTAACAAAATAAGAGTCTCCGAAAGCCAGCGCAAACAAGCGAGCAAGCTACGGAGTTTGCCGGCAATGTATTTCTTGTAAAGTGTATAAAAACGAATATGGAAGCTGGACAAATAAGATGCCAAAAACCAACGACTTTCATGTGGTATCAGACAGAAAAGAGGAACTTTTTTTCTCCTCCATTTGAAAATGTGGACATTATCAGCACTATACTGTCTGATTCCAATCAATGCAAGTCATCAGAATCAGGTAATACACCAACTTATATTCTTGTCTTCATGAAAGATAGGAATCTATATGTTAAACATGCTTGTATATTCATTAAAACACCTTTAACATTCAAACAAAAACGGCAAAATAAAAAACTATAAATTATATACTGTGTGTATATATATATATATATATATATATATATATATATGATATGTGTGTGTATGTATATATGAGGTAGATCACCTCGACTTGGTCATTTAAGTAATTGATTAACGTTGAAAAACTTATTGGGGTGTTACCATTAAGTGGTTAATTGTAGGGAATATGTACTGTACTGTGCAATCTACTAATAAAAGTTTCAATCAATCAATCAATCAAATAAATAAATGCCTACTGAGCCTATGGTACTGTTAAGTTATTGTGGCTCAATTTGCCTTAATTTTAATGTATTATTATTTAATATATGTTATTGTTTTAGTTGCTTAAGAGATATTCCTGGCTATGAATTTGCTCATTGCTATTTTTATGTTTTTGTGCATTATCTGTTGCCGTAATTATTAAACGAACAGATTACTCATCAGTTACTCAGTACTTGAGTAGTTTTTTCACAACATACTTTTTACTTTTACTCAAGTAAATATTTGGATGACTACTCCTTACTTTTACTTGAGTAATAAATCTCTAAAGTAACAGTACTCTTACTTGAGTACAATTTCTGGCTACTCTACCCACCTCTGACCAGGGATGACTTGGACAAAACGAAGGGAGTGGACACACACGCTAAGTTAACTTTCGTCTTACCATCTCCACTGGGGACGGACCGCAAAGGGGATAAAAACATGTGGAGAGTGGACCCTCTTCAGAGAATATAAACAGTACGTGTTGGTATTGCTACTGTTTGTACCATTTAACCTTGAATTATAGATTCCTTGCTTTATTCAGATAGTCAGTAGAAACACAAATCTGGGTGAATTTAGCCCAAAAAAGGGAGTATTTCAACATTACTTTAATTTCTTGCACAATCAAATCATCCGTTTTGGTGTGTCTGGTAACTCACTTTGATCACACAGCCAGGGATGGATGCCATCTGTTAGACTTGTGAATCATTTTATTAACCTATGAGTGATTAGATAACCAGCCAGCTTTGTAGAGGATTTGCATGGGAAGTGTCTAAAAAAATGGCGAGTATCAGTGGAATAGTTGTAGGGGTCGGGCGGGTGACATGACGAAAAAATAGATTTTAAATAGATTCGGGCGGGTAGCGGTTGAACCAATACGAAAATATATATACATAGTTAAATGTTATGTTGAAGAGGTTCATTTAGCCTACGGACGTGTATTTATAAATGGTTGATTTATACAGGTTAGTAAGGTAGAGTGTTGTACGTACCCGACAGTACTTGATGGTACGGTCTAGTGCAGGGGTAGGGAACCTATGGCTCTAGAGCCAGATGTGGCTCTTTGGATGAATAAATCTGAGCTGACATTGCTTAACACGATAAAAAATGAATAATTCCACTTGTAATCACAGTGTTAAAAATAACGTTCAAAATATAAAACATTCTCATGCTTTTTTATGTTCAAGAAGTTGCAATAATGGTAAGAAGTAATTTGGTTAGTGTGGGACTTGCCCTCCTGGGGGTTCTTCAGACCACCGAGAGCCTGTTTTAGGGTTACAATATTGTTTTATTTTATTTTTCTCTCAGTTGCTTTCCAGCAATTGTCTTTTTCTCTTTCGTCCTCGCTCGCGCTCTGGCTCCAGCCCCAACCCTGTCTCTCCTCCTGGCCGCTGCTTATAACAGAGCGACAGGTGATTAGATAACAAGGCCCAGGTGGGCCTTCTACGCACCTGTCGCTGATTTCGAGGCCGGTCCTGGCAACATCCTGCTTTGCTGCAGGCCCGCAGGTCACGCCCCCTCCACAGTTAGCTTCAGAATAACAATGTTATTATAAAGAATAAGAGACCTATTATACTCTGGAAATGTTGGCATTACTTAAAAATGCACGCGTTTAGTTGTGTTCAGTGTTAAAAAAAATATTATATGGCTCTTAGGGAAATACATTTTAAAATATTTGGCTTCTTGGCTCTCTCAGCCAAAAAGGTTCCCGACCCCTGGTCTAGTGGTTAGGATTCGGCGCTCTCACCGCCGCGGCCCGGATTCGATTCCCGGTCAGGGAACAAACTTTTTTTTTACCATGAATTGATTAACGACTTAAACACGTTGAAAAACTTATTTGGGTTTTACCATTTAGTGGTCAATTGTACGGAATATGTACTGTACTGTGCAATCTACTAATAAAAGAATCAATCAAAACAATCCAACGTCACGCTAACATCACGTGACACCTCTGATAAAGGCTGCAGAAGCAAGGTAGCCCAAACTTGTCAGGTACAACACTTTACCTTACTAGCCTATAGATATCAACCATTTATAAATAGTTAAATGTTGTTACCCACATGCAAAAAATGAGCAGCACTCTTTGAAACAGTATGTGGGCATACTTTTATTTTGAAGTGTCTCGTTTGGTCTGTGGACGGATGTAAGGAAGCTACTTCCGGGTATGAGTACACATTTCTTTGATGCATGAGAAGGGAGAAAGAGAGCGACTGATTGTAACAAAGACCAAAAAGTGTCACAAGGACTTTAAGCGTTTGGGTTATAAGAGCCAGAAGATCACAATTTCCTCCTAAAAGAAGCATGTAGGCCAACGAGGTATTTGTTTGTCATTTGTTGGTATTTTACTTGGTAAAATGTTTGATCCACATGCTGTGCATGTTATTATTTTTACGTTTGTAACGTGCTTTATTTATTACAGTTTTCACGGTGAATTTAAGGGAAAGGAAGCCTTCAAATAAATCAGTTCAAGAAAGCCATTGTGTCTGTGCTATTTGGAGGGAGTTACACTTTCTAACCTCACTAATGCCTTGCATCGTCTATATTAGATATCTAACAAGGGGCGGGTGGTTGTGGCTTTGATAAAATGTTGGTTCGGGTGGATGACGACTTTTGTAATGCGGTTGCGGATGATATAATTGCCTATCCGCGCATCTCTACAGTGAAAATATGAGTATGTTTCAGCCTCATTGGTTTCTTTCTAGCAAAATAGTAGGAGAAGTGAACAAAAGACTATCTATGTTCATAATTTGCTGAAAAACTCGGTTAAACAAGTGACAAATGTGACCATGTGATTCCTTTTTAATTACTTTATACAGGATAATCAATGGGCAGCGGTTTTATTTACACTGTTTTTGGATCCATTATTTTTCCGTCCTTCCCGTGCATCTCTATCCAAAGTGAAAATACAAAAAGGTTCGACCTATTACAAACTCAAAGAAATATGATGACACTTCACCAGGCAGAGAAGCTCTTCTTCAGTAGAGCTCCATGGCAGATGATTCTTCTCTTCATTTATTCTCAGTAAGATGAGGTTCTGAAAGTTTTTGGATTTGCAGGTCCTCTATCAGCTTTTCCACACAGACCTTGAACAGCGGCTCAGGCGGCTGGTGAGCAAAGGACACATAACCGTTTTAGCACGTTAAAATCAGAAGTGATAATAAATAAATGATAAATGGGTTGTACTTGTATAGCGCTTTTCTACCTTCAAGGTACTCAAAGCGCTTTGACACTACTTCCACATTTACCCATTCACACACACATTCACACACTGATGGAGGGAGCTGCCATGCAAGGCGCCAACCAGCACCCATCAGGAGCAAGGGTGAAGTGTCTTGCTCAGGACACAACGGACGTGACGAGGTTGGTACTAGGTGGGATTTGAACCAGGGACCCTCGGATAGCGCACAGCCACTCTCCCACTGCGCCACGCCGTCCCTTAATACGAATTAAAGATGATTGAGAATTCACAGATGTAGATAGCCAATAAAGCATTTCCAGGAAATGTAATCCTTAAATTTCCTGCACACAAGGGTGCACATTCGCAAACAAAATTGTTTGCTGTCTGTAATTGGAAATATAACCCCATCAAAAACACTGACACATGTTCGCACTGCACATTTTTGTATCACGTGCAAATAATAAACGTTTATAATTAATGACGATATTAATAACCCTGTGAAGCATGAATTATTTATGATTATTTTTCATAAATTAAGTTTTTTTATTACTCTCGAGGCATGAAAATATATTTTTACTTGAAATGCCTACGAGGCTGGACAAGATACATTGGACAAGTGGTAGGGAAACTATGGCTCTAGAGCCAGATGTGGCACTTTTGATGACTGCATCGGGCTCTCATATAAATCTTACCTGACATTTCTTAACATGATAAGTAATGAATAATTCCGCTGGTAATCACAATGTTAAAAATAACGTTCAAAATATAAAACATTCTCATGCATTTTAATCCATCCACCCGTTTTCTACCCCACCTGTTCAAGAAATAACAATGTTATTAAAAAGAATTTTGAGACTTATTACACTCTAAAAATGTTGGTCTTAGTTAAAAAATGCACACATTTAGTTGTATTCAGTGTTAAAAAATATTATATGGCTCTCACGGAAATACATTTTAAAATATTTGGCTTTCATGGCTCTCTCAGCCAAAAAGGTTCCCGACCCCTGCATTAGAGGTTAATAAAACTGATTGATTAAATACATTTTACATGAATAAAATGTGATTTTAAACACTGCAAATATTTTTTTTAATTATCTTTAACAATTTCTTTACATAT
Organism: Nerophis ophidion; assembly: GCF_033978795.1. Taxonomy (NCBI): domain Eukaryota; kingdom Metazoa; phylum Chordata; class Actinopteri; order Syngnathiformes; family Syngnathidae; genus Nerophis; species Nerophis ophidion. The sequence goes on along the minus strand of NC_084628.1, from coordinate 8,004,320 downwards.
TCCAACATTCCAACATTGTTAAATGTATTGCAAAAATATCAAGCCCCCTGACTTCAAGCATCCCTTTTTTGAAACATAATAGCCACATTCTAATAAATCCTACATTTTAATTCGACTGAATTGATTTGCAGCCCTGCGATGAGGTGGCGACTTGTCCAAGGTGTACCCCGCATTCCGCCCGATTGTAACTGAGAAAGGCACCAGCGACTCCAAAGGGAATAAGCATTAGAAAATGGATGGATGATTTGCAGCCAAATTTTACTGCTCAATTAAGTATTTTCAAAGTTGCAACAACACCACCAATAGGATTCAGTTCAAGAAACTGTTTAAATTGCAAGTGCTCACAAAGTACAAAGAAGAACAATTATAACATCCTGAACCTTTTTGTATTATATAATGATTATTTATGTATTTATCATTTGTTTACTTACTATGGTATATTATTTTATAATTCACCGTCTTGTTACAAACAGAGAACAAGGAAATGGGATGCAATTGCTATGATATGAAAAGGGGTAGGATTAAATAAGCTCTGCTTCTTCCTACTCCTTTTCGGACGTGCTGTGATGAAACAACTGTCAATATCTGATGCATTACATTGTATTGTAGGCATGTTTGAAATAAACTGAAACTGAACTGAATATTATAGCCAGCAATGCATGAAGTCCTATTTAGTGGAAACAATTCCCCCAAATCCCAAAACTCTGAAATTGCTAGCAATATCAGTACTCCCAGTTGTTGCTTAATACATTTATACCTGCAATGATCTCCTAGTAATGGACATATATGTTTGTGTCACTTAGAACAGCTGACCAACAGATGGCAGTGTTTGAAAAGACACTGACCAATATGCACCACAGGGTGAGAACGACAGATCGACTGATATGGACTTTTCAGTCAAGGAAGGACTTTCTACCGCTTGTCCCTTTCGGGGTCACGGGGGTGCTGGGGCCTATCTTCGCTACAATCGGGCGGAAGGCGGGGTACACCCTGGACAAGTCGCCACCTCATCGCAGGGCCAACACAGATAAACAGACAACATTCACACTCACATTCACACACCAATTTAGTGTTGCCAATTAACCTATCCCCAGGTGCATGTATTTGGAGGAAGCCGGAGTCCATCCATCCATTTTCTACCGCATATTCCCATTCACACACTAGGGCCAATTTTTTAGTGTTCCCAATCAACCTATCCCCAGGTGCATGTCTTTGGAGGTGGGAGGAAGCCACTATGATACAACATTTGTATTATAATCCTTGAACAAAGTGACAGTGAAACTCAAGTGAATAGTCACTGAATGGAGAACTGGGGGTGGGATTAAATAAGTTATCTTCTTCCCACTCCCTTTCAGGCAAAACTGGACAATCATGTACCAGGGGTGTCAAACTCAAATACAGAGTGGGCCAAAATGTAAAACTGAACAAAGCCGCGGGCCGAGGTTGAACAAATTAACCTTTTAATAGGGACCCAAACAAGTTTTGCATTGAATATTGAACAAGCAAGGCTTATATAACTTTATAGTGACATGCAAAATTGAGTTTCATATAATAATAATAATAATTAAAAAATATCAATGGCATATCAAATAAAATTTTAATACAAATTGAATGCCTCTTTTGCATTTGCAGCCTTCTGAGGTAAATATCAAAATATATTGTAGCGTCCCGAAAGAGTTAGTGCTGCAAGGGGTTCTGGGTATTTGTTCTGTTGTGTTTATGTTATGTTACAGTGCAGATGTTCTCCCGAAATGTGTTTGTCATTCTTGTTTGGTGTGAGTTCACAGTGTGGCGCATATTTTTAAGAGTGTTAAAGTTGTTTATACGGCCACCCTCAGTGTGACCTGTATGGTTGTTGACCAAGTATGCCTGGCATTTCCCAATGTGTGTGTAATAGCCGCATATATTATGCGAGTGGGCCTGCACGCTGTTTGTATGGAGGAAATGCGGACGTGACGACAGGTTGTAGGGGACGCTAAAGGCAGTGCCTTTAAGGCACGCCATCAATATTGTTGTCCGGGTGGAAATCGGGAGAATGCTTGCCCCAGGAGATTTTTGGGAGGGGCACTGAACTTCGGGAGGATTGGCAAGTGTGAGAAATTGCGGTGTTACAGCGCCACCGCTGCTGTGTAATAACGGCGGGCCAGCTGTAATGTTAATTTGATATTTTGCCTGAAGGGCCAAATTAAATTACACAGCGGGCCAGAGTTTGACACCCATGATGTATTACATACTATACATTACTTTTTGCACTATATTAATTTATATTATTGTGTTGTCAACTTTGTACTTTTTTTTGTTTGTTTATCATGAATATTTTTATGTCATTGCCTGAAATAAACAAATTAATTAAATTAAAAATTAAATGAAAGGTGGGGCGACCATATCTATGGTGGCAACTTATTTTAATTTGTAGTTGTAGTAGAGACTTCCTTGTTCATTTACAGAATCCGGTCAACTTCCTTTGTTTTCACTTTATCGAACTGCGCATGCAAGTCATGTCGAGGCCACATTGGGGCCTGGGGCGTTTATACTGGAGCTTGCAATGTAAACAGTTAGCTGAAGAAAAAAAAAATCAGATTTGTGCCACTTTGGCCTGCAGTGTAAACTTAGGCATAAATTCCCTTTAAATAGAAAATGTCTCAACAAGACTACTGCAAATTAATCTACATCAAATAACTATAAACTCCTTTGTCCCACACGCCATTAGACTGTACAACTCCTCTCTGGGGAGGGGGGAAGGGGGGTACTAGGATGACAGGGATGCAAAACAATATTAAATGATAAATGATAAATGGGTTGTACTTGTATAGCGCTTTTCTACCTTCAAGGTACTCAAAGCGCTTTGACACTACTTCCACATTTACCCATTCACACACACATTCACACTCTGATGGAGGGAGCTGCCATGCAAGGCGCCAACCAGCACCCATCAGGAGCAAGGGTGAAGTGTCTTGCTCAGGACACAACGGACGTGACGAAGTTGGTTCTAGGTGGGATTTGAACCAGGGACCCTCGGGTTGCGCACGGCCACTCTCCCACTGCGCCACGCCGTCCCTTACACTTTTTCATAACATGGTCACTACTGCCAAGTTTCTCTTGTTATATTCTTATTTTACTGTTACATTTTTATTCCCATTGTTGCTTTTTATTTTTATTCTTATTGTAATATTTTTCTATTTTGTTTCCATTTATACCCCCATTATTTACTTTTTAAATTGATCTCAACTCTGTACACTGCCGCTGGAATTTGTAATTTTCCTGGAGGAACTCTCCCGAAGGAATCAATAAAGTACTATCTATTTATTTATCTATCTATCTATCAATTAGGGGTGTGGGAAAAAATCGATTCGAATACGAATCGCGATTCTCACGTTGTGCGATTCAGAATTGATTCTCATTTTTAAAAAAATGTTTTAATTAAAAAATTTTTTTTTTTTTAATCAATTCAACAAAACAATACACAGCAATACCATAACAATGCAATCCAATTCCAAAACCAAAACCTGACTCAGCAACACTCAGAACTGCAAAAAACAGAGCAATTGAGAGAAGACACAAACACGACACAGAACAAACCAAAAGTAGTGAAACAAAAATGAATATTATCACCAACAGTACCAATATTAGGTATAATTTCAGCATAGCAGTGATTAAAAATCCCTCATTGACATTATCATTAGACATTTATAAAAATAAAAATAAAAGAACACTTGCATCGCATCTCATAAGCTTGACAACACACTGTGTCCAATATTTTCACAAAGATAAAATAAGTCATATTTTTGGTTCGTTTCATAGTTAAAACAAATTTACATTATTGCAATCAGTTGATAAAACTTTGTCCTTTACAATTATAAAAGCTTTTTTTTTTTTTAAATCTACTACTCTGCTTGCATTTCAGCAAACTGGGGTAGATCCTGCTGAAATCCTATGTATTGAATGAATACAGAATCGCTTTGAATCGGAAAAATATTGTTTTTGAATCGGGAATCGCGTTGAATCGAAAAAAATCGGTATATAATCGAATCGCGACCCCAAGAATTGATATTGAATCGAATCGTGGGACACCCAAAGATTCGCAGCCCTACTATCTATCTATAGAACTTTTAATCACCATGATACCCCAGCTAGATTTCTTATGGAAAGTTTCCCCTTTGCACCTCTCATTGTTAATAACACTATTAAATATGTTTCAGTAAAGTGGAGATTTGCCAGGAAAAAGGATGTCAAAGTGTTGAAAGAGGAGCATTACCTTGACCTCCAGCTGCCTCTGCTTCTCCACAGCTTCCTCCAGAGTGAGACCCACCCACTCGGCCTCCTCCTCTGGGATCTCAAACTGCTGCTGAGCATAACACAAAGAAACGCGTCACCTGCAGATATACGAGCGGAAACATCACGTGAAGTCACACCTTGAACTTGTTGTACACCTTCTCTCTCCTCACGGGGTCATCTGGGTACAGCTGAGTGTCTTTGCGAGCCAGCCGAAGCAACATGGCTCTCTTCAGGTCCATCCCCAGTTTGGAGGAGAGATCTTCCTTTGGCGTCTAACAACAAAGGAACAACAAAGGTTCTTGTCGGCTGGATTCCAGCTTCCTGCAGCTTCTCTTACTTTGAGGATATAGAAGTCGAAGCCAAAGGCGGCGTCGATGAGGTCCAGAGTGCGAGCCGTGACCGTGATGGTGAACTTGTGGTCCAGGATCTCGCTGTAAAGCTCTCTCTTGAAGAGCTGGGGCTTCCACGTCTTCTTCAAACGGTTGGACATCTACTCCCAAATATATTATTAGCATTACAGAACGCCTAAGACAGACATGTAAAATGCGTGCACTCACCTTGTCATTGTTGGCATATCTGTACCCGCATATCCAACCCTCTCCCCCCCAAAGACCGACCTGCGACTCAGGAGGGTAGTAGACGGGGATTGGGATATCTTGCACTCGTTCTTTCTGACCCGTCTTTGGGTTGAGACGGTACTTGACCCCCAAAGGCCTCCAATGGACTGGAGTGGGCTCTTTCGGCTCCAGGGACTTTAAGTAATGTTCAGGGAGACGGGCATAAATGCCCTCTTTCATCTTAAGGGCATTCCAGATTTTATGGGGGTATTTTAAAAGAGGCATATTGGATCTGAAAAACAGGAAGAGAAAAAAATACTTTTCGATTTGTAAGGAGTCTGTATGCTTTGGTCAATGAATTTTGATTTAATCCGAGAGGAGCCAGATGAGGTGGTTCGGGCATCTGGTCAGGATGCCACCTGAACGCCTCCCTAGGGAGGTGTTTCGGGCACGTCCAACCGGTAGGAGGCCACGGGGAAGACCCAGGACACGTTGGGAAGACTATGTATCCAGGCTGGCCTGGGATTGCCCCAGGATCCCCCAGGAGGAGCTGGACCAAGTGGCTGGGGAGAGGGAAGTTTGGGCTTCCTTGCTTAGGCTGCTGCCCCCGCGACCCAATCTCGGATAAGCGGGAGAAGATGGATGGATGGATCCAATCCAATCCACTTTAATTGTATAGCACATTTAAACAACAGAAATGTTTCCAAAGTGCTGCACAACAATATTAAAAACAATATTCAAATATCCTTAGCTATATTTACTTGAGTAACGTTTGGGATAAATTGCATTAAAAGTAGTTTTAATGCAACATTCTTTTACTTTTACTTGAGCATATTTAAATAAATGGGTTGTACTTGTATAGCGCTTTTCTACCTTCAAGGTACTCAAAGCGCTTTGACACTACTTCCACATTTACCCATTCACACACACATTCACACACTGATGGAGGGAGCTGCCAAGCAAGGCGCCAACCAGCACCCATCAGGAGCAAGGGTGAAGTGTCTTGCTCAGGACACAACGGACGTGACGAGGTTGGTACTAGGTGGGATTTGAACCAGGGACCCTCGGGTTGCGCACGGCCACTCTCCCACTGCGCCACGCCGTCCCAATAGAGAAGAAACACTACTTTTACTCCGCTCCATTTATCTACATTCAGCTCGCTACTCGCTACCGATTTTTATCGATCTGTTAATGCACGCTTTGTTTCTTTTTGGTTTGTCAGACAGACCTTTAAAGTAGGATCTATCACATGCCTGCGTTTCACCAATCAAATGCAGTCACTGGTGACGTTTGACTCCGTTTCACCAATCAAACAGAGCCAGGCGGTCACATGATTAACTGCACTTTTTTTTTATAAACCTTTATTTATAAATTTCAACATTTACAAACAGTTGAAAATAATAATTAAAGTACAAAAAAAGTAAAAAACAGCGCCAGGGGGTTGTAAATTCAAAGTAACTAAAATAGAATGCAAAAAATATGTATATATGAAATAAACAAAAGTGCAAAGCCATAGGCTCACTCAATCTCAGTAAATAACTGAAATTTGGAACACAGCATCGTCGTTTTCACAGCTTTTTGGTTGTTAGAGGTAGAGTGTTTTAATGTAGAGTTCTAAATCTTTTTTAAAGGCAGAAAAAACAGGTCGGGTATTGAGAAACTTACATTTATGAATATAAAACTTAGCCAATAAGATAATGAGGTTGCAAAGGTAAAATACATTTTCAATTTTTTTTTCAATACAGTGTAAAACCAAATATATATTATACAAAGGCCTACTGAAATGAGATTTTCTTATTCAAACGGGGATAGCAGGTCCATTCTATGTGTCATACTTGATCATTTCGCGATATTGCCATATTTTTGCTGAAAGGATTTAGTAGAGAACATCGACGATAAAGTTTGCGACTTTTGGTCGCTAATAAAAAAGCCTTGCCTTTACCGGAAGTAGCAGACGATGACATCACCCGTGTGAGGGCTCCTCACATCCTCACATTGTTTTTAAATGGGAGCCTCCAACAAAAAGAGCTATTCGGACCGAGAAAACGTCAATTTCCCCATTAATTTGAGCAAGGATGAAAGAGTTGTGGCTGAGGATATTGATAGCAAAGGACTAGAAAAAAAATAAATAAATAATAAAGTTAAAAAAAAAAAGGCAATTGCATTATGAGAGATTCAGATGTTTTTAGACACATTTACTAGGATAATTCTGGGAAATCCCTTATCTTTCTATTGTGTTGCTAGTGTTTTAGTGAGATTATATAGTACCTGATAGTCGGAGGGGTGTGTCCACGAGTGTCTTGACGCCAGTCTCTGAGGGAATTAGTCACGGCAGCAGCAGCACGACAGAAGTTCCACTGATCTCCGGTAAGAGGCGACTTTTTACCACAATTTTATCACCGAAACCTGCCGGTTGAGAAGTGGTCGGGATCCATGTTCGCTTGACCGCTCTGATCCATAGTAAAGCTTCACCTCCGGGAATTTTAAACACCGTGTGTTTGTGTGGCTCCATCTTTCTACTTTGACTTCTCCATTATTAATTGAACAAATTGCAAAAGATTCAGCAACCCAAATGTCCAGAATACTGTGTAATTATGCGATGAAAAGAGACAACTTTTAGCCGCTAGTGGTGCTGCGCTAATATGTCCCCTCCAACTCGAGACGTAATGCGCACGCGTCGTCATTCCGCGACGTTTTCAACAAGAAACGCCGCGAGAAATTTAAAATTGTAATTTAGTAAACTAAAAAGGCCGTACTGGCATGTGTTGCAATGTTAATATTTCATCATTGATATATAAACTATCAGACTGCGTGGTCGGTAGTAGTGGGTTTCAGTAGGCCTTTAATATATATTATTGTTTTAGTTGCTTAAGAGATATTCATAGCTCTGAATTTGTTGTTTTTGTGCATTTCTTGTTGCCATCATCATTAAACGAACAGGTTACTCATCAGTTACTTAGTACTTGAGTAGTTTTTTCACAACATACTTTATATTTCATCATTGATATATAAACTATCAGACTGCGTGGTCGGTAGTAGTGGGCTTCATAGGCGTTTAATATATATTATTGTTTTAGTTGCTTAAGAGATATTCCTAGCTTTGAATTTGTTGTTTTTGTGCATTACTTGTTGCCGTCATCATTAAACGAACAGGTTACTCATCAGTTACTCAGTATTTTAGTAGTTTTTTCACAACATACTTTTTACTCGAGTAAATTTTTGGGTGACTACTCCTGACTTTTACTTGAGTAATGAATCTCAAAAGTAACAGTACTCTTACTTGAGTACAATATCTGGCTACTCTACCCACCTCTGCGAGTACATAAGATCATGATCTGCGATAAGGTGGCGACTTGTCCGGGGTGTACCCTGCCTTCCGCCCGAATGCAGCTGAGATAGGCTCCAGAAGGAACAAGCGGTAGGAAATGGATGGATGGACGTTATTAAAGTCCGACTTCTGACTAGCGCATGCTAACCATACACTTCACTGTTAACACCAATATTCTTCATGATTTTAATAGAGGAAACTAAATCGATATAAATGTTTTATCTCGTTTAGGAAACTACCACAAGTCTACCTTACCTTGTTAAAAAATAAATGCAATGATATCCTCAGGGAAACAATCTCCAAACACGCAAGGACATTCTATCGCCTTCTAGAATTGGGCAACCCCCCTACCAACGAGGCCTGTCATTGGATAGCGAGAGCTACCATTGTCGTTGTTGATTGGCTTAAAAATGGCCTTCTATTTCCGGTGCAACCGGATGCAGCTTTGAAACATGACTTCGTTCCAATGAAGGAAACTACGTTTTTAGAAAACTAAATTTTATTTATTTGTAAATAAACAGTAAAGTTTATTTTAGTATTCATTCCGACGAAGGAAATAGTACAAATATGCTTCAAAATTGAAGTTTTATAGAGTATTTTCCATTTATTTGTGAATAAATAGGAGTATTTTATTTTGGTAAGAGTTATAGATTTGTCCTCAAAACATTGATGACAACTTTTATTCCGAAATTAGATCGCTATAACACCGGAAGTTGTCTCATTAATCGCGGTAAATGTCAGGTCATGCAACAAATATAACTATACTTTGCCACTTATTACTACGCCCGAAAGGTGGAATTGAACCACTCTGCCGCCAGGCAGCTACAGGTTTGAAGCCTGCACCCCGGACCACCGAGGATCATCCGGGCATTTAACCTAGGCGACCAGACACATATTATACTACAGGGAAAGTCTAAACTATCTTACTCACGGTTTACAGAGTCACAATCAAATTGTGTATTTGTTGAATAATTAGGCTTCATCCAACCCGGTGGCCTCATATTAGTGCCTCTCAAGCTCTATATTTCTCAGTAAACCTCCCGAAAAGGGAGAAAACCAGGCATGCTGGAAAATATGCTAATAGCCTCCGTTCTGATTGGCTGACAGAAACCACGTCATTGCAGGTAAATCATTTGAAGTTTTTACTGTATAGAACACAGGAGGAGACAAACAACACAATAGTGATCAGTTGTCATTTATTCAAACAAATGCATTCTTCAAAACTGAAAATTAATTTACTTTTGCCTACATGTTTATTTCATTTGAGTGGAACATTTACAAAGTGTTCCTTGGTTCTTTTTAATCAATAAACTGTCCGCTATTATTAATGTAAATAAAACATTTTGCTAATTAAAAAGTATGTTCAATATCTAGTATGGGGCGGTATAGCTCGGTTGGTAGAGTGGCCGTGCCAGCAACTTGAGGGTTGCGTGTTCGATTCCCGCTTCCGCCGTCTTAGTCACTGCTGTTGTGTCCTTGGGCAAGACACTTTACCCATGTGCTCACAGTGCCACCCACACTGGTTTAAATGCAACTTAGGAAGTGGGTTTCACTATGTAAAGCGCTTTGAGTCAATAGAGAAAAGCGCTATATAAATATAATTCACTTCATCTCCCTAATTTTACATTTTGAGTTACAGTATATAAAGTATATAACTCAGGGGTCCCCAAACTTTTTGATTCTGGGCCGCATTGGGTTAAAATAATTTGGGCGGTCTGTGTACATATACATACATATATATATATATATATATATATATATATATATATATATATATATATATATATATATGTCACACTAGGGCCAATTTAGTGTTGCCAATCAACCTATCCCCAGGTGCATGCCGGAGTACCTGGAGTTAACCCACGCAGTCACGGGGAGAACATGCAAACTCGGGATTGAACCCAGGACAGCTCAGGACCTTCGTATTTATATATTTCTTTAAATATATGTTAGCCAGTATTTTGTTTTATTCTGAAATGATGGAAATACAAATGTATCTGTGCTTATTAAAAAGCATGTCACCAAAAAATATTTGATACAGTGCATCATGACATTTTAATTTCAAAACTAACTAAATGTAGCTTATCCAAAAAGTCATTGTCCTGGTTCGAGTTCTATCTAAAAGGCCGTGAACAATGTGTCACCATTAATAATGTGAGATTTTTCTTCTGTAAAATTGAAATGGTATCGGTCTTGGGACCGATACCATTCAGTCTATACATCAATGACCTACCAGATGTATGCACAGATATAGATTTACAGATGCATGCGGATGACACAGTCTTGTATACATCAGGTAAGACCTGTACTCTAGTTGATGAGAAGTTAAATGCTAAACTATAGACAAAATAGCATCTTGGCTTTGATTGATTGATTGATTGATTGAAACTTTTATTAGTAGATTGCACAGTACAGTACATATTCCGTACAATTGACCACTAAATGGTAACACCCAAATTGTCAAACATGGACTTAGACTTGGATTGTTTCTTCGATGCAGAGAATATTTGGGACGAGCCAGGCGTGAACGTGAGTACATATTTATTGATATTCTAACAAAACAACACAAAAAGGCAAACAAAGGGCGCGCACATTGGCGGAGAACAAATACTTGGCCACAAAAACAAATGACTAGAACCAAGGCTGTAAACTAAAAACGTGAAACAAAAACACTTGCACTGTGGCATGAATAACAAACCAAAAACTTGCACTGAGGCATAAACATAATAAATAAATGGGTATTACTTGTATAGCACTTTTCTACCTTCAAGGTACTCAAAGCGCTTTGACACTACTTCCACATTTACCCATTCACACACACATTCACACACTGATGGAGGGAGCTGCCATGCAAGGCGCCAACCAGCACCCATCAGGAGCAAGGGTGAAGTGTCTTGCTCAGGGCACAACGGACGTGACGAGGTTGGTACTAGGTGGGATTTGAACCAAGGACCCTCGGGTTGCGCACGGCCGCTCTCCCACTGCGCCACGCCGTCCCTAACATGACAAAACTTACGAGGCATGGTCAAAAAACGAAGAGCAAGGCATGAAGGTAGGTACATGGAAATGTGGTTAAGGTATCAGAAGGTAAGGTAAGGTAAAGTTGCCAGGACTAAGACAGAAACAGAATGGCTTAAATAATGACTATGATAATGATTACTAACAAGTGTGAGGGCTGAGGACAGGGGCGTGACTTGAGGGCAAGATGAAAATCAATGGGTTGGCATGGAGACGAAAACAAACCAGGAAGTGCAAAAACAGATCTGAATGTACAAAAAACATAACATAACCAAACATGACAAAAGCAAAACATAATCCATAGGCGTGACACAAATACGTTTTTCAACTTGTCAATTCATCATCCTAAACCCTAACCACTAAAAAGACTAACTCTGTATGCGTCTCCATAAAAAAGCAACCTCAATCAAACCTGAATATAAAAATTAACGAGGAGCTCATTGAATAAGTACCTGAAGTCAAATATTTGGGCATAATCACAGACTATCAGCTGCATTTTAAAAGTCCCATTAAGAAAATGTGTAAAACCCTGAAGGCAAACCTAGTTTTTGGATTATAAGAAACTGCTTAACTCTCAGCTGTGCTTTTACTTTTATGAATTCAATGATTCTTTCACACGTATCTTAAGGCTTAACTACTTGGTCCCAGGCACACCAGTCATCAATCAAGACCATTCAGTGTCTTTATAACCCTGCCCTGAAAATGCTAGACAAGAAGAGTATACGATATCATCATTGCCAAATTTTAACCAAATACAATATTTTGTTACACACAGTCGAACTGTTTTTTAAATGCCTAAATAACTCTGCTCCCCGATTGCTCTGCAAGGCAATTACAAGACTGCAAAGTGGTACCAGATCTACCACGTCAAAAGTCAACTGTTGCGTTCCATTCCGTAGAACATCTTTTGTGCGGACTGCCTTTTCAATAAAAAAGACCACAACTATGGAACTCTTTACCTGACACTTTGAAAAGTACACCTGCATTTGTCACTTTCAAAAAACAAACAAAATTATGGCTAGTTGAGCAACAATCGTGTTGCCATGTTTAGTTTTTACTACCGTATTTTTCAGAGTATAAGTCGCTCCGGAGTATAAGTCGCACCTGCCGAAAATGCATAATAAAGAAGAAAAAAGACATATATACGTCGCACTGGAGCAGGGGTGCCCATTACGTCGATCGCGAGCTACCAGTCGACCGCGGGGGGTGTGTCAGTCGATCTCCAGCCAGGCTTTTAAAAAAAAATAGACCTAAAAATTAGTGATCATCAATCTTCACCAAGACATCACTTAAATGACATTCACGGTACTGGAGGGTCTTGTGAGATGACGCTGGGTGCTGCAAGATCATTATTATGAAAATATGACCGAGAGGAAGGCGAGAAACACTTTTTATTTCAACAGACTCTCGCGCCGTACCTTCCGTCAAAACTCTAAAGGCCGACTGCAGATTTCCTATCCATCCATCCATCTTCTTCCGCTTATCCGAGGTCGGGTAGCGGGGGCAACAGCCTAAGCAGGGAAACCCAGACTTCCCTCTCCCCAGCCACTTCGTCTAGCTCTTCCCGGGGGATCCCGAGGCGTTCCCAGGCCAGCCAGGAGACATAGTCTTCCCAACGTGTCCTGGGTCTTCCCCGTGGCCTCCTACCGGTTGGACGTGCCCTAAACACCTCCCTAGGGAGGCGTTCGGGTGGCATCCTGACCAGATGCCCGAACCACCTCATCTGGCTCCTCTCGATGTGGAGGAGCAGCGGCTTTACTTTGAGTTCCTCCCGGATGGCAGAGCTTCTCACCCTATCTCTAAGGGAGAGCCCCGCCACACGGCGGAGGAAACTCATTTCGGCCGCTTGTACCCGTGATCTTATCCTTTCGGTCATGACCCAAAGCTCATGACCATAGGTGAGGATGGGAACATAGATCGACCGGTAAATTGAGGGCTTTGCCTTCCGGTCAGCTCCTTCTTCACCACAACGGATCGGTACAACGTCCGCATTACTGAAGACGCCGCACCGATCCGCCTGTCGATCTCACGATCCACTCTTCCCTCACTCGTGAACAAGACTCCTAGGTACTTGAACTCCTCCACTTGGGGCAGGGTCTCCTCCCCAACCCGGAGATGGCATTCCACCCTTTTCCGGGCGAAAACCATGGACTCGGACTTGGAGGTGCTGATTCTCATTCCGGTCGCTTCACACTCGGCTGCAAACCGATCCAGTGAGAGCTGAAGATCCCGGTCAGATGAAGCCATCAGGACCACATCGTCTGCAAAAAGCAGAGACCTAATCCCGCGGTCACCAAACCGGAACCCCTCAACGCCCTGACTGCGCCTAGAAATTCTGTCCATAAAAGTTATGAACAGAATCGGTGACAAAGGACAGCCTTGGCGGAGTCCAACCCTCACTGGAAATGTTTTCGACTTACTGCCGGCAATGCGGACCAAGCTCTGGCACTGATCGTACAGGGAGCGGACCGCCACAATAAGACAGTCCGATACCCCATACTCTCTGAGCACTCCCCACAGGACGTCCCGAGGGACACGGTCGAATGCCTTCTCCAAGTCCATTTCCTATCTTCACAATAAAAGCCCTGCTTCATGGTGCCTGCGCTAACTAAATACAGAGTCTCGGAAAACTGGCGTGCACAAGCGATCCCTCAGAAAGCACGCCAGCTTTCCGAGACTCTTATTTTGTTAGCGCAGGCAGCATGAAGCAGGGCTTTTATTGTGAAGATAGGAAATGTGCAGTCGGCCTTTAGAGTTTTGACGGAAGGGACGGCGCGAAAGTCTGTTGAAATAAAAAGTGTTTCTTGCCTTCCTCTCTGTCATTTTTTCATAGTAATGAACTGGCAGCAGCCAGCGTCATCTCACAAGACCCTCGGGTGCCGTGAATGTCAATCAAGCAATCTACGGAATTGGCCGCCAATGTTTTTCTTGTAAGAGTATGGAAGCTGGATGAATTAGATGTCAAAAACCAACCACTTTCATGTGGTATTGTACAGAAAGGACAACTTTTTTTCTCCTCCATTTGAAAATGTGGGCGTTATCATCATTACTGTCTGATTCCAATCAATGCAAGTCATCAGAATCAGGTAATACACCAACTTATATTCTTGTCTTTGTGAAAGAAAGACATCTATATGTGTTACACATGCTTGTATTATCATTAAACACATTTAACTTGTTTACAAAAATGTCTCTTTCATAAATAAATAAATATAAATGATATATATAAATGAGGTAGATCCCCTCGAGTTGGTCAATTGAAAAGTAGCTCGCCTGCAGAAAAAGTGTGGGCACCCCTGCACTGGAGTATAAGTCGCATTTTTGGGGGAAATTTATTTGATAAAACCCAACACCAATAATAGACACTTGAAAGGCAATTTAAAATAAATAAAGAATAGTGAACAACATGTCAGGCTTGCCCCTGACAGTTTGTCTAAGTTTTAGTTTTTTTCCTCTGCATTTGTCTGTTTCCCGTGTTTAGTATTTCCTGTCTTTTAGTTCCTGTCAAGTGCTCTTAATTCGTCAGCTTCCTGTCTTGTTCCCTGAGTGCTGTGTTCCTCCTCAGTGTGTTTAGTATTTCCTGTCCTTAGTTCGTGTCTAGTGCTCTTATTTTGTCAGCTTCCTGTCTAGTTCCCTGAGTGCTGTATTCCCCTTCAGCTGCGGCGGATTGGCATCTGGCCACACCTGTTGCCAATCAGCCGGCTCCTATTTGTACCTCCTTTGTCTTGTGTCAGTGGCTAGATCATTGTATTGTATTGTCGTTGCCACATGTCGCTCTTGTCGATTTCAGCCATTACCTGTCGTGCGACATCTTGTCCTGGTCGTCGTAGCGGTAAGCTGTTTTTGTTAGCCATAGCTATTTCCAGTTTTTCTGTTTGTTATCCTCTAGCTTCCATGCTAAAGTTCCTTTCTGTTTTGCTAGCTCCCAGTGATAGCTCTCTTAGTTTGTTATTCCGCCCATCATGTTTTCTTGCTCAATGCCTGCCTCCTTCTCTGCATCTTGGGGTTCAACAACAAATAACTGTGACACAACAGGCTGAATAAGTGTACGTTATATGAGGCATAAATAACCAACTGAGAAGGTGCCTGGTATGTTAACCTAACATATTATGGTAAAAGTCACTCAAATAACTATAACATATAGAACATGCTATATGTTTACCAAACAATCTGTCACTCCTAATCGCTAAATCCCATGAAATTTTATATGTCTAGTCTCTTACGTAAATGAGATAAGTAATATTATTGGATATTTTACGGTAATGTGTTAATAATTTCACACATAAGTCGCTCCTGAGTATAAGTCGCACCCCCGGCCAAACTATGAAAAAAACTGCGACTTATAGTCAGAAAAATACGGAAATTGTTTTTTTTATCTAGTCTGCACTTTGTGTTATTATTGACTTTTATGTAGTTTGCACTTTGTGTGTATTATTTCTATTATCATTATTATCGACTCATCTTTGTCTTATTCAATTTTTTATTTTCCTATTTTAATGATGTTAGATTTGTGTTGTTGTTGTTGTTGGGGACAAGTGTTGTAAATTAGCTTGGGCTACAAACACTATGAGGCATACATAGGGACGGCGTGGCGCAGTGTGAGAGTGGCCGTGCGCAACCCGAGGGTCCCTGGTTCAAATCCCACCTAGTACCAACCTCGTCATGTCCGTTTTGTCCTGAGCAAGACACTTCACCTTTGCTCCTGATGGGTGCCGGTTGGCGCCTTGCATGGCAGCTCCCTCCATCAGTGTGTGAATGGGTAAATGTGGAAGTAGTGTCAAAGCGCTTTGAGTACCTCGAAGGTAGAAACGCGCTATACAAGTACAACCCAACAAACTCAACTCAACAAAGTGCTTTTTTACAAATAAAATCTATTATTATTATTATTATTGGTTAATAATTTTTGCAAAGCAGTCTGCCGAAAATAATGGAAAGCGCCATTTTACATTGCAACCGTTGGATAACTGTTTCAGATTTTGTATAAGTCCCTATTTCAAATAAACCTTTATATATTTATAAATGAATGTGTTTGGTCAGTTTCTAGTTTTATCTGAAAAACAATTTACGTTTCTTTTGTGCATTTTTACAAAATCCTAGGCACAACAAAACTAATATTTGTATTTTTTGTGCGTAACAACAAACTTGTTTTTTTTTTTTCAAATGCAAAAACAGCAAAAATGCATTTTTATATACTGTATATCATTTATTGGTTTGATAATACAGTTGAAGTTTTCTAATGTGTTGTATTGAAAGTATGTGTCTCCAAATGTTTGTTTTTAGCAGGTGTCAATGGGCTTTTGTTTAGTAACCATTTGTCATGATCCGCTGGTTTTGTTCCGTTTTTGTATCACATCTTGTTAGTGTTTGACTTCCTTAGTTCCTGTTTGTTCGCTTGCCATAGTCACGCATTAGTTTCCCCTGCTTCTTGTTTCCGGACTCACACCTGTTTTAATTACTCTCCATATTTAGGCCTGCCTTTTTCAGTTGACTCGTCCTTGCTTCCTAGTTTCTGTTCCATGAAACAGGTGACGACGCTGTATCCCGACTGTGGTAAAACTATTTTTGTACTTTTGACAAGAACAAGAAAGTTTGATCATATTACGCCTGTACTGGCTCACCTGCACTGGCTTCCTGTGCACTTAAGATGTGACTTTAAGGTTTTACTACTTACGTATAAAATACTACACGGTCTAGCTCCAGCCTATCTTGCCGATTGTATTGTACCATATGTCCCGGCAAGAAATCTGCGTTCAAAGGACTCCGGCTTATTAGTGATTCCCAAAGCCCAAAAAAAGTCTGCGGGCTATAGAGCGTTTTCATTTCGGGCTCCAGTACTCTGGAATGCCCTCCCGGTAAAAGTTCGAGATGCCACCTCAGTAGAAGCATTTAAGTCTCACCTTAAAACTCATTTGTATACTCTAGCCTTTAAATAGACTCCCTTTTTAGACCAGTTGATCTGCCGTTTGTTTTCTTTTTCTCCTATGTCCCCCCCTCCCTTGTGGATGGGGTCCGATCCGGTGGCCATGTACTGCTCGCCTGTGTATCGGCTGGGGACATCTCTGCGCTGCTGATCCGCCTCCGCTTGGGATGGTTTCCTGCTGGCTCCGCTGTGAACGGGACTCTCGCTGCTGTGTTGGATCCGCTTTGGACTGGACTCTTGCGACTGTGTTGGATCCATTATGGATTGAACTTTCACAGTATCATGTTAGACCCGCTCGACATCCATTGCTTTCCTCCTCTCCAAGGTTCTCATAGTCATCATTGTCACCGACGTCCCACTGGGTGTGAGTTTTCCTTGCCCTTATGTGGGCCTACCGAGGATGTCGTAGTGGTTTGTGCAGCCCTTTGAGACACTAGTGATTTAGGGCTATATAAGTAAACATTGATTGATTGATATTGAAAGCATGTGTCTCCAAATGTTTGTTTTTAGCAGGTGTCAATGGGCTTTTGTTTAGTAACCCATTTGTCATGATCCGCTGCCCGGATCATGTTCTGGTTTTGTTCCGTTTTTGCATCACATCTTGTTAGTGTTTGACTTCCTTAGTTCTTTGTTTGTTCGCTTGCCATAGTCACGCATTAGTTTCCCCTGCTTCTTGTTTCCGGACTCACACCTGTTTGTAATTACTCTCCTTATTTAGGCCTGCCTTTTCAGTTGACTCGTCCTTGCTTCCTAGTTTCTGTTCCATGAAACAGGTGACGACGCTGATTCCCGACTGTGGTAAAACTATTTTTGTACTTTCTAGCTTCCACGCTATGCTTCCTATTTTCTAGCTCTCATGTTAGCTCTTTGTTTTGCCTGTTTATGCCTCGTGCAAGTTAGTCTGTTTTTTTAGTGTAAATAAATCATCATTTCCAACCTTCACGCTGTGTCCAAGTCCAACTGCATAATTACGAGAACGAACCCGCACCACCACGCCCAGCAAGCGTCACACCATTAGTGTTGTCCCTGGAGTGTTACCTGCGTGGTCGACTTCAACGTGACCTTCAGGCTCAGGCTGGCCACCCTCTCATTTATTTGAGAGAATATTTACAAAGTGTTTCACGGTTCTTTTTTTAATCAATAAAGTGTCCACTAACATTAACACAAGTATAGCATGTATGCAATGCACGCCATCATCTCTGTTACAATATAATAAACAGGATACAGTACTGTATTTAAAAACGTGCGGTCACATGAACCCGTTTTCCTTTATTGTGCGTGTGTCACAGCTGTGTTCAAGGTACTGCTGTTGTTGTGCTTTCCGCTGCAGGTGCTGGCGGGCCTGTGCAGTCTTGGCTTGCGGGCAGAGGGCAGCAGGTGTGGCCGGCACAGACTCGACCACATGACAAGCTGCAGACCAAGGGCTCATTTCTGAGGAGAGACGAACTCTGGCTGGGGGCGAACTCTGGCTGCACGGTGCAACAAGTCACGCCCGCATTCTGCAGCACCTTGGTGACGCCCGACATCAGCTCAGCACACCTGGTTGTGAGTGTGAAAAGTCGTAGTTTATCACCAAGGAGTTACAGTATGACTTGAAGCGTGATTTTTGTGCACCAAAAAAATGTCGGATTTTACGGCGATGTCTTAACCCGTTGTAGTACACTTACTGAAAAACTTGGTAACAAAAAGGACAGGATTTGTATAGGATCTCGGGTGAGAGGAAGGAGGGGTTGGTTCAGGCTCGAGTACTGCAACGCACTTCTTGTCGGGATCCCCCCAGCAAGAACATTCAGAACAGGGGTGGGCATTACGTTGATCGCGATCGACTGGTCGATCTCGGAGGGTGTGTCAGTCGATCTCAAGCCAGCCATTAAAAAATATACATAAAATTGAGCAATCATCAATCATACCAAGACTTCACTTTCGTCAGTTGTTTGACATTCTCGGCACCCGAGGATCTTGTGAGATGACGCTGGCTGCTGCGAGCTCATATTTAAGAAAAAAATCACTAACAGGGCGGACGCAGAGAAACACATTTTATTTCTAGAGACTCCGTACCTACTGTCAAAACTCTAAAGACCGACTGCACAGTTCCTGTCTTCACCATAAAAGACCTGTTTCATCCTGCCTGTGCTAACAAAATAAGAGTCTCAGAAAGCTAGCGTGCACAAGCTAGCAAGCTACGGAGTTTGATGCCAATGTATTTCTCCCCCGCCCTCAGCGACCGCTTTCTCACTTGCTTGCCCACCCGCACACTCACTGACGTCACTCACCTGCTGCCAGACATGAAAGGGCCACACACATATGCTACTCTCATAACAAAGTGTTTAAAAACGAGTATGCAAGTTGGACAAATGAGATGCCAAATCCAACCACTTTCATGTGGTATTGGACAGAAAGGAGGACTTTTTTTTTCCTCCATTTGAAAATGCGGACGTTATCAGCACCACTGTCTAATTCCAATCAATGCAAGTCATCAGAATCAAATACACCAACTTATATTCTTGTCTTCATGAAAGAAAGGAATCTGTGTGTTAAACATGCTTGTATTATCATTAAACACCATTAACTTGTTAACAAAAATGTCTTTTTCATAAATAAATAAATATAAATTCTGTTGTGTGGGCTTCACGGTGGCAGAGGGGTTAGTGCGTCTGCCTCACAATACAAAGGTCCTGCAGTCCTGGGTTCAAATCCAGGCTCGGGATCTTTCTGTGTGGAGTTTGCATGTTCTCTCCGTGAATGCGTGGGTTCCCTCCGGGTACTCCGGCTTCCTCCCACTTCCAAAGACATGCACCTGGGGATAGGTTGATTGGCAACACTAAATTGGCCCTAGTGTGTGAATGTGAGTGTGAATGTTGTCTGTCTATCGGTGTTGGCCCTGCGATGAGGTGGCGACTTGTCCAGGGTGTACCCCGCCTTCCGCCCGATTGTAGCTGAGATAGGCGCCAGCGCCCCCCGCGACCCCAAAAGGGAATAAGCGGTAGAAAATGGATGGATGGATGTCTAATTCCAATCAATGCAAGTCATCAGAATCAGGTAATACACCAACTTATATTCTTGTCTTCATGAAAGAAAGGAATCTACAGTATGTGTGTTAAACATGCTTGTATTATCATTAAACACCATTAACTTGTTAACAAAAATGTCTCTTTCATAAATAAATAAATATAAATTATAAATAGGAATGAGGTAGATCTCCTCGACTTGGTCAATTGAAAAGTAGCTCGCCTGCAGAAAAAGTGTGAGCGCCCCTGATTCAGAAGCTGCAGTACATACAAAATAGTGCTGCGAGGATCCTGATGAGAGTGCGGAAACATGACCATATCACACCAACTCTCAAATCCCTTCACTGGCTTCCTGTTCAACTCAGGATTGAATTCAAAATCTCCCTACTAACTCAACAGTGCCTCCATGGAAATGCCCCCCTCTACCTCAAAGAACTGCTCACCCCCAAATCCTCCACACGACACCTCCGCTCCAAACAGGCTAACCTCCTCCAACCTCCACGGACAAAGCTACGCTGCTCCCAGTCTGTGGAACGCTCTCCCTGACCACCTGAGGGCACCTCAGACTGTGGATGCTTTTAAAAAAGGCTTAAAAACCCATGTTTTAAAAAAGAAAAACCTTTTGGTGGTATAGCTCGGTTGGTGGAGCGGCCGTGCCAGCAACTTGAGGGTTGCAGGTTCGAATCCTGCTTCCACCATCCTAGTCACTGCCATTGTGTCCTTGGGCAAGACACTTTACCCACCTGCTCCCAGTGCCACCCACACTGGTTTAAATGTAAAAAAAAAAAAAAATTTGATATTGGGTTTCACTATGTAAAATGGTTTGAGTCACTAGAGAAAAAGCGCTATATAAATATACTTCACTTTATAGACATACATGCTGTTTCTACATATTGGTTTCTAGTTTTATATTTTATTTATTTTCATTTTCTTTTTACTATTATTATTATTACTTTTTTTTTTTTTTTTTTACACCGTGGCACTTTGAGGTTGTTTGCTCAACATAAAGTGCTTTTTTACAAATAAAATCTATTATTATTATTATTGGTTAATAATTTTTGCAAAGCAGTCTGCCGAAAATAATGGAAAGCGCCGTTTTACATTGCAACCGAGGCTGTAATAAAAGATGGAATTGCCACAGAACAGCTTTTAAATATCCAACACTCTACTGCCGTTGGAGGGCTAAAGTGGATAGTGCCCTTTGTCACGTTTCATGTGTCAGTAGAAGCATTTACCGTATTTCCTTGAATTGCCGCCGAGGCGCTAATTCATTTAAAACCTATTCTCACTCCTGCGCTCATCAAAGGCATGCGGTAAAAGTAAGCATGCGCTCATTATTTCAAAACCTCTTCTCACTCCGGCACTTACCAAAGGCATGCAGAAAAAAATTGAGTGTGATGTAAGCATGGACCTTTAATTCTACTGAATAGCTCTTAATCATCTTCCCTTTATGCGATTTCAAATTACCGGTATTGAAATCAGCCTCCTCCATTTTGAAAATTATGACAGGGGAAGTGTCGGCAACCTGCGGCTCTGGAGCTGCATGCTGCTCTTTGGCGCCGCCCCAGTGGCTCTCTGGAGCTTTTTCAAAAAATATATGCAAAATGGAAAAAGATGAGGGGGAAAAAAAACATTTTTTGTTTTAATATGGTTTCTGCAGGAGGACAAACATGACACAAACCTCCCTAATTGTTATAAAGCACACTGTTTATATTAAACATGCTTCACTGATTCGAGTATTTGGCGAGCGCCGTTTTGTCCTACTAATTTTGGCGGTCCTTGAACTCACCGTAGTTTGTTTACATGTATAACTTTCTCCGACTTTCTAAGACGTGTTTTATGCCACTTCTTTTCGTGTCTCATTTTGTCCACCAAACTTTTAAAGTTGTGCATGAATGCACAAAGGTGAGTTTTGTTGATGTTATTGACTTATCAGACATATTTGGTCACTGTATGACTGCAAGCTAATCGATGCTAACATGCTATCTAGGCTAGCTGTAGTACATATTGCATCATTATGCCTCACTTGTAGATACATTTGAGTTCATTTAGTTTAATTTTAAGTCCTCATAAATCAAAAGATATCTCACACTATTAGTATGTAATATGGCTTTTAATTTTTTGCGGCGCCAGACGGATTTGTTTTTGTATTTTTGGTCCAATATGACTCTTTCAACATTTTGGGTTGCCGACCCCTGCTCTAGCCTTTAAATAGACCAGTTGCCAATCTCTGTGCTGCTGACAGGTCTCCGCTCGGGATGGTCCCCTGCTGGCCCCACTATGGACTGGACTCTCACTATTATGTTGGATCCACTATGGACTGGACTCTCACTATTATGTTGGATCCACTATGGACTGGACTCTCACAATATTATGCTAGATCCACTCGATGTCCATTGCATCGGTCGCCATAAGGGGGTCCCCTCCAAGGTTTCTTATTGTCATCCCACTGGGTTGAGTTTTTCCTTGCCCTGATGTGGGATCTGAACCAAAGATTTCGTCGTGGCTTGAGCAGCCCTTTGAGACACTTGTGATTTAGGGCTATATAAATAAACATTGATTGAGGTAAACTGACTGTATAACATACTTTCATCCAACTATATTTTTAGTCCAAATTTAGCAATTTTTATTAAAGAAATTGACAACAGCAGCGCATCTTATTTTTTCTATGCCTACTATCAATTTAAATAAAAATTTTTGCTGATGAAAATGTTCACTCTCTCCCCAATTTTACATTCCAAGGTGTACCCCGCCTTCTGCCATGAATGCAGCTGAGATAGACTCCAGCACCCCCCGCCACCCCAAAAGGAACAAGCGGTAGAAAATGGATGGATGGAGTTACAATATATACTTTTTAAAGATACTTTTATTTCTATTTTATATCTTAACCAAAAGGGCCCTGCGATGAGGTGGCGACTTGTCCAGGGTGTACCCCGCCTACCGCCCGATTGTAGCCGAGATAAGCTCTAGGGCTCCCCGCGACCCTGAAGGGAATAAGCGGTAGAAAATGGATGGATGGATGGATCTTAACCAAAAGCATCCATCCATCCATCCATTTTCTACTGCTTATTCCCTTTCGGGGTCGCGGGGGGCGCTGGCGCCTATCTCAGCTACAATCGGGCGGAAGGCGGGGTACACCCTGGACAAGTCGCCACCTCATCGCAGGGCCAACACAGCATGCATGTTTGAATTCAGCCAGTATATTGTTTTTTTTTTATTCTAAAATGATTGAAGTATAAATGTGTTTGTGCTTATTAAAAAGCACGTCACCATATCTGTTTGGTCCGTTTCTAGTTTTATCTGAAAAATGACACAATAGTTAAACTTTTTTACATTTGCTACTACTTCTTGACTTTATATATGAAAATCGCCAAAAAAAGCATGTCTCCATCTTTTTTCCAATCCAAAATAAACATATAAAAAAATCTTGTTCCTTGTTTTTACATTTTAATATGTAAATGATTTTGAAAAAAAAAATAAAAAATGCTTCCGTTTTTCTGATAAAGAGAGAAAAAAAATGTTTGGTATATCTACTTTGACCTGTGTTTTTAACCCATCACCCACACGAACTGCCTTGCTAAAGGGCTCCCCAGCAATGCTTGTGCTGCAAGCAATTAAACCTGGGGGAATGAAGACAAGCCAACACATTTTACATGACATCCATTCATCCATCCATTTTCTACCGCTTATACCCTTTTGGGGTCGCGGGGGGCGCTGGCGCCTATCTCAGCTACAATCGGGCGGAAGGCGGGGTACACCCTGGACAAGTCGCCACCTCATCGCAGGGCCAACACAGATCTGTGTGTTTTCTGAGCATATTCTAGCTATTAATAATAACAGTAATAATCATACAAACCCCGTTTCCATATGAGTTGGGAAATTGTGTTAGATGTAAATATAAACGGAAAACAATGATTTGCAAATCATTTTCAACCCATATTCAGTTGAATATGCTACAAAGACAACATATTTGATGTTCAAACTTGTAAACAAACCCGTAAGCGGCATGGCCGGAAACCAACATTAAATGACCGTGACCTTCGATCCTTCAGATGGCACTGTATCAAAAACCGACATCGATCTCTAAAGGATATCACCACATGGGCTCAGGAACACTTCAGAAAACCACTGTCACTAAATACAGTTGGTCGCTACATCTGTAAGTGCAAGTTAAAGCTCTACTATGCAAAGCGAAAGCCATTTATCAACAACATCCAGAAACGCCGCCGGCTTCTCTGGGCCCGAGATCATCTAAGATGGACTGATGCAAAGTGGAAAAGTGTTCTGTGGTCTGACGAGTCCACATTTCAAATTGTTTTTGGAAATATTCGACATCGTGTCATCCGGACCAAAGGGGAAGCGAATTATCCAGACTGTTATCGACGCAAAGTTCAAAAGCAAGCCTCTGTGAAGTGAAGTGAATTATATTTATATAGCGCTTTTTCTCTAGTGACTCAAAGTGCTTTAAAAAGTGAAACCCAATATCTAATTTTTACATTTAAACCAGTGTGGGTGGCACTGGGAGCAGGTGGGTAAAGTGTCTTGCCCAAGGACACAACAGCACTGACTAGGTTGTCGGAAGCGGAGATAGAAACCTGCAAACCTCAAGTTGCTGGCACGGCCGCTCTACCAACCGAGCTATGCCGCCTGTGATGGTATGGAGGTGCATTAGTGCCCAAAGCATGGGTAACTTACACATCTGTGAAGGCACCATTAATGCTGAAAGGTACATACTGGTTTTGGAACAACATATGCTGCCATCCAAGCGCCGTCTTTTTCATGGACGCCCCTGCTTATTTCAGCAAGACAATACCAAGCCACATTCAGCCCGTGTTACAACAGCGTGGCTTCGTAAAAAAAAAGAGTACGTGTACTTTCCTGGCCCGCCTGCAGTCCAGACCTGTCTCCCATCGAAAATGTGTGGCGCATTATGAAGCGTAAAATACGACAGCGGAGACCCCGGACTGTTAAACGACTGAAGCTCTACATCAGGGGTGCCCATTACGTCGATCGCGAGCTACCAGTCGACCGCGGGGGGTGTGTCAGTCGATCTCCAGCCAGGCTTTAAAAAAAAATAGACCTAAAAATTAGTGATCATCAATCTTCACCAAGACGTCACTTAAATGACATTCACGGTACTGGAGGGTCTTGTGAGATGACGCTGGCTGCTGCAAGATCATTATTATTAAAATATGACCGAGAGGAAAAGCCCTGCTTCATGCTGCCTGCGCTAACTAAATACAGAGTCTCGGGAAACTGGCGTGCACAAGCGATCCCTCAGAAAGCTGGCGTGCACAAGTGATGTGCACGCCAACTTTCCGAGACTCTTATTTTGTTAGCGCAGGCAACATGAAGCAGGGCTTTTATTGTGAAGATAGGAAATGTGCAGTCGGCCTTTAGAGTTTTGACGGAAGGGACGGCGCGAAAGTCTGTTGAAATAAAAAGTGTTTCTCGCCTTCCTCTCTGTCATTTTTTCATAATAATGAACTGGCAGCAGCCAGCGTCATCTCACAAGACCCTCGGGTGCCGTGAATGTCAATCAAGCAAGCTACGGAATTTGCCGCCAATGTTTTTCTTGTAAAGTGTATGGAAGCTGGATGAATTAGATGCCAAAAACCAACCACTTTCATGTGGTATTGTACAGAAAGGACAACTTTTTTTCTCCATTTGAAAATGTGGGCGTTATCATCATTACTGTCTGATTCCAATCAATGCAAGTCATCAGAATCAGGTAATACACCAACTAATATTCTTGTCTTCGTGAAAGAAAGACATCTATATGTGTTACACATGCTTGTATTATCATTAAACACATTTAACTTGTTTACAAAAATGTCTCTTTCATAAATATCCATCCATCCATTTTCTACCGCTTATTCCTTTTCGGGGTCGCGGTTTCGGGCGGAATAAATAGATATAAATGATATATATAAATGAGGTAGATCCCCTCGAGTTGGTCAATTGAAAAGTAGCTCGCCTGCAGAAAAAGTATGGGCACCCCTGCTCTACATAAAACAAGAATGGAAAATAATTCCACTTTCAAAGCTTCAACAATTAGTTTCCTCAGTTCCCAAACGTTTAATGCAGGGGTCGGGAACCTTTTTTGGCTGAGAGAGCCATGAAAGCCAAATATTATAAAATGTATTTCCGAGAGAGCCATATAATATTTTTTAACACTGAATACAAATAAGAGTGTGCATTTTTAAGTAAGACGGACATTTTAAGAATATAATAAGTATCTTCTTCTTTTTAATAACATTGTTATTCTGAAGCTAATGAATAAAATAGTTCTTACCATTAATGCGACTTCTTGAACAGGAACGGTAGAAAACGGATGGATGGATTAACATGCATGAGAAAGTTTTATATTTTGAACGTTATTTTTAACACTGTGATTACCAGCGGAATTATTCATTACTTATCGCTGTGTTTTTCAACCACTGTGCCGTGGCAGACTATAGTGTGCCGTGAGACACAGTCTGGTGTGTCGTGGGAGAGATGATGTGATTTCACCTAATTGGGTTAATAATATTTTTTGCAAACCTGTAACTATAATTCAAAAATGTGCTGTTATTGAGTGTCTGTGCTGTCTAGAGCTCGGCAGAGTAACCGTGTAATACTCTTCCGTATCAGTAGGTGGCAGCAGGTAGCTAATTGCTTTTGTAGATGTCGGGAACATGGTTCGTCGTGATCACAATATGCGGGAGGCAGCATGTAGGTAAAAAGGTATCCAACACTTAAACTAAAAATAAACAAAAGGCGAGTGCCGCGAAGAAAAGGCGTTGTAGCAAACCAAAACTAAAACTGAACTGGCTGCAAAGTAAACAAAAACAGAATGCTGGACGACAGCAAAGACTTACAGTGTGCGGAGCAGACGGCGTCCACAAAGTACATCCGTACATGGCATGACAATCAACAATGTCCACACAAAGAAGGAGTGCGTCCGCACAACTTAAATAGTCTTGATTGTAAAAACAAAGCAGGTGCGATGAATAGCATTCAAGGAGGACATGAAACTGCTACAGGAAAATACCAACAAAAGAGGAAACGCCACCCAAATAGGAGCGCAAGTCACACAGGAAAACACCGAAAAAACTCAAAATAAGTTACGGCTTGACAGTACACCTACATAGAGACAAGAGCTAGTGCGTGAACAATTTTTTTTTTGTCAATATCGGCTACTGAGTTTAATTTGTTTAATGTTTTCTGCTGGTGGTGCACCGCAGAATTTTTTTCAATGAAAAAAATGTGTTTTGGCTCAAAAAAGGTTGAAAAACACGGACTTATCGTGTTAAGCAATGCCAGCTAAGATTTATCTGAGAGCCAGAGGCGGTCATCAAAAGAGCCACATTTGGCTCTAGAGCAGTGGTTCCCAAAGTGGGCGGTACTGCCCCCCTGGGGGCGGTGGAAAGATCTGAGGGGGCGGTGAGGAAGAAGGGGGCGGTAGGGGGGCGGCAGTCCGAAGTCGAAGTCAGAAGTTCGAACGTTTGTTTGACGATTTGTACACAACACGTGCAGCAGGACGAGTCAGTGGACGACGCATCAGGGTCCGGTTACCACACGCCAACATCATATTTAGTAGAACGGGGCTTCAGTGCAGTCGCCTTGCTTCTTTCCAAGCAAAGAAACCGACTGAAAATTACTGACCGCGGGGATCTACAACTTCTTCTTAGTGAGTTCCAGCCTGATGTTGAGAAGCTTATGTCCCTGCACCAAGCACATCCATCCCATTAATATTAAGTGTGAGACAATGAAGGTTACTGGTGGAATGTTTATTTACCATTCTATGTTGCTGAAACAGTTAAAACTGCTAAAAAATAAATTGGTTTACTAAATTGGGTTTTATTTGTGAAATACACATTTGTGTTTAACCTTTCTCTTTTCAAATTGCAGCATACCAAATATCAAGAAAGAGGTGTTTGTTTCCATATGTGTCTGTGGGGGGAGGGGGGGGGGGGCGCTAGGAATTCACTGGGGAGCCAAGGGGGCGCCAGCCTGCAAAAGTTTGGGAACCATTGCTCTAGAGCCATAGGTTCCATACCCCTGGTTTATTGAGTGTTGTCAAAAGAAAAGGTGATGTAACACAGTGGTGAACATGCCCTTTCCCAACTACTTTGGCACGTGTTGCTGCCAGTGAAATTCTAAAAATGCAAAAAAAAAAAATAAGTTTATGAGTTTGAACATCAAATATGTTGTCTTTGTAGTGCATTCAACTGAAAATGGGTTGAAAAGGATTTGCAAATCGTTGTATTGCGTTTATATTTACATCTAACACAATTTCCCAACTCATATTGAAACGGGGTTTGTACTTTGTATTCAGTGCATTTTAGAGCCATTGTGCTACGTCAAAGGTCAAAGCTCACCTGTGTGCCGTAAAGGCCGCTTGACAGCGCACGTGGACCGAGGCCACCATGAGGGAATCTGCCAGTTCCCAAATGTGGAGCTCGTGCACCGCTTCAACCCCCGGCACATTCCCGATCTTCATGGTGACATCTGAGACACACAGGTGTGGAGGCGTGGCCTGCATCAGCATCAGTCCGTACCTGTGCACCTGAGGACACGACACACACAAGAACTAAGTGGCACCAAGGAGGTCCAGTACAGAAAGACTAGTTTAACCTGTGGTGAGGTTCCAGCCACCAGTATCATGACCGCCAGGACGGAGAGGCCTGGATCCAGGTAGACCATATAGTCTTCGGGCCCTAGCAGCAGCAACACCAGGCTGGTGATTAGAACCAGGACTGAAGTGGACATACTGTGTAGGACGTAGACCCATGTGGGTGGACAGAAGGGCCACCTGCTGCTGGGGTCATGTAACGATGTGTGGTCTGCACATGTGACGGGGAAAAAGCATGACAATAATAAAGTGATATTTTTTGGTTCTTTCAAAGTGTCCAGTTTTTTTCAACCTTTTTTGAGCTGAAATGGATTTTTTTACATTAAAAAAAAATCCAGAGCAAGCAGAAATCATTAAGAAATGGAACTCAGTGGACAAAAAAAAATTGTTGCAATTGTTGGATATGACTTTAAACCATAACTAAGCATGCGTCACTACAGCTCTTGTCTCAAAGTAGGTGTACTGTCACCACCTGTCACATCACACCCTGACTTATTTGGAGTTTTTTGGTTGTACGCCCGTCATACTTGCCAACCTTGAGAGCTCCGATTTCCGGAGGTGGAGAGTGGGGGGCGTGGTTAAGAGGGGAGGATTTGATTGAGTAGATTGCACAGTACAGTACATATTCCGTACAATTGAAACACTAAATGGTAACACCCCAATAAGTTTTTCAACTTGTTTAAGTGGGGGTCCACGTTAATTCATGGTACAAATATATACTATTAGCATAATACAGTCATCACACAAGTTAATCATCATAGTATATATGCAGAGGTGGGTAGTAACGCGCTACATTTACTCCGTTACATCTACTTGAGTGACTTTTGGGATAAATTGTACTTCTAAGAGTAGTTTTTATGCAACATACTTTTACTTTTACTTGAGTATATTTATAAAGAAGAAACGCTACTTTTACTCCGCTCCATTTATTTACAATCAGCTCGCTACTCACTACTTTGTTTTATCGATCTGTTAATGCACGTTTTGTTTGTTTTGATTTTGTCAGACGCGCATTCAAAGTAGGAACTACGCATGCTTACGTTTCACCAATCAAATGCAGTCACTGGTGACGTTGGACCAATCAAACAAAACCAGGCGGTCACGTGACCGTCGCACGGCGAATCCGACCTAAAAAAGTTGAAAAACTTATTGGGGTGTTACCATTTACTGGTCAACTGTGCAGAATATGTACTGTACTGTGCAATCTACTAATAAAGGTTTCAATCAATCAATCAAAAGTGTAAAGGAAAAAAGACACTTTTTATTTCAACCGTACTTCCCGTCACAGGCCTAAAGACTGATCGCACAGTTCCTGTCTTCACAATAAAAGCGCCGCTCCATCGCGCTTGCGCTAACAAAATAAGAGTCTCCGAAAGCCAGCGCAAACAAGCGAGCAAGCTACGGAGTTTGCCGCCAATGTATTTCTTGTAAAGTCTATAAAAACTAATACGGAAGCTGGACAAATAAGATGCCAAAAACCAACGACTTTCATGTAGTATTAGACAGGAAGGAGGAACTTTTTTTCTCCTCCATTTGAAAATGTGGACATTATCAGCACTATACTGTCTGATTCCAATCAATGCAAGTCATCAGAATCAGGTAATACACCAACTTATATTCTTGTCTTCATGAAAGATAGGAATCTATATGTTAAACATGCATGTATATTCATTAAAACACCTTAACATTTCAACAAAAACGGCAAAATAAAAAACTATAAATTATATACTGTATATATATATATATTTATATATATATATGATATGTGTGTGTATGTATATATGAGGTAGATCACCTCGACTTGGTCATTTATTAAGTAATTGATTAACGTTGAAAAACTTATTGGGGTGTTACCATTTAGTGGTCAATTGTGGGGAATATGTACTGTACTGTGCAATCTACTAATACAAGTTTCAATCAATCAATCAATCAATAAATGCCTACTGAGCCTATGGTGCTGTTAAGTTATTGTGGCTCAAATTGCCTTAATTTTTTTATTTTAATGTATTATTTAATATATATTATTGTTTTAGTTGCTTAAGAGATATTCCTGGCTGTGAATTTGCTCATTGCTATTTTTATGTTTTTGTGCATTATCTGTTGCCGTCATTAAACAAACAGGTTACTCATCAGTTACTCAGTACTTGAGTAGTTTTTTCACAACATACTTTTTACTTTTACTCAAGTAAATATTTGGATGACTACTCCTTACTTTTACTTGAGTAATAAATCTCTAAAGTAACAGTACTCTTACTTGAGTACAATTTCTGGCTACTCTACCCACCTCTGAATATATGTAATAGAGTGATCTATGTTGTTTGCTGCCATCTCCTGGTGAATGTTGGTTATAGCGTTATGGGGTTGCCTTTTGATTGGCCAATGATTTACATGGTGTTGCGCACCTGTCGGCAAGTGAGTGTGTCTGTTCTGAAGCCCACAGTAAAGAGACGTAGCTTCATCACCTCACCTGGTTATTGACTCCAACCCAATATATTACAATATACATTGAATTATTTACATTATTTAAAATTCGGGGGGTGGGATGAGGAACTTTGGTTGATATCTGTACTTCAGTCATCAACAATTGCATCAACAGAGAAATGGACATTGAAACAGTGTAATGTCCTACTAAAGTATACTTAGTAAGATACGTACAGCGAGCAGAGAACATAGTGAGTTCAGATAGCATAAGAACAAGTACATACATTAGAAATCCATTTGATTATTTACAATAGGTTATTTATAACCCGAGGAGATGGGATGGGAATAGATCGGGTATTAGTAAAGGGTTGAAGTTGCCTGGAGGTGTTGTGGTGCATGTACAGTAGATGGCAGTATTGTCCTGTTTAAGAGTGTCACAACAGTGACTGCTGTTGTTGTGTGTTGTTACCGCGCTGGGAGGACGTTAATACCATGAATTGATTAACGTGGACCCCGACTTAAACCAGTTGAAAAACTTATTCGGGTGTTACCATTTAGTGGTCAATTGTACGGAATATCTACTGAACTGTGCAATCTACTAATAAAAGTATCAATCAATCAATCAATCAATGAAACTGCCTAACAATAAACTCACATAAAAAAACCAAGAACTCCCCCTTGATCGTTCTACAGTTATAACGTCATTGGGCAGACACGGGAAAGCGGACGTGAAAACAGGCTGTCCTCATTTGAGTCCACATGGAGCTGGAGGGGGCGTGGCCTCCAGCTCCGCCTGAATTTCGGGAGATTTTCGGGAAAAAATTTGTCCTGGGAGGTTTTCAGGAGAGGCGCTGAATTTCGCGAGTCTCCCGGAAAATCCGGGAGGGTTGGCAAGTATTTTGGTGGCTTTTCCTGTTTTTTGGGTATTTTCCTGTTGCAGTTTCATGTCTTCCTTGAACGCTATTCCCCGCAGCAGCTTTATTTTCGCAATCAAGATTATTAAAGTTGTGCGGACGCTATCCTTTGTGGGGACGTTGTCATGTCATGTACGGACGTACTTTGTGGACGCCGTCTGCTCCACGCTGTAAGTCTTTGCTGTCGTCCAGCATTATGTTTTTGTTTATTTTGTTTCGTTTTGCATAGCCATCCCTAAGCTTCAATGCATTTTTTTAGGGGCACTTGCCTTTTGTTTATTTTTGGTTTAAGCATTAGATAGGACCTTTACAAAGCAATGAGCTACCTGCTTCCACCAATAGATATGGAAAAGTACAACATGGTTACTCTGCCGAGCTCGAGACAGCACCGACACTGTCACGTCTA
Source organism: Nerophis ophidion (assembly GCF_033978795.1). Taxonomy (NCBI): domain Eukaryota; kingdom Metazoa; phylum Chordata; class Actinopteri; order Syngnathiformes; family Syngnathidae; genus Nerophis; species Nerophis ophidion. The sequence goes on along the minus strand of NC_084628.1, from coordinate 7,971,853 downwards.
TGGGATCATGTTTTGTTTTTGTCATGTTTGGTTTTATTTTTTGGACAATCAGTTCCTGTTCCTGCACTTCCTTGTTTGTTTCATTACCATAGTAACTCATTAGTTTTCACCTTGTCCTCATGTCTCACACCTGTTTGCAATTATCATGTCTATTATTTAAACCGGAAGTTGCCAGGAAGTCAGCCTGGCGACTTTGTACCCCTACTCCCTTCATGCCATGCCATGCCATGCCTGTTAATCACTCTACCCATAGTTTCCCTCCTGCTCATGCCACGTAAATTTTTGGTTTTGTTATGTCACAGTTGTTGAGGTTTTTTTTTTTTTTGTCTATAGTCATGCCATAGTGCTAATTTTGTTTCTAGTCAAGTTTGTTCTCCACCCTCGTGTGCGCCTTTTGTTAACAGTTTGTTAGTAAAGAAATAAACATCTACTTACATTCACGTCTCGCTCGTGCCAATTTTCCTTTGCATCGGTAAAAACAATCCAAGTCATAGTCCAAGTCCTGACAGACACTCAACGGCACTTTATTTGCAGATTATAATTACTGGTTTGCAAAATATATTTTTAATTAACCCAAAGAGGTGAAATAACATAATGTCCAGCGGCACACCAGACTGCATCTCACGGTGTGCCGCGGCACAGTGGTTGAAAAACACTCAATTAGAATGAGCAGGAATAGGACAAGCCGTAGAAAATGGATGGATGATGGAATCCTCCCTATGCTTCTCACAGCCACAAGGTGGCATGCTTGCATGAAAACTGTACTTGTAAACACTTTGTTTGATAAAATATTGTATTTTTAAAAAAATATTTTGATTAAGTAATATTGCAGAACAATAATTTTGCATATGATCAGATCTGTCTGACGGTGTTTTAATTTGTGTGTCCGTCTGTAGATTTGTGAGTGTGGAAAAACAATCTATGCGTCCGTGTTGTGATTTGTGTCCGTGTTTAGATTTGTTGAGAATTCCTGCTTCACATACAGTTGAACACAGAAGCACAACATGTTTTAAACAAACACACAAATCTAAACACAGACACACAAAATGCAACAGGGTCGCAGATATTGTTTTGATTTGCAGATAGTTTTGTTACAATGTGACTTGCCTATTTAGAACACATTTGTGTGTCTGTGTTTGGATTTGTATGTGTGGAAAAACAATCTGTGCGGCTATGTTGCGATTTGTGTGTGTGTTTCGATTTGTCGAAGACTCCTGCTTCACACAGAAGCACAAATTCTTTCATAACACGGACACACACATTTTTAGTTCACACACAAACTGAAAAAACACAGACACACACCAACTTGGACGCACAGATTGTTTTAAACACACACACACCAATCTAAACACAGACACATGTATCTCGAGATGTTTTGTTTACACACACCCAAATATAAACACAGACACACATATTGCAACCTGCACGCACAGATTGTTTTAAACACGCACAAATCTAAACGCAGACACACAAATTGCAACTTGCACGCACAGATTGTTTTAAACACACACATCTAAACAGACACGCATATCTCAATATGGACAAACAGATGTTTTGTTTAAACGCACGCAAATCTAAACACAGACCCACACATTGCAACTTGGACGCACAGATTGTTTTAAATACAGACACATCTAAACGCAGCCACACAAATCGCAACACAAACACACATTTTGTTTTAAACACATAAATCTAAACACAGACACACATCTCTCAACATGGACAGATTTTTTGTTTACAAGCACCCAAATCTAAACACAGACCCACACATTGCAACATGGACGCACAGATTGTTTTAAACACACACAAATCTAAACGCAGACACATAAATCGCCACGCAACACACATTTTGTTTTAAACACACATACATCTAAACAGACAAACAGATTTCAACACGGACAAACAGAAGTTTGGTTTTAAAGGCACCCAAATCTAAACACAGACCCACACATTGCAACATGGACGCACAGATTGTTTTAAACACACACAAATCTAAACGCAGACACACAAATCGCCACACAAACACACATTTAGTTTTAAACACACACACATCTAAACAGACACACATATCTCAACATGGACAAACAGAAGTTTTGTTATAAAGGCACCCAAATCTAAACACAGACCCACACATTGCAACTTGGATACACAGATTGTTTCAAACACGCACAAATCTAAACACAGACACACAAAACGCCACACAAACACACATATTGTTTTAAACACACATACATCTAAACAGACACACATATTTCAACATGGACAAACAGAAGTTTTGTTATAAAGGCACCCAAATCTAAACACAGACCCACACATTGCAACTTGGATACACAGATTGTTTCAAACACGCACAAATCTAAACACAGACACACAAAACGCCACACAAACACACATATTGTTTTAAACACACATACATCTAAACAGACACACATATTTCAACATGGACAAACAGAAGTTTTGTTATAAAGGCACCCAAATCTAAACACAGACCCACACATTGCAACTTGGATACACAGATTGTTTCAAACACGCACAAATCTAAACACAGACACACAAAACGCCACACAAACACACATTTAGTTTTAAACACACACACATCTAAACAGACACACATATCTCAACATGGACAAACAGAAGTTTGGTTTTAAAGGCACCCAAATCTAAACACAGACCCACACATTGCAACTTGGACCCACAGATTGTTTCAAACACGCACAAATCTAAACGCAGACACACAAAACGCCACACAAACACACATTTTGTTTTAAACACACGCAAATCTAAACAAACTCACATATCTCAAAATGGACAAACAGAAGTTTGGTTTTAAAGGCACCCAAATCTAAACACAGACCCACACATTGCAACTTGGACGCATTGATTGTTTCAAATACGCACAAATCTAAACGCAGACACACAAAACGCCACACAAACACACATATTGTTTTAAACACACACAAATCCAAACACAGACACACATATCTCAAGTTGGACCGACAGATGTTTTGTTTACACGCACCCAAATCTAAACACAGACCCACACATTGCAACATGGACACACAGATTGTTTTAAACACACACAAATCTGAACGCAGACACATAAATCGCCACACAAACACACATTTTGTTTTAAACACACGCAAATCTAAACAAACTCACATATCTCAAAATGGACAAACAGAAGTTTGGTTTTAAAGGCACCCAAATCTAAACACAGACCCACACATTGCAACTTGGACGCATTGATTGTTTCAAATACGCACAAATCTAAACGCAGACACACAAAACGCCACACAAACACACATATAGTTTTAAACACACACAAATCCAAACACAGACACACATATCTCAAGTTGGACGGACTGATGTTTTGTTTACACGCACCCAAATCTAAACACAGACCCACACATTGCAACATGGACGCACAGATTGTTTTAAACACACACAAATCTAAACGCAGACACACAAATCGCCACACAAACACACATTTAGTTTTAAACACACACACACATCCAAACAGACACACATATCTCAACATGGACAAACAGAAGTTTGGTTTTAAAGGCACCCAAATCTAAACACAGACCCACACATTGCAACTTGGACGCACAGATTGTTTCAAACACGCACAAATCTAAACGCAGACACACAAAACGCCACACAAACACACATATTGTTTTAAACACACACAAATCTAAACACAGACACACATATCTCAAGTTGGACAGACAGATGTTTTGTTTACACGCACCCAAATCTAAACACAGACCCACACATTGCAACATGGACGCACGGATTGTTTTAAACACACACAAATCCAAACGCAGACACACAAATCGCCACACACGCACATTTTGTTTTAAACACACATACATCTAAACAGACACACATATTTCAACATGGACAAACAGAAGTTTGGTTTTAAAGGCACCCAAATCTAAACACAGACCCACACATTGCAACTTGGACGCTCAGATTGTTTCAAACACGCACAAATCTAAACGCAGACACACAAAACACCACACAAACACACATATTGTTTTAAACACACACAAATCCAAACACAGACACACATATCTCAAGTTGGACAAACAGATGTTTTGTTTACACGCACCCAAATCTAAACACAGACCCACACATTGCAACATGGACGCACAGATTGTTTTAAACACACGCAAATCCAAACGCAGACACACAAAACGCCACACAAACACACATATTGTTTTAAACACACACAAATCTAAACACAGACACACATATCTCAAGTTGGACAAACAGATGTTTTGTTTACACGCACCCAAATCTAAACACAGACCCACACATTGCAACATGGACGCACAGATTGTTTTAAACACACGCAAATCCAAACGCAGACACACAAAACACCACACAAACACACATATTGTTTTAAACACACACAAATCCAAACACAGACACACATATCTCAAGTTGGACAAACAGATGTTTTGTTTACACGCACCCAAATCTAAACACAGACCCACACATTGCAACATGGACGCACAGATTGTTTTAAACACACACAAATCCAAACGCAGACACACAAAACGCCACACAAACACACATATTGTTTTAAACACACACAAATCTAAACACAGACACACATATCTCAAGTTGGACAAACAGATGTTTTGTTTACACGCACCCAAATCTAAACACAGACCCACACATTGCAACATGGACGCACAGATTGTTTTGAACACACGCAAATCTAAACGCAGACACACAAATCGCCACACAAACACATATTGTTTTAAACACACACAAACATATCTCAAGATGGACAAACAAATATTTTGTTAACACGCCCCCAAATCTAGACACAGAGACACACATTGCAACTTGCACGCACCGATTGTTTTAAACACGCACAAATCCAAACACGGACGCACAAATTGCCACACAAACACACTTATTGCTTTTATTTTCAAGTATTTTTTTTCAAAATAAATACTTCCATAATTAGAATAATGTTGCCTGCAGATCTATCACAATGTAGTAGTGGTGTCTCTGCTGGTTGGTGGCAAGTAGCAACAATTTCATTTATAACCAAAATCAACTAGGATGCCCATTAGTGGTTAATTGGAATTGCTACATATAATTTTGTCAATGAAAAACTTGAATATAAAATGTATCATCTAACTCGTGCATTACCGTGACATCCATCGTCTTTAGGCAGACTCTCGGGTTTGCAGGGCTTCAGATCCTGGAAACACGTCCCTCCTTCTGGAACACTGGAGCTTGCCGGGTTACAGAGGACCAGCTCCCCGCTGTGGTCCGAGGGGCGCTCCGTTTCAGACTGAACTCTGCAAACTTCAACTGGGGAGTGCTCCTGAGCCAAGGCTGTGGGGGTAGAGCAGTGGAATGATAAACATTAAGATTTTCCTTCACACCTGCACGTACTGTCTAATTCAGGGTGTCTGACGGATAAAAAACTGGCAATTTGCAATGACTGCAAAAAGTTGGTTATGCCAGGAGGAACCAAGACGTCTTCTTTTAAAACGAGCTATTTGAGCTCCCATCTTTTCAAGAATTGTAAGGAGATACACGATGAATACAAGCGGAAGATGGATGAAAAGCAAACAAAGTAGTACCACACAGTCGTCGCTTAAAGACTCCGCCGAGAAAAAACGAAAATACAACAAAAACCACCCCAGGACGAAAGCCCACGTTGTGGTCAGGGACAACGCAGGCATATGGCAAAAGCTACCGTGGAGGTTGGTGTGGCTAGTCTGCCCTGCATGGCACACACTTTGCAGCTTGCAGTAAACGGAGGTATCCTTTCTCAACGCAGCATTTCAGAAGCTCTGACTGACTGCAAGGCCACTTCAAGCACTCACCACCAGCTTGCAGCACATTTGTGTTACTCATACAAATAAGTTAGAGCAGGGCAGATTGAGCCCAGTTTATAATTTCCTGTTATACAGTATACTAGGCAGTCTTGCACTAAAGGAAGACTATGTTATTGTTTACTTTATTACTCTAATATACTCTGGACTGAAGCTGTGTGCCTTCATTGTTTTTGTAGCTGTTTGGAGGCATGTTTTGAAAAAAATAATGCATTTTGTGAAATTCAGAGTACAGTACTTCCCATAGTTGTAGTGAGTATTAGGATTATCTCAGGGAGAGCATGTCCCAAATTCCAAGCTGTTTTGAGGCATGTTAAAAAAAATAATGCACTTTGTGACTTCAATAATAAATATGGCAGTGCCTTATTTATTATTATTATACATTTATTTTTTTCCTAAAGGAACTCTGCTGAAGGAATCAATAAAGTACTATACATCATGTTGGCACTTTTTTCCATAACTTGAGTTGAAGTTGTTCTCTTATTTTGGAAAACCTTGTTACATTGTTTAATGCATCCAGCGGGGCATCACAACAAAATTAGGCATAATAATGTGTTAATTCCACGACTGTATATATCGGTATCAGTTGATATCGGAATCGGTATTTAACAGTTTGACAATATCGGAATATCGGACATCTCTAATAGCAACACTTCATCACTCTTTGTAATTTGACAGACATGCAACGGCACCAACTGAAAAGGGATACGGGAAAAAAGCAAGAATAGTTATCCATGTCCTGCCCGATTGTAGCTGAGATAGGTACCAGCGACCCCAAAGGGAATAAGCGGTAGTAATTGGATGGATGGATGGGGTCCCGCCCCTAATTTACAATCAATTTATATGCTGGTTATGTATCCATCCACCCATTTTCTACCGCTTGTCCCTTTGGAGGGTTGATTATATAAGGACGTTATATATGCTGGTTATATGTTAGTAATATGTGTTAGTTATACATCCATCCATCAATTTTCTACCGCTTATTCCCTTTGGGGTTGCGGGGGGCGCTGGTGCCTATCTCAGCTACGATCGGGCGGAAGGCAGGAGACACCCTGGACAAGTCACCACCTCATCGCAGGGCCAACACAGATAGACAGACAACATTCACACTCACATTCACACACTAGGGCCAATTTAGTGTTGCCAATCAACCTATCCCCAGGTGCATGTCTTTGGAAGTGGGAGGAAGCCGGAGTACCCGGAGGGAACCCACGCAGTCACGGGTAGAACATGCAAACTCCACACAGAAATATCCCGAGCCCGGGAATGAACCCAAGACTATTTAGGACTTTCGTATTGTGAGGCAGACGCACTAACCCCTCTACCACCGTGCTGCCCATGTTGGTGATATATGGTGGTTACATACGGTGGTGATATATATGGTGGTGATATATATGATGGTGGTGATATATGGTGGTTACATATGGTGGTGATATATATGATGGTGATATATGGTGGTTACATATGGTGGTGATATATATGGTGGTTACATATGGTGGTGATATATATGGTGGTGATATATGGTGGTTACATATGGTGGTGATATATATGATCGTGGTGATATATGGTGGTTACATATGGTGGTGATATATGGTGGTTACATATGGTGGTGATATATATGGTGGTGATATATATGATGGTGGTGATATATATGATGGTGGTGATATATGGTGGTTACATATGGTGGTGATATATATGATGGTGATATATGGTGGTTACATATGGTGGTGATATATATGATCGTGGTGATATATGGTGGTTACATATGGTGGTGATATATATGGTGGTGATATATATGATGGTGGTGATATATATGGTGGTTACATATGGTGGTGATATATATGATAGTGGTGATATATATGATGGAGGTGATATATGGTGGTTACAATTGTGGTGATATATATGATGGTTGTGATATATGGTGGTGATATATATGATACTGGTGATATATGGTGGTGATATATATGATGGTGGTGATATATGGTGGTGATATATATGATAGTGGTGATATATATGATGGTGGTGATATATGGTGGTTACATATGGTGGTGATATATATGATGGTGGTGATATATGGTGGTTACATATGGTGGTTACATATGGTGGTGATATATATGGTGGTGATATATATGATGGTGGTGATATATATGATGGTGGTGATATATATGATGGTGGTGATATATATGATGCTGGTGATATATGGTGGTGATATATATGATGGTGGTGATATATATGGTGGTTACATATGGTGGTGATATATGGTGGTGATATATATGGTGGTGGTGATATATGGTGGTTACGTATGGTGGTGATATATATGATGGTGGTGATATATATGTTGGTGATATATGGTGGTTACATATGGTGGTGATATATATGGTGGTGATATATATGATGCTGGTGATATATATGATGGTGGTGATATATATGATGGTGGTGATATATATGATGCTGGTGATATATGGTGGTGATATATATGATGCTGGTGATATATATGGTGGTTACATATGGTGGTGATATATGGTGGTGATATATATGGTGGTGGTGATATATGGTGGCTACATATGGTGGTGATATATATGGTGGTGATATATATGATGGTGGTGATATATGGTGGTTACATATGGTGGTGATATATATGGTGGGGATATATATGATGGTTGTGATATATGGTGGTGATATATATGATGGTTATATATGGTGATGATATATGGTGGTGATATATATGGTGGTTACATATGGTGGTGATATATATGATAGTGGTGATATATATGATGGAGGTGATATATGGTGGTTACATATGGTGGTGATATATATGATAGTGGTGATATATATGGTGGTGATATATATGATACTGGTGACATATGGTGGTGATATATGGTGGTGATATATATGGTGGTGATATATATGATAGTGGTGATATATATGATGGAGGTGATATATGGTGGTTACAATTGTGGTGATATATATGATGGTTGTGATATATGGTGGTGATATATATGATACTGGTGATATATGGTGGTGATATATGGTGGTGATATATATGGTGGTGATATATATGATGGTGGTGATATATGGTGGTGATATATATGATACTGGTGATATATGGTGGTGATATATGGTGGTGATATATATGGTGGTGATATATATGATGGTGGTGATATATGGTGGTGATATATATGATAGTGGTGATATATATGGTGGTGATATATGGTGGTTACATATGGTGGTGATATATCTGATGGTGGTGATATAAATGATAAATAAATGATAAATGGGTTGTACTTCTATAGCGCTTTTCTACCTTCAAGGTACTCAAAGCGCTTTGACACTACTTCCACATTTACCCATTCACACACACATTCACACACTGATGGAGGGAGCTGCCATGCAAGGCGCCAACCAGCACCCATCAGGAGCAAGGGTGACGTGTCTTGCTCAGGACACAACGGACGTGACGAGGTTGGTACTAGGTGGGATTTGAACCAGGGCCCCTCGGGTTGCACACGGCCACTCTCCCACTGCGCCACGCCGTCCCATATATATGGTTGATATATGGTGGTGATATATATGGTGGTGATATATATGATGGTGGTGATATACGGTGGTTACATATGGTGGTGATATATATGGTGGGGATATATATGATGGTTGTAATATATGGTGGTGATATATATGATGGGGTGGGCTTCACGGTGGCAGAGGGGTTAGTGCGTCTGCCTCACAATACGAAGGTCCTGCAGTCCTGGGTTCAAATCCAGGCTCGGGATCTTTCTGTGTGGAGTTTGCATGTTCTCCCCGTGAATGCGTGGGTTCCCTCCGGGTACTCCGGCTTCCTCCCACTTCCAAAGACATGCACCTGGGGATAGGTTGATTGGCAACACTAAATTGGCCCTAGTGTGTGAATGTGAGCGTGAATGTTGTCTATCTGTGTTGGCCCTGCGATGAGGTGGCGACTTGTCCAGGGTGTACCCCGCCTTCCGCCCGATTGTAGCTGAGATAGGCGCCAGCGCCCCCCGCAACCCCGGAAGGGAATAAGCGGTAGAAAATGGATGGATGGATATATGATGGTGGTGATATATGGTGGTTACATATGGTGGTGATATATATGGTGGGGATATATATGATGGTTGTAATATATGGTGGTGATATATATGGTGGTGATATATATGGTGGTGATATATGGTGGTGATATATATGATGGTGGTGATATATGGTGGTGATATATATGGTGGTGATATATGGTGGTGATATATATGGTGGTGATATATATGATGGTGGTGATATATGGTGGCTACAT
>NC_084628.1:7911686-7956686 GCF_033978795.1 Nerophis ophidion | reverse complement strand
TGTGAATGACTGAGCATTTCATGGAAGCTGCTTTCACACCCAATCGTGGCACCCATCTGTTCCCAATTAGCCTGTTCACCTGTGGGATGTTCCCAAATAAGTGTTTGATGAGCATTCCTCAACTTTCTCTGTTTTTTTTGCCACTTGTGCCAGCTTTTTTGGAACATGTTGCAGGCATCAAATTCCAAATGAGCTAATATTTGCAGAAAAATAACGTTTTCCAGTTTGAACATGAAATATCTTGTCTTTGCAGTCTATTCAACTGAATGTAGGTTGAAAAGGTTTCGCAAATCATTGTATTTTGTTTTTATTTACCATTTACACAACGTGCCAACTTTACTGGTTTTGGGTTTTTGTACTTTCACATAAAAAACACGCATTTTTTAAAGGCCTACAGAAACCCACTACTACCGACCACGCAGTCTGATAGTTTATATATCAATGATGAAATATTAACATTGCAACACATGCCAATACTTTTTAGTTTACTAAATTGCAATTTTAAATTTCCCGCAAAGTATCCTGTTGAAAACGTTGCGGTATGATGACGCGTGCGCGTGACGTGACGGATTGTACCGGACATGTTGTTCCAGCCCCGATCCCAGCTATAAGTCGTCTGCTTTAATCGCATAATTCCACAGTATTCTGGACATCTGTGTTGCTGAATCTTTTGCAATTCGTTCAATTAATAATGGAGACGTCAAAGAAGAAAGACGTAAGTGGGAAGCGGTGTATTGTGGCCGCCCATAGCAACACAAACACAGCCGGTGTTTCCTTGTTTACATTCCCGAAAGATGACGGTGAAGCCTTACTATGGAACAGAGCGGTCAAGCGAACATGGTTCCCTACCACATGTCAACCGGCAGGTTTCGGTGAGAAAACGGTGGTAATTAGTCGGCTCTTCGACTGACAGGAGGCTTCTCTACGTTTCTTCATTCCGCTTCAGCTCCAAAAGGTATTGGCGCATTTAGTTTGGACCTTTAGTAAATGTCCCAAATGGGTTGGGGAACAAGTGATTGCATTTTGGGGCTGATCCGGATCGTCTGGATTCAGGACTTTTTTTTTTTTTTTTTTTTACAATTGAGAAGTCTGTGCTCTCTCAGTGCCTTTGTAGTTTGCTTTGTTTTTTTTTATTTTTTTTATTTTTTTAACCCAAATCCAGTAAAAAAAAAAATGTATTTGATACTTTTGTTCTATGCAGCTCCAAATGTTGTCATTTTTGAAAGGCGCTCAAATTTCTTTTGAACTTTTCTTTATTTAAAAACAACAGCTTAAGGAAACATTATCATTCACTTAAAATTATTTTTAAATTTTTGCCAGTAAAAAAAACAAACATACACATTATTACTATTATTATTAAAATATATAGTCAGACATTCTTCCATATTTTATACTTGAAACAGTATTTTACTGCTGTATGTGGAGTGGGATGAATACAAAGTGACAGTAAAGGAGGTTGTATTACACACTGCACAAGCTGAGTCAACATATTCTTAAAAACAAACATCTGTCTGCTAAAAGTTGTCTACGTTTAGGTCATAATTACCTTTGAAGAAGAAGAAGAAGACCTGGTAGTTAAAAATATAATATTTAAAAATGTCCCAAAGTGTTCCTCATTGTGTTCAGCATCTCAACGCTATGAAAACTACTCTGTTCTAATCTAATCTCTGTCATGTGAGTCGTCCCATGGGAGGGACCTGGGAGGATCTATCTATCTATCTATATATCTATCTATCCATCTATCTAACACCAAATCTACTGTAATTTCTAAGCATGTCTTTACTGTAATGATAATCATCAGAACTAAATCACTCCATCATTTAAAAAAAAATAGTATTTCACCTTAAAAAATAAATAAATAAATAAATATATATATATAGTATTCATTCATGTCCAAACCACGTTTCCCTATGAGTTGGGAAATTGTGTTGGATGTAAATATAAACGGAATACAATGATTTGCAAATCCTTTTCAACCCATATTCAGTTGAATGCTCTACAAAGACAACATATTTGATGTTCAAACTCATAAAAATAATAATAATTAACTTAGAATTTAATGGCTGCATCACGAGCCAAAGTAGTTGGGAAAGGGCATGTTCACCACTTTGTTACATCACTTTTTCTGTTAACAACACTCAATAAACGTTTGGGAACTGAGGAAACCAATTGTTGAAGCTTTGAAAGTGGAATTCTTTCCCATTACTTGTTTTATGTAGAGCTTCAGTCGTTCAACAGTCCGGGGTCTCCGCTGTCGTATTTTACACTTCATAATGCGCCACACATTTTCGATGGGAGACAGGTCTGGACTGCAGGCGGGCCAGGAAAGTACCCGCACTCTTTTTTACGAAGCCACGCTGTTGTAACACGTGGCTTGGCATTGTTTTGCAGAAATAAGCAGGGGCGTCCACGATAACGTTGCTTGGATGACTTGTATGGACCATTCAGCATTAATGGTGCCTTCACTGATGTGTAAGTTACCCATGCCTTGGGCACTAATACACCCCCATACCATCACAGATGCTAGCTTTTGAACTTTGCCCCTATTAGAATCCGAATGGTTATTTTCCTCTCTATTCCGGAGGACACCACATCAGCAGTTTCCAAATACAATTTGAAATGTAGACTCGTCAGACCACTTTTCCTCTTTGCATCAGTCCATCTTAGATGAGCTTGGGCCCAGCGAAGCCAGCGGAGTTCCTGGGTGTTGTTGATAAATGGCTTTCGCTTTGCATAGTAGAGCTTTAACTTGCACTTACAGATGTAGCGACCAACTGTAGTTATTGACAGTGGGTTTCTGAAGTGTTCCTGAGCCCATGTGGTGATATCCTCTAGAGATTGATGTCGGTTTTTGATACAGTGCCGTCTGAGGGATCGAAGGTCACGGTCATTCAATGTTGGTTTCCGGCCATGCCGCTTACGTGGAGTGATCTCTCCAGATTCTCTGAACCTTTTGATGATATTAGGGACCGTAGATGTTGAAATTCCTAAATTTCTTGCAATTGCACTTTGAGAAACGTTGTTCTTAAACTGTTTGACTATTGGCTCATGCAGTTGTGGACAAAGGGGTGTACCTCGCCCCATCCTTTCTTGTGAAAGACTGAGCATTTTTTGGGAAGTTGTTTTTATACCCAATCATGGCACCCACCTGTTCCCAATTAGCCTGCACACCTGTGGGATGTTCCAAATAAGTGTTTGATGAGCATTCCTCGACTTTATCAGTATTTATTGCCACCTTTCCCAACTTCTTTGTCACACGTTGCTGGCATCAAATTCTAAAGTTAATGATTATTTGCAAAAAAAAAAAAAAAAAAGTTTGTCAGTTTGAACATCAAATATGTTGTTTTTGTAGCATATTCAACTGAATATGGGTTGAAAATGATTTGCAAATCATTGTATTCCGTTTATATTTACATCTAACACAATTTCCCAGCTCATATGGAAACGAGGTTTGTATAAATGTATGAAGCACATGACTCCCGAGACCCTCCTGGTCCTGATGTGTGCAGTCCAGTAGGCTGCAAGTCAACAGGTCCGATCAGGTCTGACATTTGTGGACAAATCCCTACTGTTCTGCCAGCCTGCCGGAACATTCCTGAGGTACAGTTAAGCCCACCGAGGGACCCGGCGAGGACGCTTTTGATCACTCGCCTGCACCGTCGCCCCCTGAGGGTCCACGGGATGGGCGGCGTGACCCGCGTGTGACCTTCTATGAAACATCCGCATTGTATGGAAAAGTGCATTATGGAGTACATACTGTACAAATCCGTGCAGCTTACTGCATATATTACTTTGTGTTTTGTCAACACACTATATTACAAATAAAGCTCATAATATTGCAGTTGGAGCCATGAGGAATATGTAAACATTGTCAAAGAGCTTTTGTGCACATAACAGTACAAACAGCAGGGAAATGGAGCAAACATCTTTGGGCTGTGGGGCTTGAATAAATTAGATTCATTTGCAAATGAAAACAATATCAAAATGGGTTATACTTGTTCAGTGCTTTTCTACCTTCCGAACACTCCAGGACACAGTGGGTGCGGCTCGGATGAATGAAGCCGGGGATCGAATCAGGAACCCTCAGGTTGCTGGCACGGCCACTCTCCCAGCATAGCCACACTGTTTGGATATTATAATTCAGTATAAGAGGTTTTATTTATTTGTATTTCTGCCTGAACGATACACAAACCTGGAGCTAGGGAGCGGCAACAAATTGTTTTACTGTCATAGATTTAGCTTGGAAACGGTTTGAGGTGGTGGCAGATGTTCTCTCAGCTTGTTTTATTCATCTACACCCGTACTAATTACCGTATTTCCTTGAATTGCCGCCGGGGCGCTAATTGATTTAAAACCTCTTCTCACTCCTGCGCTTACCAAACGCATGCGGTAAAAGTAAGCATGCGCTAATTATTTTAAAACCTCTTCTCACTCCGGCACTTACCAAAGGCATGTAGTAAAAAAAATGAGTGTGATGTAAGTTTGAACCTTAAATCCTACTGAATAGCTCTTAATCTTCTTCCCTCTGTGCGATTTCAAATTACCGGTATTGAAATCAGCCTTCTCCCTTTTGAAAATGATGACAGGGGAAGTGTCACTTGTGACATCACAAGTTTGACCAGGCGGTAATACTAAGCATGCGCTAATTATTTTGGGAAGCGGGTTTGACCCGGCAGTAATTCAAGTCAGGCGCATACTATATGCCCTGCAGCAATTCAAGGAAATACGGTAAGTATGAATCATTAACGGTACTATACCGGCTCTAAAAAAATACAGGTTCCCTTTTTTTTTTAAAACGGGCATAACGGTCTGTCGTCACGATGTGTCACTGCTGGTTTTATGAGCAGAGGAGCATGTTCGGCAACGCACACGCACAGAGTACTTACAAGCAGACACGGCGTGCGGAAGGGAAAAGGGAGAATTGACGCATTTTGACTTAAAGGCCTACTGAAATAAGATTTTCTTATTTAAACGGGGATAGCAGGTCCATTCTATGTGTCATACTTGATCATTTTGCGATATTGCCATATTTTTGCTGAAAGGATTTAGTAGAGAACATCCACGATAAAGTTTGCAACTTTTGGTCGCTAATAAAAAAGCCTTGCCTGTACCGGAAGTAGCAGACGATGTGCGTGTGACGTCACGGGTTGTGGAGCTCCTCACATATGAACATTGTTTACAATCATAGCCTCCAGCAGCAAGAGCTATTCGGACCGAGAAAGCGATAATTTCCCCATTAATTTGAGCGGGGATGAAAGATTCTTGGATGAGGAAATTTAGAGTGAAGGACTATTAAAAAAAAAAAAAGCGATTGCAGTGCGAGCGATTCAGAATCTTATTAGACACATTTACTAGGGATAATTGTGGAAAATCCCTTATCTTTCTGTTGTGTTGCTAGTGTTTTAGTGAGATTAAATAGTACCTGAAAGTCAGAGTGTGGCCACGGGTGTGTTGACGCCAGAGTGTCTGAGGGAAGTCACGCAGCTGCATGCTCCGCTGATGTCTCCGGAAAGAGCAGACTTATTACCACGATTTTCTCACTGAAAACAGCCGGTGGACATGTAGTCGGGATCCATGTTCGCTTGACCGCTCTGATCCATAGTAAAGCCTCAACTTTGGGAATTTTAAACAAGGAAACACCGTGTTTGTGTGGCTAAAGGCTAAAAGCTTCCCAACTCCATCTTTCTACTTTGACTTCTCCATTAATAATTGAACAAACTGCAAAAGATTCGGCAACACAGATGTCCAGAATACTGTGTAATTATGCGATTAAAGCAGACTACTTATAGCTTGGATCGGGCTGGAAAATAATGTCCGCTACAACCCGAGACGTCAAACGCACTGTTTTCAACAGGACACTTCGCGGGAAATTTAAAATTGCAATTTAGTAAACTAAAAAGGCCGTATTGGCATGTGTTGCAATGTTAATATTTCATCATTGATATATAAACTATCAGACTGCGTGGTCGGTAGTAGTGGGTTTCAGTAGGCCTTTAAAAACTAACGATAAAGGTGAAGTCATAACACTGAAACGCCGTAGAGCAAGAGGCGCTGGGGGGCCTATGCGTATATAAATGATAGATACACATTTAGCTGTGAAAATCTGCTGTACAGTATGTGTATTTGGGTCCTTTTTTCTGGAACACTAATACCAAAGTCACAATGTTCGATAGAATCCGAAAAACGTTATGACCGACCACCTCAAATAAAACAGAATGGAATTTTACAGTTTTTTTTTAACTAAATGGGACACCTAAAATGTACATTAAAATAAAGGAAGTGGGATTTAAAATATTAACTACGATCAATAAAACACTGAATATCAACAACATATGAACGTCGCTCAAGCAAAACACAACAAAAGTGTAACAAAAAAATGATGAATGCAAAGCCTCGTAAACACCTACAATATGATATATTATCACTTTTATACAGAAATTTGTTGTATAAATTTGCTTCGG
Source organism: Nerophis ophidion (assembly GCF_033978795.1). Classification (NCBI taxonomy): domain Eukaryota; kingdom Metazoa; phylum Chordata; class Actinopteri; order Syngnathiformes; family Syngnathidae; genus Nerophis; species Nerophis ophidion. Next base: position 7,950,225 of record NC_084628.1, on the reverse strand, counting down.
CATCTGTTCCTGACACGTGTTTCGGGCTAACTGCCCGGAAAACAAACCCCGCCCACTCTGCTTTGTTCCTGGTTCGAGCTGCTGTAACTCCTATAACAATAAAAAAACGCAGATTTCAACCATTGAAATTAAGAGATGTCTGATATTATCGGCCGATAAATGTTTTAAAAATGTAATATCGAAATTTATCGGTATCGGTTTCAAATACCCGATTTTCTCGGGAGACTCCCTAATTTCCGTGCCCCTCCCTAAAATCTCCCGGGGCGACCATTCTCCCGAATATCCACCCGGACAACAATATTAGGGGCGTGCCTTAAAAGTCACTGCCTTTTGCGTCCTCTACATCCTGTCGTCACGTCCGCTTTTCCTCCATACAGCGTGCTGGCCCAGTTACATAATTAATGCGGCTTTAAAACACACACAAGTGAATGCAAGGCATACTTAGTCAACAGCCATACAGGTCACACTGAGGGTGGCCGTACAAACAACTTTAACACTGTTACAAATATGCGCCACGCTGTGAACCCACAGTGACAAACACATTTCGGGAGAACATCCGCACCGTAACACAACATAAACACAACAGAACAAATACCCAGAACTCCTTGCAGCACTAACTCTTCCGGGACGCTACAATATACTCCCATCCCTTTGAAACAGCTGTTGCCATGTAATCAGGGAAAGTCCAAATAAAAGAGGAGGCGTACAATCTTTCGCCAGAGTGTAGTGGAACTGTACAAAGAGTACAGTCCAGACGTTTCTCCTCAATTGAGCCAAATTAAATCCGGTCTGTTTATTCCTTGCTTCTTGTCTTGTTAATAGACTTCATCAGTGTTTTCTTTATTTTCAAAACTATTTACATTGTAGATTGTCACAGAAGGCATCAAAACTGTGAATGAACACATGTGGAGTTATGTACTTAACAAAAAAGGAAGAAACAACTGAAAACATGTTTTATATTCTAATTTCTTCAAATTAGCCACCCTTTGCCCCGATTACTGCTTTGCACTCTTGGCATTCTCTCAATGGGCTTCTAGAGGTAGTCACCTGAAATGGTTTTCACTTCACAGGTGTAATAGTTTTATGCCTTCAGTGACAATCTACAATGTAAATACCATTTGCGGGCCGTGCGTTTCCCACCGAGGCTTTCGGTGATGTCCGACTTCAAAGATTACCTCTCTAAATACCATCATTTATATCACCATATGATCATTACTGGAGAAATACTATACAGAAACACATTAACACACTACTGAGCATTCCATCTCATCAACAGGGTACAAAATGGGTTAGGTTCTGGCGCGTTTAAAAATCAATTAAAACGCATCAACAGTTAAAAGATATATGTGGTACTTTCAACATTTAAATTTCAAAAAACATATTGAAAGTGAAAAAATTAAATATTTGAACTCACAATTCCTAGGACCTATTCGACGCCGTCTAAGCCAGTGGTACCTCTTGTCGTCGGCTTATTCGAGTGGAAATGGCGAGCTTTTCATCGCCAGAACAGCTGAGCTTGCTTCTGGGGTTTGTCGGCATCGTCTCACAGGATGTAGTTTCTCTATAAATATCCTTCTTGAAAACGGCCTTGCAAATATATATCTGCCCCCTAATCAACATTTTGTTCTCCTTCTCTGCCATCCCAGTCTTGCTACGGCACAACACTTTCCGCTTCCTCCTAAATTGCAACTTGTGAATGGATACTCACTGTGGAATGACAAGTGTTTATCCAATCACAGTCTCGTTAACACCAGAACACTGTCAACAACTTGTGATCTGATTGGCTATAGCAAATGTCTTATCAACTCTATGTGTTGTCAAATTAATCCCCTAATGGTCTCGATGAGTATCCAATCACAGGATGCGAAAATGTCATGTTCCACCTTCGCCCAGCTGGAAGGCCTTAATGACAGCAACTCGTGATCTGATTGGCTAACGCAACTGTCAATCAACTGTATGTCCCCAATCGCCTGCATTGTTGATTCTGAAGGCCTCTTGCAGATTTATTATATTTCATGCCACTGTGATTGTTTGGTTGTTCATATAGCTGTCCTCACCTATTATGATGATGCTAATGGTAGCTTGGCTAGGCCGCAATCTGGTTTATCAGCCGCATGGTTTGAAGCAGCCATTTTGGATGCGAGGTGTGTTTAGGGATATCCTTTAAAAAAGGGTTTTCGTAAATTTAAGTATACCAATATCAGTGCAGGTGAAACCAACTGAGAAATGAATGAGATAATTAGTATAAAGATTTGGTTTAAACACTAGACGTACACACTCAAATGTAACATGTTTGTAAAAGGAAACTGTGGTTTTATGTCAAACATCAGAACTGTGAAGACTTCCAAGAGAGAACCCCGTGACCCAAGTGGACTCGCAGTCTCACAATTTGCATCGTTTTGCAGGACACTGTAATAAAAGAAATTCATAATCCACCTGGTGCCAGTGATATGTTGAAGCGACAGCAGTGTGGAGCTGCATTTTGCCACATACATATATATTTATATATACATTTATGTACATACAGATTAAATACACACAGGTTATCATTTGGAATGGGGACCAAGTTTTTGATCATGACTTGTGGGGACCACCCTTTCTACAGGTTGTGAGGAGGCATAACAAAAATAAGTAAAAATGGCCACTGCCCAGTTAGCTCATACACGTCTTTAAATCTCTGGATTGATGAAGTAATGTGCTGATCATTCTTACTGGGGACCTTGGGGAAAAAGAGTTAATATGGTTCATGGGGACCAAATTTAAATAACTTTGCATAATTCACACTCATTTCTACGTGACTACTGAGGACCATTTAAAAAAAAAAAAAAAAAAAAGTTCAAATTAAATCTGACATGATCCTCAGAATACATCACTACAGCTGTCCTCTTATAGGAAGTTTCACCACTTAAATGTTAAAGCAAATCCTGCATCTTCTGTGACATTACTGAAAACTGCTAATTAGCAGTAATGAAGTTGTCTGCAACTCCAACTACCACATATAGAAGGATGGAAAATTCTAAATGTGAATTATACTTTAAGGCAGTGGTTCTCAAATGGGGGTACTTTAAGGTATACCAAGGGGTAAGTGAGATTTATAAAAAATATTCTAAAAAAAATAGTGGCATTTCTAAAATCCTTGGAAAATATATTTATTGAATGCAAGTTCATAAACTGCAAAAAAAAAATACAACAATGCAATATTCAGTGTTGACAGCTAGATTTTTGATGTTAAAGATTTCTTTTTTTGTGAAGAAATGTTTAGAATTAAGTCCATGAATCCAGATGGATCTCTATTACAATCCCCAAAGAGGGCACTTTAAGTTGATGATTACTTCTATGTGTAGAAATCTTTATTCATAATTGAATCACTTACTTATTTTTCAACAAGTTTTTAGTTATTTTTTATTTTTTTTCCAAAGAGTTCAAGAAAGACCACTACAAATGAGCAATATTTTGCACCGTTATACAATTTACTAAATCAGAAACTGATGACATAGTGCTGTATTTTACTTATTTTTTTCCAACCAAAAATGCTTTGCTCTGATTAGGGGGTACTTGAATTAAAAAAATGTTCACACGGGGTACATCACTGAAAAAAGGTTGACAACCACTGCTTTAAGGTAATAATGTTTTATAATCATGCGGTATAAAAATGTCATCCTAAGGAACACTAAACCAGATGTTTTTGGAAAAATATATTAGTTTTAACCAACGGATGGATACCAAACAAAAACACATCACTATTAATGATAACAAATGTTTCACTTGTCAAGAAATTAAATTTTCTCTTTAACCAATATTTGAAACACGTAAACAAAGTAACCCAAATTACCCTGTTGTGGGATCAATACAAAACGATCGTATCTTACTTTAAACCACAGAAATAAATTACAAACCTTTTCCCTTTAGGGGACCTTTTTTTTGTCCCCATACCGTCAAGAGGTCCCCCCTAAAGGTGACTGCATAAACAGAGCAATGTCCCCCATTAAGTAAGCATTGCCAGAACACACACACACAGAAATAAAATACAAACCCTTTTCCCTTTAGGGGACCTGTTTTTTTGTCCCCATACCGTCAGAAGTCCCCTAAAGGTGACTGTGTAAACAGAGCCATGTCCCAATTAAGTAAGCATCGCCAGAACACACTAAGAATAAAATACAAACTTTTCCCTTTAGGGGACCTGTTTTTTTGTCCCCATACCGTCAGAAGTCCCCTAAAGGGGACTTTGTAAACAGAGCCATGTCCCAATTAAGTAAGCATTGCCAGAACACACACACAAATAAAATACAAACCTTTCCCTTTAGGGGACCTGTTTTTTTGTCCCCATACAGTCAGAAGTCCCCTAAAGGTGACTTTGTAAACAGAGCGATGTCGCCATTAAGTAAGCATTGCCAGAACACACACACACACACACACACACACACACACACACACACACACACACACACACACACACACACACACACACACACACACACACACACACACACACACACACACACACACACACACATAAAATACAAACCTTTTCCCTTTAGGGGACTTGTTTTTTTGTCCCCATACCGTCAGAAGTCCCTTAAAGGTGACTTCGTAAACAGAGCCAAGTCCTCATTAAGTAAACGTTGCCAGAACACACGCACAAATAAAATACAAACCTTTTCCCTTTAGGGGACCTGTTTTTTTTGTCCCCATACCGTAGGAAGTCCCCTAAAGGTGACTATGTAAACAGAGCGATGTCCCCATTTAGTAAGCAGAAATGATCAAGCATTGACTGGTCTGCAGCTACAAAAAGGTTGGGGACCACTGCTTTAGGGGACCTGCTTTTTTGTCCCCATACCGTCAGAAGTCCCCTCAAGGTGACTTCGTAAACAGAGCCATGTCCCCATTAAGTAAGCATTGCCAGAACACACCCACAAATAAAATACAAACCTTTTCCCTTTAGGGGACCTGTTTTTTTGTCCCCATACCGTCAGAAGTCCCCTAAAGGTGACTGTGTAAACAGAGCCACATCCCCATTTAGTAAGCAGAAATGATCAAGCATTGACTGGTCTGCAGCTACAAAAAGGTTGGGGACCACTGCTTTAGGGGACCTGTTTTTTTGTCCCCATACCGTCAGAAGTCCCCTCAAGGTGACTGTGTAAACAGAGCCATGTCCCCATTAAGTAAGCATTGCCAGAACACACCCACAAATAAAATACAAACCTTTTCCCTTTAGGGGACCTGTTTTTTTGTCCCCATACCGTCAGAAGTCCCCTAAAGGTTACTGTGTAAACAGAGCCACATCCCCATTAAGTAAGCATTGCCAGAACACACACACACAAGAAAAAAAATACAAACCTTTTCCCTTTAGGGGACCTGTTTTTTTGTCCCCATACCATCAGAAGTCCCCTAAGGGTGACTGTGTAAAAAGAGCCATGTCCCCATTAAGTAAGCATTGCCAGAACTCACGCACACAGAAATAAAATACAAACCTTTTCCCTTTAGGGAACCTGTTTTTTTGTCCCCATACCGTCAGAAGTCCCCTAAAGGTGACTGTGTAAACAGAGCCATGTCCCCATTTAGTAAGCAGAAATTATCAAGCATTGACTGGTCTGCAGCTACAAAAAAGGTTGGGGACCCCTGCTTTAGGGGACCTGCTTTTTTGTCCCCATACCGTCAGAAGTCCCCTCAAGGTGACTGTGAAAACAGAGCCATGTCCCCATTAAGTAAGCATTGCCAGAACACACGCACAAATAAAATACAAACCTTTTCCCTTTAGGGGACCTGTTTTTTTTGTCCCCATACCGTCAGAAGTCCCCTAAAGGTTACTGTGTAAACAGAGCCACATCCCCATTAAGTAAGCATTGCCAGAACACACACACACACACACACACACACACACACACACAAGTAAAATACAAACCTTTTCCCTTTAGGGGACCTGTTTTTTTGTCCCCATACAGTCAGAAGTCCCCTAAAGGTGACCGTGTAAAAAGAGCCATGTCCCCATTAAGTAAGCATTGCCAGAACAAACACACACCCTTTTTTCCAACAAAAGGACCCCCTACCTATAGCAGCGTGAGACACAATTTCAGAAACAAAACATTGAGCCATGACATGCATTTATTGGGAATGGAGCAACTTTTGCCTGCATACATATCTTTGTGATTACCAGCACAGTTCAATTAAGTTAACGATTTTTTAAAAATGTCTAAAAATGAAAGCATTTACAGTAATTAAGGGGCAGCACAGCAATGTTAGAATGGTCTGCTGGGTGCAGTAAATATGTTATTGGACTTGCCTGCAGTTTGCCAGCGCCCTCTGGTAGCCAGCAGGCGGAGCGGCACACCGACAGCATCGGAAGTCAACCATTCCAAACTTCCCCTTTCAAAAAAACTAATTATTGAAATATACATCAAATAAAGAGGGGTCTTGAAGAATAAGTGAAAAAGATCAAATGGGGCTTAAATCAAAACACTTGTATATCCATTAAATAAATAGAAAATACTTGATTTGTCAAAGGTGCCAAAAGAAAAAAAACAAACAAAAAAAAAGTTCTATGGAATTGAACGTGTTGTAAAGACTATGATTAACAAACCTGACGCCAGCGATTTGGGTGGAGTTTGTTCCTGAGGGGGCCAAAGCGACACACAGACGAGACGATAGCGAGGTCACTTTGGCAAAGGTCCCTTTGAAAGTTTTTAAGCACACCAGAGGAGCAGGAGGACAAACAGTGAAGTCTTCATTATGACCACGTCAAAGCAGGTGGGAGGACTATTTCCATTAGTGTCTCTGTATCCTGGAGTCCACACAAACATGACAAAAGGGTTGGTCTTTGGTTAGTGTTTTTTTTTTCTTCTTCTATGCCCCAATCCTGTGAAGATTGAAGGAGTAGTGATGACAACATGGTAACACACACGCACACACACACACACACGCTGTGTGTTCAGTTAATGTAGTGATGTCACATTGATTATGTCCTTCAGGAACTTGCTTGGATCGTTTAGAGCTCGGACACTTGGTGGGTAAAGTCGGAGAAATGCGACAGAGAGAGTTGACGTCTCCTGTCCTCAGATGACCTGAGGGACACAAGAAGTAGGAATGAATGATTTGAGGGAAGATGTTTGTTAATACAAAGAGCACTCAAAAATAATTTGCAGAAGGTTATTTGTATCCTAGAGAAATAGATATTGCTGGCAGTAAGTCGGACACATTTCCAGTGAGGGTTGGACTCCGCCAAGGCTGTCCTTTGTCACCGATTCTGTTCACAACTTTTATGGACAGAATTTCTAGGCGCAGCCAAGGCGTTGAGGGGATCCGGTTTGGTGGCCACGGGATTAGGTCTCTGTTTTTTGCAGATGATGTGGTCCTGATGGCTTCATCTGACCGGGATCTTCAGCTCTCACTGGATCGGTTCGCAGCCGAGTGTGAAGCGACCGGAATGAGAATCAGCACCTCCATGTCCGAGTCCATGGTTCTCGCCCGGAAAAGGGTGGAGTGCCATCTCCGGGTTGAGGAGGAGACCCTGCCCCAAGTGGAGGAGTTCAAGTACCTAGGAGTCTTGTTCACCAGTGGGGGAAGAGTGGATCGTGAGATCGACAGGCGGATCGGTGCGGCGTCTTCAGTAATGCGGACGTTGTATCGATCCGTTGTGGTGAAGGAGCTGAGCCGGAAGGCAAAGCTCTCAATTTACCGGTCGATCTACGTTCCCATCCTCACCTATGGTCATGAGCTTTGGGTCATGACCGAAAGGATAAGATCACGGGTACAAGCGGCCGAAATGAGTTTCCTCCGTCGTGTGGCGGGTCTCTCCCTTAGAGATAGGGTGAGAAGCTCTGTCATCCGGGAGGAACTCAAAGTAAAGCCGCTGCTCCTCCACATCGAGAGGAGCCAGATGAGGTGGTTCGGGCATCTGGTCAGGATGCCACCCGGACGCCTCCCTAGGGATGTGTTTAGGGCACGTCCAGCTGGTAGGAGGCCACGGGGAAGACCCAGGACACGTTGGGAAGACTATGTCTCCCGGCTGGCCTGGGAACGCCTCGGGATCCCCCGGGAAGAGCTAGACGAAGTGGCTGGAGATAGGGAAGTTTGGGCTTCCCTGCTTAGGCTGCTGCACCCGCGACCCGACCTCGGATAAGCGGAAGATGATGGATGGATGGATGGATGGAGAAATAGATAAGATAGTACTTTATTGATTCCTTCAGGAAAATTAAAATATGAGATTAAAAATGTGGAAAAAGCAACCATTATGACTGCTTAAATCACAACCCTGACTCATGACACACTTCTCTGAGACTGATCTCTGTTGTCTGTGTTCAATGAAAAGAGGTTGCATTGTGCCATTCTTTTAATTTTTCTTTTAGATAGTCATCTCAGCTCCTGCCCAAAAATAAAAGCATGCACATTTGTTCATCATCACCCAAAATACCATTTTTAAAGGCCTACTGAAAGCCACTACTACCGACCACGCAGTCTGATAGTTTATATATCAATGATGAAATATTAACATTGCAACACATGCCAATACGGCCTTTTTAGTTTACTAAATTGCAATTTTAAATTTCCCGTGAAGTGTTGTGTTGAAAACGTTGCGGTATGATGACGCGTGCGTTTGATGTCTCGGGTTCTAGCGCACATTATTTTCCAGCCCGATCCCAGCTATAAGTAGTCTGCTTTAATCGCATAATTACACAGTATTCTGGACATCTGTGTTGCTGAATCTTTTGCAATTTGTTCAATTAATAATGGAGAAGTCAAAGTAGAAAAAATGGAGGTGGGAAGCTTATAGCTTTTAGCCACACAAACAGCCAGTGTTTCCTTGTTTGAAATTCCCGAAGTTGAAGCTTTACTATGGAACAGAGCGGTCAAGCGAATATGTCAACCGGCAGTTTTCGGTGAGAAAATTGTGGAAATAAGTCTGCTCTTACCGGAGACATCAGCGGAGTTTCCGTCCTGCTGCAGCTGCGTGACTTCCCTCAGAGACACTCGCGGTCAACACACCCCTCCAACTTTCAGGTACAATTTAATCTCACTAAAACACTAGTAACACAATAAGCAGATAAGGGATTTTCCAGAATAATCCCTAGTAAATGTGTCTAATAACATCTGAATCGCTCCCACTGTTCTCGCCTGTTTTTTTTTTCCTTTTTTCTAGTCCTTCACTCTAAATTTCCTCATCCACGAATCTTTCATCCTCGCTCAAAATAATGGGGAAATTGTCGCGATTTGTGTGTCTGTGTTTAGATTTGTGTGTGTTTAAAACAATCTGTGCGTCCATGTTGCAATGTGTGGGTCTGTGTTTAGATTTGGGTGCGTGTAAACAAAACATCTGTCCGTCCAACTTGAGATATATGTGTGTCTGTGTTTGGATTTGTGTGTGTTTAAAACAATATGTGTGTTCGTGTGGCGTTCTGTGTGTCTGCGTTTAGATTTGTGCGTGTTTGAAACAATCTCTGCGTCCAAGTTGCAATGTGTGGGTCTGTGTTTAGATTTGGGTGCCTTTAAAACAAAACTTCTGTTTGTCCATGTTGAGATATGTGTGTCTGTTTAGATGTATGTGTGTTTAAAACAAAATGTGTGTTTGTGTGGCGATTTGTGTGTCTGCGTATAGATTTGTGTGTGTTTAAAACAATCCGTGCGTCCATGTTGCAATATGTGGGTCTGTGTTTAGACTTGGGTGCGTGTAAACAAAACATCTGTTTGTCCAACTTGAGATATGTGTGTCTGTATTTGGATTTGTGTGTGTTTAAAACAATATGTGGGTTTGTGTGGCGTTTTGTGTGTCTGCGTTTAGATTTGTGCGTGTTTGAAACAATCTGTGGGTCCAAGTTGCAATGTGTGGGTCTGTGTTTAGATTTGGGTGCCTTTAAAACAAAACTTCTGTTTGTCCATTTTGAGATATGTGTGTTTGTTTAGATTTGCGTGTGTTTAAAACAAAATGTGTGTTTGTGTGGCGATTTATGTGTCTGCGTTCAGATTTGTGTGTGTTTAAAACAATCTGTGTGTCCATGTTGCAATGTGTGGGTCTGTGTTTAGATTTGGGTGCGTGTAAACAAAACATCTGTCGGTTCAACTTGAGATATGTGTGTCTGTGTTTGGATTTGTGTGTGTTTAAAACAATATGTGTGTTTGTGTGGCGTTTTGTGTGTCTGCGTTTAGATTTGTGCGTGTTTGAAACAATCTGTGGGTCCAAGTTGCAATGTGTGGGTCTGTGTTTAGATTTGGGTGCCTTTAAAACAAAACTTCTGTTTGTCCATGTTGAAATATGTGTGTCTGTTTAGATGTATGTGTGTTTAAAACAATATGTGTGTTTGTGTGGCGATTTATGTGTCTGCGTTTAGATTTGTGTGTGTTTAAAACAATCTGTGCGTCCATGTTGCAATGTGTGGGTCTGTGTTTAGATTTGGGTGCGTGTAAACAAAACATCTGTCCGTCCAACTTGATATATGTGTGTCTGCGTTCAGATCTGTGTGTGTTTAAAACAATCTGTGTCCATATTGCAATGTGTGGGTCTGTGTTTAGATTTGGGTGCGTGTAAACAAAACATCTGTCGGTCCAACTTGAGATATGTGTGTCTGTGTTTGGATTGGTGTGTGTTTAAAACAAAATGTGTGTTTGTGTGGCGTTTTGTGTGTCTGCGTTTAGATTTGTGCGTGTTTGAAACAATCTGTGTATCCAAGTTGCAATGTGTGGGTCTGTGTTTAGATTTGGGTGCCTTTAAAACCAAACTTCTGTTTGTCCATGTTGAGATATGTGTGTCTGTTTAGATGTGTGTGTGTTTAAAACTAAATGTGTGTTTGTGTGGCGATTTGTGTGTCTGCGTTTAGATTTGTGTGTGTTTAAAACAATCCGTGCGTCCATGTTGCAATGTGTGGGTTTGTGTTTAGATTTGGGTGCGTGTAAACAAAAAATCTGTCCATGTTGAGAGATGTGTGTCTGTGTTTAGATTTATGTGTTTAAAACAAAATGTGTGTTTGTGTTACGATTTGTGTGGCTGCGTTTAGATGTGTGTGTATTTAAAACAATATGTGCGTCCAAGTTGCAATGTGTGGGTCTGTGTTTAGATTTGCGTGCGTTTAAACAAAACATCTGTTTGTCCATATTGAGATATGTGTGTGTGTTTAAAACAATCTGTGCGTGCAAGTTGCAATATGTGTGTCTGTGTTTATATTTGGGTGTGTGTAAACAAAACATCTCGAGATACATGTCTGTGTTTAGATTGGTGTGTGTGTGTTTAAAACAATCTGTGCGTCCAAGTTGTCGTGTGTGTCTGTGTTTTTTCAGTTTGTGTGTGAACTAAAAATGTGTGTGTCCGTGTTATGAAAGAATTTGTGCTTCTGTGTGAAGCAGGAGTCTTCGACAAATCGAAACACACACAGTGTGATGTAAGCTTGGACCCTAAATCCTAAATAATAACTCTTAATCTTCTTCTCTTCATGCGATTTCAAATTACCGGTATTGAAATCAGCCTCCTCCATTTTGAAAATGATGACAGGGGAAGTGTCACTCGTGACATCACGAGTTTGACCAGGCAGTAATACTAAGCAGGCGCTAATTAGTTTTGGAAGCGAGTTTGACCCGGCAGTAATTCAAGGCAGGCGCATACTATATGCCCTGCGGCAATTCAAGGAAATACGCTATATCTTTTTTAAAAAATAGTTAAAGAAAAAACACTACAAATGAGCAATGTTTTGCACTATTATACAATTTAATAAATCAGAAACTGATGACATAGTGCTGTGTTTTACTTTTTTATCTCCTTTTTTCAACCAAAAATGCTTTGCTCTGATTAGGGGGCATCACAGGGGGTACATCACTGAAAAAAGGTTGAGAACCACTGTTCCAGAGGACCACTGGACAGTTGACGTTTGATTTCCGTCTATTTATTTCGTCAGAGTTACAGGAGCGCTCTGCAAAAAAAAAGCGAGTCAAGGATCATCTATATTATAGTTTTTGAAGACAAAATGTGAGTCTCAAAAAGAGAGGACCTACAATGGAACTTTGAGAAACACCACTGGTATAACTAAAGGAGTTGAACAAATGACTCCATGAAAAGTAAACAACAAACAACACTTCAGTTACATTCATCACATTATAAAAAAATGTGTCACTGACAAAAAGGAGAGGACTTAAAGAGGAACACCTCATTTATGACAAGTTTGGACAGCAGCAAGGTTACAATGTCAATGCAAAAGATGTGAATGAGTTTTCAGTGGTCAAAGTTTCTCTATACAACATGAGCTCTCGCCTGTTCTTAAAATTTTGAAGCAAAAATGTTTGTTTTCCAAATTTTAAGCTGACGTCGGGGTATGGTGTCATTCCCGGGCCGCCAGTTGAACCAATATATCTTTTTTTTTTTACACTAAATCTGCCCTATCCTACATTTCAGACTTGTGTATATACCTTTCTTTAAAATCCACTCACATCATATCATGGAGTTCATGTGTTTTGGAGTTCTCCCTAAGTTTCGTTCTTATGCCTCATTGCATATTTCATGTCCACAAGATCTTTCAAACTTCTCACATCACCACACCTTTAGGAAGTGGATGTATGGCAACCGCTCGTTAGCACTGAAAATGGCGGTGTTTTTTGGAGAGTTGTGTAAGACAGCAAAAGGGACATTTCTTTGTTTTCTCAGGAGGGAAACACCTACCACACAGTCACCGCTCCTCTGTCACATCACATCGACAAAAATAAGACCTTCTGGAGGAACGTTCTGAAACAAAAATTGAGCTGTTTGGCCACAACACCCAGCAATATGTTTGGAGGGGAAAAGGTGAGGCCTTTAATCCCAGGAAACACCATCCTACTGTCAAGCATGGTGGAGGTAGTATTATGCTCTGGGCCTGTTTTGCTGCGAGTGGAACTGGTGGTTTACAGAGTAAATGGGACAATGAAAGAGGAGGATTACCTCCAAATTCTTCAGGACAACCTACAGGACAATGACCCCAAACACAGGTCAAAAGTGGTAAAGGAATGGCTAAATCAGGCTACAATTACGGTTTTAGAATGGCCTACGAAAAGTCCTGACTTCAACGTGTGGACAATGCTGAAGAAACAAGTCCAAGTCAGAAAACCAACAAATTTAGCTGAACTGCAAAAATTTTATAAAGAGAAGTGGTCTAAAATTCAAAAGGAAGCTTGCCAGAAGCTTGTGGATGACTACCAAAAGCACCTTATTGGAGTGAAACTTGCCAAGGGACATGTAAGCCAATATTAACATTGCTGTATGTATACTTTTGACCCAGCAGATTTGGTCACATTTTCAGTAGACCCATAATAAATTCATAAAAGTAACCAAACTTCATGAATGTTTTTTGTGACCAACATTCAAAATAAAAGTTGTAGATATTATTAGAAACTCAAGACACCCATGACATTATGTCCACGCACGCACGCACGCACGCACGCACGCACGCACGCACGCACGCACGCACGCACGCACGCACGCACGCACGCACGCACGCACGCACGCACGCACGCACGCACGCACGCACGCACGCACGCACGCACGCACGCACGCACGCACGCACGCACGCACGCACGCACGCACGCACGCACGCACGCACGCACGCACGCACGCACGCACGCACGCACGCACGCACGCACGCACGCACGCACGCACGCACGCACGCACGCACGCACGCACGCACGCACGCACGCACGCACGCACGCACGCACGCACGCACGCACGCACGCACGCACGCACGCACGCACGCACGCACGCACGCACGCACGCACACACACACACACACACACACACACACACACACACACACACACACACACACACACACACACACACACACACACGATACCTTACTAATTTTTTTGTCCAATGCGGCCACTCCATGTCAAAAAGCTGCAGTCTAAAATGCAACATTTGTCAATATAAACTTGCATCAAATAATTATAGTTGCTTATTACTTACAGATACAAAGTCTGAGAGGCAGAAGCTAATTTGAAATTTTCATCCGGTGACAGACGTGTCCTCATCATTCAACTTATGTCACGAGTTTAACCTAATTTGTTAATAATTAAAGGGGAACTACACTTTATTTTTTTATTTTGCCTATCATTTAAAATCATTACGAGAGACAAGACAGATGTATTTGTTTTTTTTATTGCATTTTACTTGTAAATAAACGTAAATAAGAGTCCGCTTACAATGGAGTCAATGGGAAGTCCTCTATTCCAGCCATAAAGCCTTCTAAATCAGTGGTCCCAGACCTTTTTGTATCTGCGGACCGGTCAACGCTTAACAAATTGTCCCGCGGCCCGGGGGGGACAATTCGTTTTTCACGTCCCTTTTTCCTTGTCAGGAAAAAGGGACGTTTTTGTCATGAAAAAGGGAGGTTTTTGTGGTTGGTGCACTAATTGTAAGTGTATATTGTGTTTTTTATGTTGATTTAATAAAAAACATAAATAAATAAATAAAAACATTTTTTATATATATATATTTTCTTTAAATAAAAATGAGTAAAAAATTCTTCTGCGGCCCGGTGGTTGGGGACCACTGCTCTAAATAACCATCCAAAAAGTGCTAACAATACATTTTTTCAAAGCAAAAAAAACTAAACAACAAGAACCCCACCGGCTAGTTTATGATACCATTAGTGGTTTAACAAAACACATTTGTTTGACAATTGTCTGTATTTTTCACTATTACACAGTGTACGTAAACATTTTTTTAACACACCAAATAGAATGATTGGTGTTTAATAATTATTTAACAATTAACACTTCAACTTAAAGACAGCATAAGACCATTCTAGACAGTTAATAATAAATATGTTAGGGTTTTCCATACCTACCATCGATTCCTGTTGCAGTCATTTTCCTTGATCAAGTACCTTATTTTTCAGACTATAAGTCGCAGTTTTTTTCATAGTTTGGCCGGGGGTGCGACTTATGTGTGAAATTATTAACACATTACCATAAAATATCAAATAATATTATTTAGCTCATTCGTGTAAGAGACTAGAAGTATAAGATTTCAAGGGATTTAGCGATTAGGAGTGACAGATTGTTTGGTAAACATATAGCATGTTCTATATGTTATAGTTATTTGAATGACTCTTACCATAATATGTTACATCAACATACCAGGCACATTTTTATTTGGTTATTTATGCGTCATATAACATACACTTATTCAGCCTGTTGTTTACTATTCTTTATTTATTTTAAATTGCCTTTCAAATGTCTATTCTTGGTGTTGGGTTTTATCAAATAAATTTCCCCCAAAAAATGTGACTTATACTCCAGTGCGACTTATATATGTTTTTTCCTTCTTCATTATGCATTTTCGGCAGGTGCGACTTATACTCCGGTGCGACTTATACTCCGAAAAATGCGGTATGTATGATTTGTGCTGATATTGTATAGGATCCATTCAACTTAAGGCTTCAGTATTGGTACTGGAAGTGTAAACGTTTTGGACACCCCTAATTAAAACTACAGATGGAAATAAGCAGAATAATGAATCTGGTGCACACGTGGATTCTATATGAAGAATGTGAAGTGCACACTGTGCATATACTACTAACACAAAAATTGTGAATCTAGCCATGGCAAATCAGTAGTGTGTATTGAAAAGACTATAAGAAGCATTTAACCAGACATCCTTGATTGTGGTTAACAAGCATTAATTAAAACGTGCATGTTGTCAATGCAGACCTTATTCACGGTGCATCTCTCCCAGTCTCCAAACTGGCTTCCAGCAGCAGCTCCTCCAGGTCTTGTGTGCAGCTGACACTCACTATGAAAACAGTACAAACAAAACAAACACGTGAACATTTCTGCATTGAGAAACTTACATCCTGCAGTTCACAAATACCGTGTTCCATCACACAGCTGCCAGGTTTGGGGCTCTCTGTGTCGAGAAGGTGGAGAGAGAACTCTTGCTTCAGGCCGTTGGGCAGAAGTGAACCTGCGACCTCGCCCTCTTCGTCGGTCAGAACCTCGGCCAAACACTCGTCCTCGTCTGTAGAGCTTTCGTCGGTAGAGTCCTCCGGTGTGGGCGGTTTAAAGAGAATAGGCGGATCTACTTCCTGTTTAGGTCCCTTGTGCGGGTGTGGACTCTGGCTGTACTCCTCTGTTGCAGTGGATGAGTTAAGTGTGGGCTTATCGTCTTCAGTATTGTTCTGTGTCTCTGAGCCTTGCAATGCACATGGGTGCATTCTGTCTTTGGTGTTTCCGCTTGTGTCTTTCTCCTCCTCCATTAAAGGAACCTCTTTCTCCTTTTCTTCAGCAGGCTCCTCACTGGGCGACTCGGGCGGAGTGTTTGTAGTGTGGCGCGCCGCATCCTCAGGCGGCTGATTGGCTGCATCCTGTGCAGGTAAAGCTGATAAAGGCGAGGCTGGTGTCGGATGTGTGTCTAAAGTGCTGGCAATGACGTTCTGTGTGGGCGGGGGCTCTAGTGTGTGATTCAGTGTCGTATTGTGGACGTGAGGACTCTGCTTCGCAACCTCCTGCTGTGTTTGCGATGCGGGCGGCGCCTCTGCAGTGGCTGTGCTTGTTTGTAAAGTATTCAGACCGGGAGATGGGACCTCACCTATTTGCGGCTCAGGTGGGCTCTCCACCCGAGTTACCATGAAGATCTTGTGACCCCGCCCTGGACTTGAAACGGATATGCAGCGGCCGGGAGAGGGAGGGGTGCCCGGAGGGACTGAGGCGTCTGTGATGGGGATTTCAGATACAACGTTTGTTCCGGGAGAGGCAGGCGGGGGCGTGTGTTTGGACGTGGTTTCGCCCAACAATTGGACTTGAGGAGCAATCTGATTTGATGCAGAGGAGGACTTGGTGATAACCTCAACGTCCTCCTCATCCTCAGTGTCTGAGTCGGAGTCCATGTTAATTTGAGGAACCTGCGTCTCCGAGTTCGCCGCTGACTGGCTGCTCGGCTGTCCTTCACTAACTGTCCCCATGTCCTCCTCTTTGTCCCCTTGCGCCCCTGCTGCTTTGCTTTCCTCCTTCTCTTCTTCTCCTTTTCCATCTTCAGTGGCAATTTCAGCCATGGATGCCGACTGCCTCATCTTCTGATCGGTTTCCTCTTTCTCCTTGGCCAGGATAAAGTTCCTCTTGCAGCCATTCTGGATCTCAGCCAGCAGCCCACGCTGGGTCTCAATGAAGCTCTTCACCTGGGAGACAAAATACAGAAACTGACTTCAAGATCAAAAACAAACTTTTGTATCTTATTTGCTTCTGTGGTGAATTACGGGGCTTGGAAGTGTGTTGTGGAAACACACTGCATTGTGGGTCTTGCTGGAATCAGAATTACTTATTGACATGGCTGAATGCAAGACTATGTGCTTAAGTATTTTTTTTTCTTTAGGATCGTATTTTTCACAGTTTTTTTCAGTTTGGCCGGGGGTGCGACATATACTCCGGAGCGACTTGTGTGATATTATTAATATATTACTGTAAAATATTAAATAATGTTAATTTTCTAATTGGCGGAAGAGACGAAGAAAATGTCAGCAATCGTCACACACACGTCAACCAATAAGAATTCGGCGAGAGAGGGTCATGGCAGAAGTGCATTGTGGGTCATGGAATGCTAACTGCTATATGCTACTGCCGTAGCTATTAAAATGGATCATTTCATCGTTGGTGGTAACTTATAAAAACTGAGAAGGGCTGAACAAAAATGGCACCGAAAAAGATATCATGTACTGCAGATTACAAGATGGACGTAGTGAAATATGCAGCAGAAAACGACAAGAGGAAGCGGCGCATTCCTTTGGAGTTGGCAGAGTTGTTTAGAAGCGACATCGAGGAAGAAGATTTCATCGGAATTACTGATTAGGAGTGATGTTGTATATGTTATAGTTATTTGAATGACTCTTACCATAGTATGTTACGTTAACATACCAGGCACCTTCTCAGTTGGTTATTTAAGCGTCATACAACGTACACTTATTCAGCCTGTTGTTCACTATTCTTTATTTATTTTAAATTGCCTTTCAAATGTCTATTTTTGGTGTTGGATTTTATCAAATCAATTTCCCCCAAAAATGCGACTTATACTCCAATGCGACGTATATATGTTTTTTTCCTTCTTTATTATTCATTTTCGGCTGGTGCGACGTATACTCCGGAGCGACTTATACTCCGAAAAATACGGTAAATTCAAAACGTGGCGCAAACGTGCGACATCATTACCTGCCACAATCCTGGTCATGATTGCTTCAGGAAAAACAACAATTTGGGGCGATTTTTCTATTACCAACGTGAAAGCAAAGTCGAAGAAAGTAGGGTTATGAAGCTGATAAAGAGACAGCAAATACCCAGGGTAGTAGCCATGACACAATCAAACATGACTTGTAACTACGGATGATGTTCGTTAAGAAATTATCGAGTTCGAGCTAAGGGCTGGGCGATATATCGATATACAGTGGGTTTGTCTCTGTGCGATATAAAAGATGACTATACACTTCACCCTTGCTCCTGATGGGTGCTGGTTAGCGCCTTGCATGGCAGCTCCCTCCATCAGTGTGTGAATGGGTAAATGTGGAAGTAGTGTCAAAGCGCTTTGAGTACCTTGAAGGTAGAAAAGCAGTATACAAGTACAACCCATTTATCATTTATTTATTTATATTGTGATATTTTCGTATACGTTTTCACGCAGTTGCTTTTAGCTGCTGGCATTACACTACAGACTCTTCTCTCTTTTTCCTGTCTCCCCTTCTCACAGACAGTAAGCGCACCTTCTTACACACGTCACATACTGTCACGTCATACGTCACATACGTAGACGCCCTCGCCCAGCAGGGAGGTAGCAGCATGGGTAACGTTAGCTGTGATGCTAGCGGAGCCATGCGAGTGGTGATAGGAGAGAAAGAAGGTGCGAATCTGGTAACAAATGAAGGAAAAATTAATACCCAAGAAAAACAGCACGGGTTCCATCGTCTGGCGGTGGTTTGGCTTCAAGTGGGAATATGTCGAACAGACAACCGTAATTTGTCAAGTGTGGACCAAACGCGTTGCTATAAAATAGTAGCATTACTGCTAATATGTAGCATCATTTGAAACGTCACCTGCTAGAGAATGAAGAGCGCTTACTCCGCATAGCAACATCTCCGTTCGGTGCCACACGCCCACACCATCAAAATGCTGAGGTAAACTTCCACATCAACGCCGTATGAAAAAACTAGTCAACAACAGAATTTAATAACGTCTGTAGTAACCTACCACATAGCGAAGGACGAATACTATTTAATTTCCTATTATGCAGCTCATTTTTATTTGACACTTAAAATGTCTCTGACAATCTTGCACTTTCTGTTTTGGAAATGACATGAACGTTTGTGCCACTGCTTAATTGTTCAATAAATACAGTTTTGGGCAATTGACATAGTTGTCATTTCCCTCTCTGCATGAAAGTTTAAAATGAGCATGTATTAATGAAGTATGAAGAAGAATGTTTGAATGTAGACACATAGAATCATCATACTGCTGTGATTATATGCATCAAATGTTCATTCAAGGCCAAGGCAGAATATCGAAATATATATCATGTATCGCGATATGATCTAAAAATATCGAGATTTTTAAAAAAGGCCATATTGCCCAGCCTTAGTTCGAGCCCATTATTGAATCCTCTAATTCAGGGGTGTCAAACTCAAATACAGAGTGGGCCAAAATTTTAAACGGAACAAAGCCGCGGGCCAAGGTTGAACAAATTAACCTTTTAATAGGAACCCAAACAAGTTTTGCATTAAATATTGAACAAGCAAGGCTTATATAACTTTAGTGACATGCAAAATCCAGTTTCAAATAATAGTAATAATAATCTAAAAAAATATCAATGGCATATCAAATAAAATTTACATAAAAAGGTAATGCCTTTTTTTCTATTTGCAATCTTCTGAGGTAAATATAAACATTTTTCCACAGGCTAATAGTACATTTGAAAATAAAATAACAGTAATGAATGAACCAATCATTCAAGCCTTGAAGTAGCACGAGAAAATGCATGAATAAAACGTTAATCATTGGTCAGTTTGCTGGAAGTTTCCCGGAAGAGTTAGTGCTGCAAGGGGTTCTGGATATTTGTTCTGTTGTGTTACGGTGCAGATGTTCACTTGAAATGTGTTTGTCATTCTTGTTTGGTGTGGGTTCACAGTGTGGCGCATATTTGTAACAGTGCTAAAGTTGTTTATACGGCCACCCTCAGTGTGACCTGTATGGCTGTTGACCAAGTATGCGTTGCATTCACTTGTGTGTGTGTGTGTGTGTGTGTAAAAGCCACAAATATTATGTAACACGCTGTTAGTATGGAGGAAAAGCGGATGTGACGACAGGTTGTAGAGAACGCTAAAGGCAGTGCCTTAAATGCAAGCCCCCAATATAGTTGTCCTGGTGGAAATCGGTAGAAATTCGGGAGAATGGTTGCCCCGGGAGATTTTCGGGAGGGGCACTAAACTTCGGGAGTCTACCGGGAAAATTAGGAGGGTTGGCAAGTATGAGTATTAGCGGTGAATGCGGTGTTACAGCTGCACTGACGCTGTATAACACCGGCGGGCCAGTTCTAATGCTAAATTGATATTGCCTCAAGAGCCAAATTAAATTACACGGCGGGCCAGAGTTTGACACCCATGCTCTAATTGAACCGATTCCTTGTTGAATCTCTTATCGAATCCAGATAGGTTGTTGTGTGTGCACTGAGTTCTAAAAGCCATAGATATTATATGACTGGGCCGGCACGCTGTTTATATGGAAGAAAGCGGACGTGACTGAAGACAGCATGCGGCTGTTATAGAGTGAAGGTTTCCGGTAAGAGAGGACGCTAAAGGCACACCCCCAGTGAGCATGTAGTGCTGCTATGTGCGTTGTAAATAAAAACATTGCCGACAAACACATCACCAACATGAACGAAGGTGCTGCTCACTTTCGACATCCCGGGGAAGCACATTGGAGAAGAAGGGGACCAGCACGGTAGCGAATCGATACGCACAACGGTGCAAGAGAAGTCGGCTTTTACTGTTGTTTCAGCTTGCTATGCTAATGGACAACGAGACTGACTTTGAAAATGAGGGGAGGGAATCTGGCGTGTTTGATGGAGAACTTGCCCAGCTGTTCATTTCGGACACAGAAGATGAGGACTTTGATGGATTTGTAGATGAGGATTGATCAAAAAATAATGCGAGTACATTGATAAATGCTTCAATATAGCACAACCCAACTCAGCTTTGCTCCTGCTGCCTTTTTAAAACAGCGTCCATGCATGCTAGTGTATGTTTTAAGATAGCATATGTTTAAAAGGGAACATTATCACCAGACCTATGTAAGCGTCAATATATACCTTGATGGTGCAGAAAAAAGACCATATATTTTTTTAACCGATTTCCGAACTCTAAATGGGTGAATTTTGGCAAATTAAAGCCTTCTGTTTATCGCTCTTTTTGCGACGACGTCAGAACGTGACGTCTCCGAGGTAACACAGCCGCCATTTTCATTTTCAACACATTACAAACACCGGGTCACAGCTCTGTTATTTTCCGTTTTTTCGACTATTTTTTGGAACTTTGGAGACATCATGCCTCGTTGGTGTGTTGTCGGAGGGTGTAACAACACTAACAGGGAGGGATTCAAGTTGCACCACTGGCCCGTAGATGCGAAAGTGTCTGCCGCCAGACCCCCATTGAATGTGCCAAAGTGTGTCCACATTTAACCGGCGATGACAGACATGACACAGAGATGTATGGATAACCTGCAGATGCATTTGCAACGATAAAGTCAATAAATTCACAAAGGTGAGTTTTGTTGATGTTGACTGCCAGCTAATCGATGTTAACACGCTACGCTAATCGATGCTAACATGCTATTTACCGGCGGTGCTGAAGCAGACATGGCACAGAGATGTATGGATAACCTGTAGATTCATTTGCAACTATATTACGTTTACTTCCACCCACATTTAATGCGAAAAAAACACTTACAAATCGACGGATTTAAGTTGCTCCAGTGTCACGAGATGCGAAAGTCCTGATCGTTTGGTCCGCACATTTTACCGGCGAGGCTAACGCAGCTATTCGGCCATGCTATGGCTATGAATAGCGTCAATAGCTCTTCGCTCAATAGCTTCAGTTTCTTCTTCAATACTTTCATACTCCAACCATCCGTTTCAATACATGCGTAATCTGTTAAATCGCTTAAGTCGCTGAAATCCGAGTCTGAATCCGAGCTAATGGCGCTATATCTTGCTGTGGTATTCGCCGTTGTTTGTTTACATTGGCAGCACTGTATGACGTCACAGGGAAATGGATAGTCGCATCGCAAATAGCGAAATTCAAGCACTTTAAAGCTTCTTTTAGGGATATTCGGGGACCGGTAAAATTTTGAAAAAAACTTCAAAAAATACAAGCCACTGGGAACTGATTTTTATTGTTTTTAACCCTTTTGAAATTGTGATAATGTTCCCCTGTAACCAAGCCTGTGCCCAAAAATACGCTGCGCCTTATTTATGCGTTAAAAACAGAAATAGCACCCGTAACTGACACGGCGCTTTTTATTACAGTGCGCCCTATAGTCGCAAAAATACGGTATAGTGGCTTCGATAACGAGAACCGGTTCTCAAAAAGGGATTCGAATTCATGGAATCGGTTCTTTTCTTGTCGAAAAATCGGGAGAAGCGGTTTCAAACGTCATCCCTACTTTTAACACTTCCGCCATCCTAGTCACTGCTGTTGTGTCCTTGGGCAAGACACTTTACCCACCTGCTCCCAGTGCCACCCACACTGGTTTAAATGTAACTTAGATATTGGGTTTCACTATGTAAAAGCGCTATATAAAAATAATTCACTTTAACGCGGTATAGCTCGGTTGGTAGAGCGGCCGTGCCAGCAACTTGAAGGTTGCAGGTTCAATCCCCGCTTCCGCCATCCTAGTCAATGCTGTTGTGTCCTTGGGCAAGACACTTTACCCACCTGCTCCCAGTGCCACCCACACTGGATTAAATGTAACTTAGATATTGGGTTTCACTATGTAAAGCGCCTTGAGTCACTTGAGGAAAAAGCGCTATATAAATATAATTCACTTCACTTCACAATCAACATATTGTCCCCTTTAAGAGAGGAGCATGAAATCCACCACGACTGTACATTAGTGTTACACAATGTTTGTGGCATTGTAATATGTCAATTGAAGAGCAGATGCTCACTGTTTCTTTCTTGGGCTCCCGGTCCAGGTCAAGGCGCAGAAGAGATGTGTTGACTTTAATGGCGAGCGATAATGCCATAAGTCCACCAGTCTTGATCTCATTTTCTCTGAGGTCCAAGCGCAGCAGCCTAGGGCTCTCGGCTATAAATTCGGCCACCGCCACAGCGCCTACATTGGACACGACAGAAAGAAGCAAAAGGTTAAAAAAAATGCACCATAAGCTAACATGATGAAAAAAAAAAAGCCACAATCTGTTACCTTCACAAGACAGCTTGGTGGAGGCGAGGCCTAGTCTCAGCACAGAGCGGTTGGCAATCAATCCGTCCTTCAGCTTGTGGATGCCCTCATTACCCACTGAGTTGTGGCCCAGGTTCAGTGTCTCCAAACTCTGGGTGCAAGGCTGTGAAAAAAAAAGGAGGTTTAACACCACAGAGAACGCATGAACAGATTGGTTTTAGCAACATGAGTATACAGTCACAGGAATGTCATTTGTTTACAATCGACCCAAGCTTTAGCTGCTATTCTTTTTTTGACAGCCTAAGGGTGCAGTATGGAAATGTTGTTTTGTCAGACGTATTCCTTTCCTCACTGAAGAACTAGCTGGGTCTTTCCTTTTAAATTCACTGATGCAGTCTAATCAGGACAGCAAACTACTGAATGGATAAACAAGCAGAACACTGTTTATGATGCTCTGAAAAACTGACATTTAACAGTTGTCTAAGTTCAGTTCCGCATTAATTGGCTTTAAACTGTAAATAATCTTTTTTTTTACAGTGACGTGAATAAAAAGTGGTTTGACGGCGCCAATTACAGGCGAAAAAAACGATGTAATCACACAAGATTTCCAAGCAGGAAGATGGTTTAATATGTGATGATGTGTAACTGCACGTTTTTTAATATACTGTATAATGTATGCCTGCAATCGTTTCTTAATGCGCAAAACTGATTTTAAAATGTTAGAAAAATCATGTATATACAGGTGCTGGTCATATTATTAGAATATCATGAAAACATTGATTTAGTTCATTAATTCCATTTAGAAAGTCAAACTTGTAGAATATATACATTCATTCCAAACAGACTGATACATTTCAAGTGTTTTTTGCCAAAAAGGAGATGATTATAGCTGACAACCAATGAAAATCCTAAATTCAACATCTCAGAAAATTAGAATATGGTGAAAAGGTCAGATATTGAAGACACCTGGTGCCACACTCTAGTTAGCTAACTAACTCAAAACACCTGGAAAAGCCTTTAAATGGTCTCTCGTTTTGATTCTGTATGACACACAATCATGGGGAAGACTGCTGACCTGACAACTGTCCAAAAGATGACCATGGATACTTTAAAGAAGGAGGGCAAGACACAAAAGGTCATTGCCAAAGAGGTTGGATGTTCCCAGATCTCTATGTCCAAGTATATTAATAGAGGGGCGAAGGAAAGATAAAGATGTGGTAGAAAAAAGTGTACAAGCAAGAGGGATAACTGCGCCCTGGAGAGGATTGTCAAACAAAACCGATTCAAAAATGTGGGGAAGATCCACAAAGAGTGGACTGCAGCTGGAGTCAGTGCTTCAAGAACCACCACGCACCGACGTATGCAAGATATGGGCTTCAGCTGTCGCATTCCTTGTGTAAAGCCACTCTTGAATAAGAGACAACGTCAAAAGCGTCTCGCCTGGGCTCAAGACAAAAAGGACTGGACTGCTGCTGAGTGGTCCAAAGTTATGTTTTCAGATGAAAGTAAATTTTG
Source organism: Nerophis ophidion (assembly GCF_033978795.1). Taxonomy (NCBI): domain Eukaryota; kingdom Metazoa; phylum Chordata; class Actinopteri; order Syngnathiformes; family Syngnathidae; genus Nerophis; species Nerophis ophidion. The sequence continues at coordinate 7,925,331 of NC_084628.1, read as the reverse complement.
TATCTCCTTTGGAAATCAAGGTCCCATAGTCTGGAGTAAGACAGGAGAGGCACAGAATCCACGTTGCCTGAAGTCCAGGGTCAAATTTCCACAATCGGTAATCGTCTGGGGTGCCATGTCATCTGCTGGTGTTGGTCCACTGTATTTCCTGAGGTCTAGGGTCAATGCAGCAGTCTACCAGGAAGTTTTAAAACACTTTATGCTGCCTGCCGCGGACCAATTTTATGGAGGTGAAGATTTCATTTTCCAACATGACTTGGCACCTGCACACAGTGCAAAACCTGGTTGAAGGACCATGGTATCCCTGTTCTTGATCGGCCTGCAAACTCACCTGACCTTAACTCCATAGAAAACCTATGGGGTATTGTGAAGTAGAAGATGCGAGATGCCAGACCCAACAATGCTGAAGAGCTGAAGGCCACTATTAAAGCAACCTGGGCTCTCATAACACCTGAGGAGTGCAACAGACTGGTGGACTCCATGCCACGCCGTATTGCTGCAGCAATTCAGGCAAAAGGAGCTGCAAATAAGTATTGATTGCCGTACATGCTGAAACTTTCCATGTTCATACTTTTCAGTTGGCCCACATTTCTAAAAAATAATTTTTGGTACTAGTCGCAACTAATATTCTAATTTTCTGAGATACTGAATTTGGAATTTTCAGTAATTGTCAATACTAATCATCAAAATTTAAAGAAATAAACATTTCATATATATCACTATGTGTGTAATGAATTGATATAATATGTAAGTTTCACGTTCTGAATATAATTACTGAAATAAATAAACTTTTTCATGATATTCTAATAATATGAACAGCACCTGTATATTATCACAACTTTAGTATGCTTAAAATCCATTGCTATAGTTATTAGTTATTGTGCTCAAGCTGCATTTTTTCTATCTGTGCAAGGACAACACTTCTTGTCTGAAGGGTGGCCTCAACCGCAGATGTTATCTTTTTTTTTAGCCCGCTAACTGCAAAGGACCTCAAGGATCTCAACGAAGTTAAGATGACAGCACGCAGACGGAGCCGAAACAATGAAATCACTAGGCCCAGCACATTCCGTCACATATTGTGCGTACAGGACCTGCTTTACATAATATATGTGACCACTCCTTTTAGAGGCGGCCTCAGTGATGTTGACTATTGAACTCTTGAATAAATAGAGGAATGCGGGAGGTGAACCTTAGAGCGTAGGGCGAGACTGTGACTAAGTGTGCAGCTCCATGCGTTCTCCTCATGAGCTAAATTGAACTCCGTCCCTGCATGATTCCTTGCTTCTTATCTGTTTAAAGGCCTACTGAAACCCACTACTACCGACCACGCAGTCTGATAGTTTATATATCAACGATGAAATATTAACATTGCAACACATGCCAATACGGCCGGTTTAGTTAACTAAATTACAATTTTAAATTTCCCGCGGAGTTTCCTGTTGAAATTCGTCCTGGAATGATGATGCGTTTGATGACGTGTGTTTGTGACGTAATTGGTTGGAGGGGACATATTAGCCCAGCACCACTTACGACTAAAAGTTGTCTTTTTTCATCGCGCAATTACACAGTATTTTGGACATCTGTGTTGCTGAATCTTTTGCAATTTGTTCAATTAATAATGGAGAAGTCAAAGTAGAAAGATGGAGGTGGGAAGCTTTTAGCTTTTAGCCACACAAACACACAGTGTTTCCTTGTTTAAAATTCCCGGAGGTGAAGCTTTACTATGGATCAGAGCGGTCAAGCGAACATGAATCCCGACTACATCTCAACCGGCAGTTTTCGATGAGAAAATTGTGGTAATAAGTCACTTCTTACCGGAAATCAGCGGAGCTTCTGTCCTGCTACAGCTTCTTCGTGACTTCCCTCAACACACCCGTGGCCACACTCCTCCGACTATCAGGTACTATTTAACTCATTAAAACACTAGCAACACAATAGGCAGATAAGGGATTTCCCAGAATTATCCTAGTAAATGTGTCTAAAAACATCTGAATTGCTCTCACTGCAATCGCCTTTTTTTTCTTCTAGTCCTTCACTCTAAATTTCCTCATCCACTAATCTTTCATCCTCGCTCAAATTAATGGGGAAATTGTCGCTTTCTCGGTCCGAATAGCTCTCACTGCTGGAGGCTTACATTATAAACAATGTGAGGATGTGAGGAGCCCTACAAACCGTGACGTCACGCGCACATTGTCTGCTACTTCCGGTACAGGCAAGGCTTTTTTATTAGCGACCTAAAGTTGCGAACTTTATCGTCGATGTTCTCTACTAAATCCTTTCAGCAAAAATATGGCAATATTGCGAAATGATCAAGCATGACATATAGAATGGACCTGCTATCCCCGTTTCAATAAGAAAATCTAATTTCAGTAGGCCTTTAATGGAGGTCATCAGTGTTTGAATCTGACATTAAACAATTGTGAAAGACATATTATATAGTGTTTACAGTATCAAAAAATAAACATGTTTAAGGCATTTTAAGGCTGCGTCCATTTTCCGCAGCATTTTGTCATTCTCAGGCAGTTATGGAATGCAACAGCCACAAATAGTTGCTATCTATTGTAGAACAATTAGCTCCCTATGAGAATGATGTGGTGACTCAGCAAAACAAAGTAGTCTGAACTCAACTTTTATTGTCGGATTTTCTTAAACAAATGTGGTTGAATAACTACACTCCCACAACTTTGTGTGTGTACATACTAGTGCAGCAGCAAGATAACCCATGCCGTTGTGTGTGAGCTGGTTGTTCCATAGCACCAAAGTGACGAGGCCTTTCCTCTGCTCTTTTAGTCCTTCACACACGTAAGCCAAACCTGTGACACACACACACACAGTCAGTTTCCTGTTGAATCCACCAAAATATCATTAGCAGCAGCTGATGTGCATCAACTTGAGACAGAATTATATAAAGTGATTTCGTAGCACGATGCTCTGCTTCTGAATACAGAGATAAATGGGGGTAATAACAATGAGAAAGAGGTCCATTCAAAAGAGATTACTCTCAACATTTTCTGACAAAAATAACTCGGCAATGTTGTTCAGACACAATGGTGAACATTACGTCATCAGCATTCATATTTTTCCTAAAGAACTGCCGTTTCAACACAACTTGAAGCTGAGAGATAAGTGTATGTGTGTGTGTGCTTTACTGTTACACAAGCGGAGATTAAAATAAAAAATGAAAAAAAAAAAACGTGGGTGGGAAAGAGTTGGATGCTCATGATGAGTCTGTTTGGTATTCACAAGTGTAAAAAAGCAGATACTGGAATGTTTTGCCAACATGTAAATATTTAGCCTAAAATTTTACAAAAAAACCAGAAGGCTGAAAATTGTCATCGTTCTACACATAAATATTACAATAAAGATGGTACTTGATGCGCCTTTGACCCCGTTTCCTTGTGATCATCATGACTCGGGATGTGACGATCGATCTGCCACTGATCAGTATCGGCCAATTTTCGCGGAAAAAGTATGCGAGCGCCATTGCCGATCCCCTCAGGCTGACACTGGATCTTATCTTTAGTCTGCAGTCTGACAAACAGCGAATTATATGTCTTTATACACAGTGTGGAGCCGCTCCTCTAAACCAGTGGTTCTCAACCTTTTTTCAGTGATGTACCCCCTGCGAACATTTTTTTATGTCAAGTACCCCCTAATCAGAGCAAAGCATTTTTGGTTGAAAAAAAGAGATAAAGAAGTAAAATACAGCACTATGTCATCAGTTTCTGATTTATTAAATTGTATAAGAGTGCAAAACATTGCTCATTTGTAGTGGTCTTTCTTGAACTATTTGGAAAAAAAGATATAAAAATAACTAAAAACTTGTTGAAAAATAAACATGTGATTCAATTATAAATCAATCAATCAATCAATGTTTATTTATATAGCCCCAAATCACAAATGTCTCAAAGGACTGCACAAATCATTACGACTACAACATCCTCGGAAGAACCCACAAAAGGGCAAGGAAAACTCACACCCAGTGGGCAGGGAGAATTCACATCCAGTGGGACGCCAGTGACAATGCTGACTATGAGAAACCTTGGAGAGGACCTCAGATGTGGGCAACCCCCCCCCTCTAGGGGACCGAAAGCAATAAAGATTTCTACACATAGAAGTAATCATCAACTTAAAGTGCCCTCTTTGGGGTTTGTAATAGAGATCCATCTGGATTCATGAACTTAATTCTAAACATTTCTTCACAAAAAAAATAAATCTTTATCATCAATATTTATGGAACATGTCCACAAAAAATCTAGCTGTCAACACTGAATAATGCATTGTTGCATTTCTATTTGCAGTTTATGAACATAATTCATATTTTGTTGAACTATTATTCAATAAATATATTTATAAAGGATTTTTGAATTGTTGCTATTTTTAGAATATTTTCAAAAAATCTCACGTACCCCTTAGTACTCATTCAAGTACCCCCATTTTGGAACCACTGCTCTAAACTAATACTAATCACCTCCATTACGGGAGATACTATGCAATTCTTTGCATCTTTTTCACCATTATCACTGGAGGACGAGGCAGCGTGAAAGAGAATAAGAAACTAGTTTAAATATTGTGTTTATTTTGTTAAACTATCAATAGCACCCACCATAAATAAGTTAAAAAGTGTTATTTGTATCGGTATCGGCCAATCTCACTCATGGATGATTGGTATCAGAACCGGCAGCACAAAACTCTGATCGGAACATCTCCAGTCATAAGTATTTGAGAGAAAGCATTAGTTTTGTGGTGTCTACCTGAGTCCAGGATGTGGTTGTTGCGCAGGTCCAGAATTTGAATGTTGTAGTTGAACTTGAGCAGGTTGCCAAGCTGGGCTGAATCCTGCAGGCCATTGAGCTTGTTGTCTGCCAGATACAACTCCCGCAAGTTCATGTTCATCTTCAGGGCCGTTGCTGGACAGTAAATGAATATTAGAATGAATGCAAATATACACAGTATGTTTATAGGTCGGGTCAATTCATTATTGCTACTGTGACTGAATAGAGGAGGCCGTGCTTACCCAGCAACATGAGCGGTCGCCCCGACAGCCCGGCGTTCTCCAGATGGAGGACTGCCAGGCTGCCACTGATCCTGAGCGCTCGAGCCACAAAGGGAGCCGAGTGGTCCAGCAGAGGAGTGTTTCTCGCATCCAGATACTGGAGCGAGCTCGTCTGTCACACGCAAAATAAATGAATTATCTTACTGCCTGCAAAACATCCATTGCCATCACTCCATGAAATGAAAACAAGCAATTTGGAGATGGTGTGAAGACAGATTTTTTTTCCATTTACGTCATTTAAGCATACTCATGAAAGGAAATCATCTCTACATTTAATTAGGTAGACATGCACAACATTAGAGTTAATGTACAGTTAATCAATACCTCTGACAGTGAAGCAAAACAAACCATTATACAGTAATTGTATCGCCATTACAAAACATAGTAGTACTAATAATATTCTCACACGACTGTGACTATGCTCATGAGATACTAATAGTTTTAAGGGCTGTAAGATCCCAATCCGTGCTTATTTCTCCTGGCATTCACGCGAACACGCATCAATTGAATAGTTGTTCTCTCATCTGGAATCATTCCACCGCAAACATCAAAACAGCCAGTGTGAAATATGCTTTTGCAACACTGTTAAACACTTAAGCTCCTGCTCAAAATACACAGTTCCCTTACGTCTTTTTTCACTCCTGCTTGAAAGGTGGTCCTCAACAACCACAATGCACAGCGTCAAGCATCCTCTAGCTGTTTATGATTACCGAAAAAGTGCATTCAGGTTTGGTTTGATTAAAAAGAAAAAAAAGGTGCGATTTGTTAAGTGTGAATGCAATCGTATCAAGTTGACCGACATCGCTTGAGAGATGGGTCTCAGGCCGCGTTCAAGTTAGCTATGGTTTGGTTTGGTTCACTTGAGGTCAAATGAAAACGGTACGTGGACCACAGAGACGAACCAGTGTTAAAATGATAGCAAATAACATGCAGAAATTAGAAATATTTGAGAGAAAATGTGTGTGCAACAATAGCGCCTTTTAGTTTAGAACAGGGGTCTCAGACACGCGGCCCGCGTTACGTTATTTTGCGGCCCCCACCTTAATATGAAAGTTTAATTTTAGCGCGGCCCGCAAGTTTTATATGAATGGTGCTTGACAGCGTTGTGTTATTTGGGTCCAAAATGGCTCCGTCAACGTTCTGGGTTGCCTACCCCTGCCTTAGTGGAAAAGCGGCAAAAGAGTGAAAGCGACAGAAACGTTGCCGTGGAGACAAGGGTTTCCTTACGTGCCTGGGTGCAGTCACACCGCGACACCTGTCCGTCAGTAAAAACAGTCCCCGATAACCTGGACCAATTCAAACCGTTATTTTTTTTTTTTTTATTGATTATTTTGCATTGCCTCACACGATGTACACTACATATAGTTCTATATGACGCCGGGTAACACTCCAGGAGCCGTCACTTTTTTGCGCTCGCTATCCCGGTACTTTACCGGCTATTATCCACCAACCGCCGTGTTGCTGTAGGGAGGAAAAGCGGAACGACACACATTGCGGAAATAGCATTATTCCCCGTGCGTCGGGTAAATACAAATATATTCCACAACCCCTAACATGTCTTTTATCAAAGCCTGCAGTGAAAAAAAGGGTTAGTGATGTGCAAAGACAATTCCAGGAAAAGTGGGAGATGCAATATTTCTTTGTTGAGGACAGCGGTACCCCGACGTGTCTTATTTGCACAGAGAAAGTTGGGGTGCACAAGGAATACAATTTGAAACGTCATTACACAACTCGACATGCTGAGGAGTATGCAACATTTTTTTTAAGAAATCTTTTCGAGCGGCCCAGCTTCACCCAGACTCTGTGTCCAGTGGCCCCCAGGTAAATTGAGTTTGAGACCCCTGGTTTAGAAGCTGTTAATGATATACAGTAGATCTATGCTGGTAAACGTAGCAGAATATAAAAACAAACCATAACAGAACAGACGGCATTTTGGCATTCTAATATTTAAGTCAAGTTCATTTAAGTCCTTACTTTATGTACATGTTCTTTACTGCACAGCCTTTGGTCCCAGGACATAAATACCAGTGTGAATGCTAACGGCACCAAAGTGTGCAACAACTAAAAAAAAGTAGCAGTTACTTTTTTTTATCATGTACTTTATACAATGTTGCGACTAATTAATGGCTTTTTCCCGTGTGACGGAGCATGTCCGTCCTTGAAGGGCAGCAACACATTCACACACACACACGCAACCACGTACCCACACTTGGCTTTTAATCCCTCCCACGTCTACCCTGCCATCAAGGACCTTATATTAGGAACACCAGTACAGTACAACAGTACATACAGTACAGAAGAACCTTAATTTAACGAAGCCCTTTTTCGGTGAACTTTTCGAGTGAGTCAAAAGTGCTGCCGTGTGCAACCCATGTCTCTGTGTAGGAACACATCATTCAGTCATTCATTTTGTCTCCTGCCTGCAGACAAAAAGCAGGGCACAGCTTTTGGGCTGGTGGAGCCCTCCACGTCACTTGCTGCCCAGAACACCATTCGCCACTTTCCAGCGCTTTAGCCTGTGTGCTGTCTGTGTGTTTTTTTGGCTTTTGACAGGTTTTGTCCACTTTGCTAACTCAATGTGAGGCCCAAAAAGACAACAGACCAGTGTGGAAAGTAGGAGGTTATCGTTGAGGAGTTAAAACAAAGACTATTTGCAAGGAGTATGGAAGAATCGACAAAGCAGGTTTCGTACAACAGCACATTTTAATTGTGTTGAGACCAAACTTTTCTGGAAAAATATGCCAAAGCAGACCTTTTTGGAAGCAATTACTCTTATTTAGTGGCGCCTCAAGAACTCCTCTTCTCTCCCTGTTTATGCTTCTTTCTATTTAATTGGTATTTGTGCCCTGTTAATATGAGTGGATTTCACTTTTTTAAATGTTGATTATTGTAGCAATATGGCTGTTAAAATTAAAGATATTTGTGATTTATGATCATTTGTGAGGGCGCCAAAAATTATTCTGTGTGTGTGCACGCCTGCAGCGTATACAGGACAGTTCAGTTGTTTTAATAAAGAGAACGTTGATCCATCCCCCTTATGTTTGTTTGATATACAGTAATGCAGTGGTTCTCAAACGGGGGTACGCGTACTCCTGGGGGTACTTGAAGGTATGCCAAGGGGTACGTGAGATTTTTTTTAAATATTCTAAAAATATGAGCAAGTCAAAAATCCTTTATAAATATATTGAATACTACTTCAACAAAATATGAATGTAAGTTCATAAACTGTGGAAAAAAAATACAACAATCCAATATTCAGTGTTGACAGCAAGATGTTTTGTGGACATGTTCCACAAATATTGATGTTAAAGATTTCTTTTTTTGGGGAAGAAATGTTTGGAATTAAGTTCATGAATCCAGATGGATCTCTATTGCAATCCCCAAAGAGGGCACTTTAAGTTGATGATTACTTCTATGTGTAGAAATCTTTATTTATAATTGAATCACTTGTTTATTTTTCAACAAGTTTTTAGTTATTTTTATATATTTTTTTCCAAACAGTTCAAGAAAGACCACTACAAATGAGCAATATTTTGCACTGTTATACAATTTAATAAATCAGAAACTGATGACATAGTGCTGTATTTTACTTCTTTATCTCTTTTTTTTCAACCAAAAATGTTTTGCTCTGATTAGGGGGTACTTGAATAAAAAAATGTTCAAAGGGGGTACATCAGTGAAAAAAGGTTGAGAACCACCTTTGTAGAGGACGTTAAAGGCAGTGCAGTCACGGCAGCCCTTAATAATGTCGGCCGGGTGAAAATTGGGACAAATTCGGGAGAAGGGTTCCACCGGTAGATTGTCGGGAGGTGCACTGAAATTCAGGAGTCTCCCGGAAAAATCGTGAAGGTTGGCAAGTATGTTGCTAGGGCGGGAAAGCCATTCATAGAAGGTGAATTCATTAAAAAGTGCATGTTAGATTTTTTTAAGAAATATTTTCTTGCGGCCCAGCCTCACCCAATTTCTGCATCCAGTGGCCCCCAGGTAAATTGAGTTTGAGACCCCTGTTTTAAATGCTTACTTGCATTATTATTATATGTTATGATTACATTACATCAACACTATAGTTTTTATCGATTATTTCTTCAGTTAAATCACAGTGTTACAAGCACTGTATCTTGTTAAAATTGTGAATAAACACAAGCACCTGTGTAAATATTTCAGATTTGCGCCTAATATATGACGTACACAACAGAATTTGTCCAAAAAATAGGTGGGTGCGACTTAAAAACAGGTGTGCTCTGAAGCCTACAGTACCATTAAAAAAAAAGTCCCTTCCGGGAAACAATGTTGGTTCTCACCTTTCTCATCATATGAGCGGCGGCTTGCCATCCTCGCGTGCCGATGTGTTTATTGAACGAGATGTTGAGATGCGTGGCAGACTCGTAATATTCGATCATGTCAAACAGAGCCGAGGCACCCTGAGAAACAGCAAAAGAGAAGAAAGACTATTAGTCACTATCCATCAAATGTGTAAAGTAGTAACTGGTTGTTAGGGATATGGTAATCTTCAGCAATATTTTTTCCAATGTGAAATAAATACGTTTAACATTCGTTCAATTTATTTTGCATTGTCGTTATATCTGGAAGCGATGTAGACAGACTTGGGTTTCACTACTTTGCACCAGCCAGCAGAGGGCACAAGTAATTCAGACCTAAATAAGCTTGCTGCCCAAATGGATGCTAGAGGGAAAAAATGGTAAGTGAACCATGTCCCAATATGAAGTGAATTCTATTTATTTATCCATCCATCCATTTTCTAGTTGGCAGAGTTGTTTAGAAACGACATCGAGGAAGAAGATTTCATGGGATTTATCGATTAGGAGTGACAGATTGTTTGGTAAACATACAGCATGTTCTATATGTTATAGTTATTTGAATGACTCTTACCATAATACAGTGGTTCTTAACCTTGTAGGAGGTACCGAACCCCACTAGTTTCATATTAGCATTTGCAGAACCCTTCGTTAGTGAAAAGTAAAATGTGTGGGGTTTTTTTTTTCAAATTCAAGACAAAGTTATATATTTTTGGTAACACTTTATTAAGGGGAACATATTTTAAGTAACATAGACTTAATTTAGAGTTATTTGGACACTCGGGGAACATATTCTAAGTAATAAAGACTTAATTTAGAGTTATTGGGACACTCAGGGAACATATTCTAAGAAACAAAGACATAATTTTGAGTTATTGGGACACTCAGAGAACATATTCTAAGAAACAAAGACTTAATTTTGAGTTATTGGGACACTCAGAGAACATATTTTAAGAAACAAAAACTTAATTTAGAGTTATTTGGATTTGATTGATTGATTGATTGAAGCTTTTATTAGTAGATTGCACAGTTCAGTATATATTCCGTACAATTGACCACTAAATGGTAACACCCGAATAGGTTTTTAACTTGTTTAAGTCGGGGTCCACGTTAATCAATTCATGAACACTCAGGAAACATATTCTAAGTAATAAAGACTTCCTTTAGAGTTATTTGGACACTCGGGGAACATATTCTAAGTAATAAAGACTTCCTTTAGAGTTATTTGGACACCAGGGGAACATATTCTAAGTAACAAAGACTTAATTTAGAGTTATTTGGACACTCGGGGAACATATTCTAAGTAATAAAGACTTAATTTAGAGTTACTTGGACACTAGAGGAACATATTCTAAGTTACAAAGACTTAATTTAGAGTTATTTGGCTAGGGTTAGGGTCAGGGTTAGAGGGTTAGGGTTATAATAAGGACATGCCGAATAAGGCATTAATAAGTACTTAATAATGACTAGTTAAGATCCAATATGTTACTAATTTGCATGTTAATAAGAAACTAAATAATGCTGAATATGTTCCCCCTACTAAAGTGTTACCATGTTTTTTTTTTACTGGCGCACAAAATGAACCGTGCATGAACATCACCTTGTTCAAACAACGAAACCAACTCAGTGCGTAAACTCACAACAAATTACACACCTGCAAATCAGTCAACTGTTGCCGGATCCGTAATACGCCGATAGGGAGAAGGTTGTATTTACACGATGAGTTGGGTGTGTTTTGACTTCCACCGAACCCCTGAGGCCGACTCACTGAACCCCTAGGGTTCGATCGAACTCAGGTTAAGAACCACTGACATAATATGTCACGTAAACATGGGTTCGGTCCTTGGCCCTGTACTCTTCAGCATCTACATGCTGCCGCTAGGTGACGTCATACGCAAATACGGTATTAGCTTTCACTGTTATGCTGATGACACCCAACTTTACATGCCCCTAAAGCTGACCAACACGCCGGACTGTAGTCAGTTGGAAGCGTGTCTTAATGAAATTAAACAATGGATGTCCGCTAACTTCTTGCAACTTAATGCCAAAAAAACGGAAATGCTGATTATCGGTCCTGCTAGACACCGACCTCTTTTTAATAATACAACTTTAACATTTGACAACCAAATAATAAAACAAGGTGACTCTGTAAAAAATCTGGGTATTATCTTCGACCCAACTCTCTCCTTTGAGTCACACATTAAAAGCGTTACTAAAACGGCCTTCTTTCATCTCCGTAATATCGCTAAAATTCGCTCCATTTTGTCCACTAAAGACGCCGAGATCATTATCCATGCGTTTGTTACGTCTCGTCTCGATTACTGTAACGTATTATTTTCGGGTCTCCCCATGTCTAGCATTAAAAGATTACAGTTGGTACAAAATGCGGCTGCTAGACTTTTGACAAGAACAAGAAAGTTTGATCATATTACGCCTGTACTGGCTCACCTGCACTGGCTTCCTGTGCACTTAAGATGTGACTTTAAGGTTTTACTACTTACGTATAAAATACTACACGGTTTAGCTCCAGCCTATCTTGCCGATTGTATTGTACCATATGTCCCGGCAAGAAATCTGCGTTCAAAAGACTCCGGCTTATTAGTGATTCCTAGAGCTCAAAAAAAGTCTGCGGGCTATAGAGCGTTTTCCGTTCGGGCTCCAGTACTCTGGAATGCCCTCCCGGTAACAGTTCGAGATGCTACCTCAGTAGAAGCATTTAAGTCTCATCTTAAAACTCATCTGTATACTCTAGCCTTTAAATAGACCTCCTTTTTAGACCAGTTGATCTGCCGCTTCTTTTCTTTCTCCTATGTCCCCCCCTCCCTTGTGGAGGGGGTCCGGTCCGATGACCATGGATGAAGTACTGACTGTCCAGAGTCGAGACCCAGGATGGACCGCTCGTCGGGACCCAGGATGGACCGCTCGCCTGTATCGGTTGGGGACATCTCTACGCTGCTGATCCGCTTGAGATGGTTTCCTGTGGACGGGACTCTCACTGCTGTCTTGGAGCCACTATGGATTGAACTTTCACAGTATCATGTTAGACCCGCTCGACATCCATTGCTTTCGGTCCCCTAGAGGGGGGGGGGTTGCCCACATCTGAGGTCCTCTCCAAGGTTTCTCATAGTCAGCATTGTCACTGGCGTCCCACTGGATGTGAATTCTCCCTGCCCACTGGGTGTGAGTTTTCCTTGCCCTTTTGTGGGTTCTTCCGAGGATGTTGTAGTCGTAATGATTTGTGCAGTCCTTTGAGACATTTGTGATTTGGGGCTATATAAATAAACATTGATTGATTGATTGAAACATACCAGGCACCTTCTCAGTTGGTTATTTATTCGTCATATAACGTACACTTATTCAGCCTGTTGTTCACTATTCTTTATTTATTTTAAATTGCCTTTCAAACTTCTATTCTTGTTAAAGGCGACTTATACTCCAGTGCGACGTATATATGTTTTTTTCCTTCTTTATTATGCATTTTCGGCCGGAGCGACTTATAATCCGAAAAATACGGTACATTTGATTAAGTCTGAGTGATGGAAAATGTGAAGCACACAAACAAAAGTCAAGAAAAGAACGCTGCTGCTCAGGGGCAGTGTGTGTTTACAGGGACAATACTGAATATACATGAGTGTTTATCTTCAGGGTAGCTCAAAACAAGTCGCATCCAAATTTTAAAAAAGTCCGCCCTACGTTTGCTTTTCTAAAGACGGCTTTACAAAATGATCCTTTCCCCTGAATATCATATCACTGGTGAAACATCAGCAGCAAATGGATCTCTTTATCATAACACCATCTGCATCTCCCTCAGCCAGCTCAAAAGATGCACTCAACTGCTCCAAAATATTCACTTGCCATGCTGCCTTCCTCTTTCCTTTCAATACGCAGCACTTGTCAGCTTGTCTTGGCAGTGGCACTCATCTCAGGAAGAGATGAGGATTTTTGGTGACTCACTCTGCAACCGCATTCGCATTCCTGGGGCTTGGTTATGTATTGGGTGAAGTGGCGCATGTGTATTTGTTTGCCTCGGCTGGGAAGGTTATGGCTTGTTTGTCTGTTACTTTTTTTTCACCAGGATAAAAGTTGCAAGAACAGCGGAACAAAACAGCCAGCCATAATTAAAGTGACCTTTTCCTGCCAGACAAAACCTCAGTCTGGCTGAGAGCAGAATTTGTGTCAGAGGCAAACCTCAAACATCACAGTATATTTGTGGTCTTGTGACATGAACCTAAGTCCACACTACTGCCCCGCCCGCCTCCATCTACAGCCCCAG